>NC_136901.1:11393905-11583560 GCF_949606895.1 Notothenia rossii
CGTGTTATTTACAATATCGGACAAGTAGATATTTCAATTGACTTGTCCGGCGGACAAGTGACGTTTTTCGCCCTGATTTATTGATAAATTCAGTTTACAAAAGGCAGAACTCATTCGCAAATTGTCAGTGTCCGCCATTGTTCGTTTAGAAATGTTAGTTTCGGTTCTGCTTGTCGATTCCTAAGGAAATGCATCTCGCCGCTTTCTGTACAGACGGGGGCGGGGCGGGGCAGCGCTGGAAGTGTAGCACAGTGGCAGGGTTGGGAAGCAAAACTCTGTTCCGAGTAGGAACAAATAACAATTGTCCGGTACCGGGATTAATAAGAGTTGTGAGGATAGGAGGCGAGGCCGAGCCCCGCGGACCACAGCTCTCTCTCTATGCTCCGGATCAGCTGTTCGCTGCATGGTGCAGCTCAGCGTCTCTCTCTCTTTCTACACACAAGCGGATCCGCTGCCCGTTTAACAGCCTCATCTTTTTCAAACTTTCTTATGTTCTTTCTCTGACACGTAATGAAGGTTATTAAGCGTTTTAGCTCATGTGTTGTTAATATTGACCGCCATTTCCTTTATGAAGTGAAGCAGCCTCCCTGTGTCCTCGCGCTGTCCTCACATCCCCGGACCCCCAGACTCGGAGGAGCAAAGGGATGTCAGTGTTGTTTATGAAGCGCAGGGTATAGAAACTACATTATTGAAATGAAAATACTATTATTTACTTTACAAACAGTGAGCAGCTGGGCAGCTGCAGCATGTAATACACATGCGTAAGGACATGTGTAAGCGTGCAAGCGTCTTTGAGTTGTAGAAAAGCGAATAATTAATTATTACTTATTATTATAAGCTATTATTATTAGCCTATTATCGTTATATTTAAGGCCTAGCGCTTTTCTACATAGGCAGGTATCAGGCAGGTTGCAGTGTAACATCAGAGGAGACTGGGCCAATTGTACATTCTCAAACTGCACCACTTAGAACTAACTAAACAATGCAGAGATTATTTTTATATAATTGTATTCAATAACCATAATAAATTAAACAGTATGAAGTGATTTGTAAATAGGAATACAGATTTGACTTAATGTTTTCATAAATATATTTTTCTCCCACTTTATCATGGGACTTATTTTTACCCTCTCAAAGAACCGAAAATAACCAGAATCGAAAAGCAGAACCGGAATTGTTCGAATCCAAACGATACCCAACCCTATGTGTGAAAATGTAAAATACGATGGCGAAGAAGAAGATTCCAGTGGCCCCAATTTTTGTCCATTCTGGACAAGTGAAAAATGTATTCGGACAAGTAAATTGCCAAACTCACTTGTCCATGGACAAGTACTCTCTAAAAACTTTTTCTCACACTGCTCACACAACCTGTTCTAACCTACTCGAGTTCCAACAAATACAGATTGTCCGAGGCACTGTTAAGCACCAGG
This sequence comes from Notothenia rossii, assembly GCF_949606895.1. Taxonomy (NCBI): domain Eukaryota; kingdom Metazoa; phylum Chordata; class Actinopteri; order Perciformes; family Nototheniidae; genus Notothenia; species Notothenia rossii. The sequence continues at coordinate 11,395,336 of NC_136901.1, forward strand.
CTTTCAAATCAATGTGAAACCATCCATGTCATTATTAGATAGTCAGAGCAAATGTTTAAGCTTTAAGAGCAAGAAAAGTCAAGGTAGGGCAGGTGGAAGGGGAGAATGGATTAGTTAAAGACAGAAGACAAACTTCAAATTGAGCCTGGCTTTCTTAAAACCAGTGAGAAAAGCAACCAAACCAATCTAAAACTGTTCCTTCTTCGGCAGAGAACACTGTGTTTGTGTAGTCTGATCCTAATGTTGAAACTGTCAGTTCCCCTTTAACAAAGCAGGAAAATGTCAGACTCCTAATGTTTGTTCTGCTGCAGGTTCTCCTTCCACTCCAGAGGTCACAGTCTCCCATTGTTTTCAAAAGTGCATTAAAGCAGTTGTTACCGCACTGGCAAATCTAATTCATCACTTGATGGATGATAACCCTTTTAATTTTTTTTTAGCCAAACATGGATTTGTCGCTCCATAAAAACAAAGTCATTTCATTTGTATTGAAAGTAACTCCACTCTACTGGAACTGCAAGTGAAAGAAATCAATGCGCTTCTCCGCCTAAATTTGCCTGCCACTCTGCCTGAAGTTTTTGTTTTGACACTTCATTGCAGCCAGAAGAAGTATGTAACCGTGCACTGTAATAGAAAACACGAAAAGGTACCCATTAATGGATTTTTGAAAACAAAGGGAGGCTGCGAGCTCTGGGGGGTAAGACAATCCTGCAGAGGAACACACAGCAAAACCATTAGTGGGCTTATGACGTACTGCATGTACGGGGAAATAAATTAAACTGCTATATCTTTAAATATCTATAAATCAGTGCTGCATTGATTAAATGAGGCATTCATTCAATTAGTGTAAACAAATGGAACAAATTACCAGCTTCTACATGGCATTTGTATTGTTGGCCATTGTACGGGGGCAAATGCGGCCCAAAACACACACATTAGTTGCGCTGCATGATGCGTTTTTGTTTATGCTGCGCTTTTTGTAAACCCTACCCATGTTTCGTCAAGTTGGCGAATGTTTTCTGAATACTGCTCATGTGTTGCCAGGTTGTGAAGATGTGTTTTAATTTGCATAGGCACATTTGTGTTTTTAATCATTGTTTTTGAAAGTGCAGCGCGTTTCTCCTCATGTAGGTGTTTTCTGTCAGCCTCCGTAACAGTGTAAAGAACACAGAAGTAATAAGCAAATGAATCAATACTATCATGCTGAAAGTGGGCCGAGCAGGAGAGATGAAGGGTCATCTTGCTGGACATAAGTTTCATCCATAATCAGGCATCCAACACGGGCTGCAAGCGGTAGGCGGGGAGGGGAAGGGGAAGGGGAGGGGCGAGACTTGGCTGCCTGTCAACAGGACCCGCAGATTAAAACTCCATCGATCCAACTGTAATTTATTTATCAATTCAACCAAAAATTAAACATTGACCTCGTTCTTTGCAAATTGTAATCTCGTCCGACGCGGTGTCATGAATACTAAGTGAGGAGTCAAAAAAGTGGGGACCTTTTTATTCCAGAACAGTGCAAAAAAAAAGCATCTTTCTTCCCTATCGCTTTGGAGTTCAAAAGCGAGACTATTAAAAGTTCTACACTGCAGCTCCCGCTTTGCTGCATCTCCCAAACCCTTAGGACTTCCACTTCTGACAATAAACAACTCATACATTTCTCACCGCCGCGCCAAAACCTCCGTTCCTCTCTCCGCCATTCGTATTCTCGTCACTCCTCGCACTCTTCTGATCTTTTCCTCCCTCTCTGGCTATCACTGGGTGCTGTCTTCCTGGGTGCAGTTACACACTGTAACTTTCTTATCACCACATCAAAGCCTTGTCTCTTCTCTACGCACGAGCCCCCCGTCTCTGCCCTTCTCTGTCCCCCCCGCCGGCTACAGATGTGCAGAGTTTCTCTTAAAGCCCAAATCCTGCTGACTGTGAAAAACAAACACTCATCGCATCATTATGAATGCTCCATCCTTCCTCTCCTACTCCCGCCCATCCATCTTTCCCTCCCTTCCTCGGACGGAGTAATAAGGTTACCTCGCTCACGCTCATGTCAAACAACCTCTCCTCCCTCGTACCCTCACCTCGCGCCCTGCTCTCTGTCTTCCTCCTCACCCCTTCCTGAACCCTCCCCATGACCGGCCCTGTAATCCAATTAAAAGCACATTAGGGCCAAATGAATAGCTGTAGATTTAATTAGTAGCTGACGAAGGTTGGCTGCCTGGCAGTCGGGTGGGCTGATGGGGCGCCGGGGTACATGGGGGGAGACGAGCGTTGCTCCCCTTCACCCCCACGATGTCGAGGGGTGAGGAGCGTTAGCTGATGAGTTGGCAAAGGTTTTGCATGCGCTGCTACTGTGTGTGAAATATGATTTACTAATTTAGCTTGTAACTGTGCAGGGTTTCACAAAAAATGCTCCTTAATGATAGATTCAACTTCTTCCAGTCAATCTCAAAACACTTCTCACATACCCGTGTGTACGTGGAGCTCTTCATGGCCATTATGGATAAAAGGAAGACTTACAGCAACTGACTATACTCAGAGAGTGCAAACCTCCGTTAAAGCCAATGGTAGCGCACTCATTAGGTGGTCCTTTTTCGGAAAGTGATAATGAGCTTTATGTAAAAATAGAATGGAAGCTGCAGAAGAAGGTAGTTTAGTTCTTAACACATTATTAGCTTTTACAGGTTGTTTTTTCTAAAAGGCGTTCACGTGAGTTTTCCCAGCCGGAAACACATTTCTCCTCCGAAATAACAAGAATCCAGTTTATCCAAATTTCAACTGAAGACAAAACTTAAAGGTGACCTATCATGCAAAAATGCACTTTTGTACGTCTTTTCTCCATGAATATGTGTCCCCGGTGTTCCAGGGAACTCACAAAGTGTCAGAAAACACAACCCTCTCTATTTTCCTCCATACCCAAATCTCTTAAAAAGGGTCTGCAACGGATCTGATACAGACTGATCCAGATTTGAACACTTCTGTGACGTCACAGAAGTGGCGCTACGGCTATTGGGCCAACTCCACCAATCAGGAGGAGACAGACACCGACATTGCCGTTCGAAAGCGTTGGAGACGCTGTAGTACATATGCCAGGCCTGTAGATGGTGCTGTTCTCACAGAATCAGCCCATGCAAAGACAGTGTTAAATTGAGCGAAATGCGGAATGGCTAAAATGCATGATCTGTTTGGTATTTTGAAAAATAAAAAGTATAAATATGCCTTATATAGGTATGGTCCTACACTATATTATTCAAATATAGCATGATAGGTCCACTTTCATTTGTGAATCTGCCCTGTGATTCAGACCAATATTAAGGGCTTCTCCATTGGCCTATGCTACAATGGAGAATAGGCCAATGCTATGCTATGCTTAAGATGCTAACAATCAAACAAATGGAGAATAAATACAAATCCTCGCTGGCAAAAGTTACTATTCTTAAAATGCACAAATGTGGCATATCAATACTGTTTTCAGTATGTTACAGAGAAGTCCACACACTTCTACAACATAGCTAAACATACACACTGTATCTCTTTATTCTCGTGGTTTTGCCTTATTAACTAGCTAGCAACAGAATTTCTCGTTCCTTAAAGTCTTTAATAAATTGTTGCTGCTGAAGAAGGGAAATCGTCTCTGTGTGTGTTGGTGATGCTTGGTATGCTATCACACGACATACGACACATCTCACTCCTTTGCTTCATAGCCTTCTCATCCTCCCCTCGCTCTGGAAAGTGGATGCAACCTTTCCTGCTGCAGCCTCCCAATGTGCACAGTCAGCAGAGTAGTCAGCGTAACCCACTGTGGCATTTGCATCATGCCCCTGTGTGTGTACGTGTGTGTGCGTGTGTGTGTGTGTGTTCGGCGCCTAATGAAGAGAGACAGTCTCTGCTGGGGTCCCTTTTTTTTATACCGGCCACCAGGGGTCTCAGGTACAGTAGGTGGACAGTCGGTGTGTGTGCCGCTCCACGCTTGAACGCCTGATGTGTGTGTGTGTATGTATGCAAGTGTGACATTATTTATGTTTGCATGCATGCAACCCTGCTTTTGAGCATGTACTTGCATCCGTGTGTGTGTTTGTGTGTGTGTGTGTTTGTGTGAAATGAGATCCAGGTCCCGGCCTCTCCATTTCTCTCTGCAGGTAATAAAAATATAGAGTGCCCTCCAGATCCCTTTATAGAGAGAGAGTTGAGACCGCAGCGAAATCTAGGACAGGCTCCATTGATTTGGAGGCTACAGTATTACTAGCCATCACAGCCAAGGCAATATGAGAGGCCTTTTTTAAATCACACAGCCACCCCGAGCCCAGAGGGACAGAGAGAGAGAAAAGAGGGGGATGGTGGGGACGGATAATTGGGAAAACTATCCCTTTTTGTTTCCTCTCCGTGCCTTACCCACCTCAATGCTTAGATTTTTTCACCATTTCTTCTCACATTTCCTTTTGAACAATGTGGTCTCGTTTTACAACACTGACTGGAATCTCCACATCTTTAATGAGACACAGGAACATGAGCACTGCATTTCTTTTTGTTGTTTGGATAGAAATTTACATTTTTATTTAAGTGAGTAGAGTGAGCTCTCCGGGGCGTGTTACACCACTCCTGGGTCCATTAAACCTGTTAAAAGCCCATTGTGTCATTTCCCAAATGTCAATCACGGTGAAAAAAAAGCCGGCTCTCAATTTGGTTCTCATCCAAATGCCATGATTGGTACCATTTCAAGACTTCAAAAGGTGTGGACGAATGAAAAAAAAAAAATGTTTTGACTTCTCCTGGATCGGGCTCTTCCAGATCTCGGTGGAGTGTTCTGGGTCGGGCCAGGAACCGACCCCCTCTGTCTGGCTAAATAAGATAAGACCCTGTCATTGTATCCCTCCACTCCACAGCCCTGACCACATCAAATATTCATGGGCCACAGCAGACTCTTAAGTAAACTGGCCAATTTGTTGCGGAAGACGTGCATTAAGATTGGCTGGGCCGATATGCGACTGGCCCCCGGGGACATGCTAGACGGCTGCCATTTTGGCTCTCCTGTCTCTATTGTTGCCGCCCGTCAGAGCAGTGAGGGACATGGGGGGGGAGCGACACGTGGCGGCCTGTGTGACGGGAACGGGCCGGGTGTGAATGTGAGGGCGGATCCGGGAAACAGGAGTGGATGGAAGATAACGGGAGGTCACGCGGAAGCTGTCTTTCATCCGGATGCATGTTTGGAGAGAGTTAAGGATAAAGAGTCATGTTTGAATGACAAAGGATATGGAGTGGTGGGCAGAGGAGGGTTTGATTTGGAATGAGACAAAGGACAAAGTGTGAAAACATATGGATAAGTTGTCTGCAGATGAATGGCAACAATTTAATAGATTATCACAGGGGCAAACAAACAGAATTACATGTGTCTCAGCGCACAAACACTTTTGAAAGATGGTTCCGAACAAGAGATTTCAAGGATAGCCCATCTTCACATTATATCTCCCCGAGGACAGAAGTTGACAAATCACTAAAGCGCATTTTTATTTTGCTTTATGGGCGCAGGAGTTGAGCGGTGGCAGGGGATAGACACAACTTTACGCTTGGCGATTCCCTGTAGGGCATCCCATGGAAATGAGCTGAGAAGGCTGTGTGCAGGAACGTCTGTTACAAAGAAAAAAAACAGAAGAAAAAAATAAGTAGATGAAGCTCATAAAACCCTAACTCGTAAAACTGTTGAGCGGATCTGAGAAGTGAGGATTCCTTCAGGCGGTTGAGGTAGGGAAGGGAAGGAGGTGTGGGGGGGGGGTGTAATCCTCAATGGCAGCGGGGGCGAGATCACGATCTGTGGCCGCAGAGATGGAAGGGCGCAGTGAGGCTCTGGCACCGTTATTAGGTCACTTCCGCAGAGAACCGGCGGGTGTTTAGAGAGCGACCCGTTTGCCGGGTGACCCCTGGCAGCCTGCTCGTCATCTGGCACCGCTGAACTCTGGGGGATTGGGTGAGGAGCTTGTTGTGAATATCAAATGTGACATTCTGCCTTTCAGAGAGGAACAAAAAGATAGATAGGGAGTAATCATTTGACGTGAAAACTGCCACTGGAGATAATATCGTTCTTTGTAGCATTATAATTTCTCCTTCTTGAGTCGTGGTTGAAATTTGCTGCACAAAAAACTGCATTTAAATCACGTGCGTTGAAAAACGGCTTATTCCTTACATCCTCTGAGTGGTTTGAGTGGTGCCTCAATGGGCTAGGTGGTGAATGAGGCCATTTACATGCTAATAGCCATGCGGGGCAATTTTCTTATCATGTATGTAAATTAACACATTTGCCGGATCCATGTTGGCCAAATAGAAACAGTAAACAATATGCTGACTTGGTGTTAACGTTTCACTTTATTTATTTATACGGTGATTAAACAGTGCCGACACACATGATTCTCCGTTGATAGGCTCGTTAGCATTAATTAAGTCTAATTAGGAAAACGAAGCGATCTATCACACCTGTAGTTTCTTCACTATTCGCTGCACAGAAATGAATTCTATAATAAAATCCATATGGCAAACATATACATTCACATGTGTGGGTGTTTAGAGGCCTGTATACAGAAGCAGTTATTAAAGTAGGTGTAGAAAATGTATGAGCGGCAGGGGGGAAAAAAAGAGCCTGGTGTGTGTGTGGGTGTGGATGAGGATTATTCTGAGCTCTGCCATCTGTAAACAGGCGGACAGGTTTGTTTCCACAATGATGAGACAGAACACAGCATAAATAAACATTTTAAAGTCAGCATGCTATAAATGAGGATGGTTTTTCTTGCTGTTGTTGTGGGTTTGCGTGTAAGAAAGGAAGAGTCTTTCCTTTTTCTGTGTGAAAGAGAGTGGGACTGATTGCATTCTATGTGTTTTTGCCCTAGGAGCTTGGGCATACATTATGCAGGTATACCTGAATGGCCTATGTGAACTTGGCACACAAACCTCAGCATAATGCAGCTATTCGAGTGTTGGTGCCGTATAGTAATAAAACTTCCGAACAACAAAAAGCATCTTTTCTTTTCCAGCTTGCAAGCACATATTGTTTGCACAGCTTTAGACGCCCACAGAAGCACACACAAACACATATAGACAGCTTAAAGGTTGTTCATCATTTGTCTGACAGTATTATAGATTCCATATCTTTTTCCAGCTCTTCATTCAAGCTGTATGATGTTGACACGGGCTGAATAATTCAAAGGTTTTTTTAATGGCAACTGCACCATTTTAGCTACTTTAAAAACATTTCCCCCCCAAAATTCATCTTGACATAATAGATGTATCTTTGAAACACTATGAACATAATGTATTTATGTCTGTTTGAGCAAAGTCTGGCTGCACTGCAGTACAACACAACACTACTGACTGGGCCTATTATAGCAATTTGGCCAGATTTAGCATTATGTAATAATTGCATAAGTACTGTAGATGCTAGAATATCTTAGTCTTAGTCATATGTATCATATTTAAAAAAAAAAAAAAAAAACATGGCTTGTACTCATACTCACACATTTATTTCCTAATTCTTTTTCCGTTCATTATTCTATTTTTATTTTATTTTTCTTGGATATTTCCCGATGTTTGGTTAGCTTTCATTGTGCTTTCTGTCATTTATTTTGTTCTCTCTTTTTCTTATTTATTTAAAAATGCTTATATATTTCCCCCTTTTATTTTTATTCTTTTTGTATCCTTAAGTAGGAGGGAGGTCAGTTGCCTAAGCCTCTTGACCTTTCCTGTCAATCTTTTTTTTCCATTATCTGGAATTCATGCGGTCTTATGTGTGCGCAAAGAATAATAGAAAGAAAATAATCTCTACCTTAATCTTCTTCCTCCTTTTCTCAGTCCCATACAAATGCACATGAACAAAAAGAATAATAAGTGACCTTGATTATGCATAATGTCATTTATTTCCTAGATATTTGAAAAGAAAGTCAGAGTGACGACTCTGTCCGGATGTGTTCTATCATTTGAATAAGTGCACACATTTGCGAAATACGTGTCTATTTGAATAGGAGTGTTTCAGTATGAGTGCCTGTGTGTGTGTGTGTATGTGTGTGTGTGTGTGTGTGTGTGTGTGTGTGTGTGTGTGTGTGTGTGTGTGTGTGTGTGTGTGTGTGTGTGTGTGTGTGTGTGTGTGTGTGTGTGTGTGTGTGTGTGTGTGTGTGTGTGTGTGTGTGTGTGTGTGTGTGTGTGTGTGTGTGACCGACTCAGAGGTCATTCCCATAAAAAGGGAAGGGGACGTGTTGAGCGAGAGAGGAAATCCAATTAGGACCCCGGTACAGTCGTAGTGGCATTTAACAAATAACTCTCCTCTGTCGGAGCCCCGGCACACTAATAATAACACACTCGCTCTTAGTTATAGTCTTATACTGTATTATGTCTCCTACATGCCTGAGAAGAGTTACGTTTCCATTCAAGCCCATGATGGAGGCATTAGTCAACACATACTGTAACGACCAATCATCAGCGGTTTTATCCATCATGTGTTTATGCACACACGCACGTAGGCCCCATCCATTCCTTGAAATACGTGTATTATCACAAGGTGGATACAAAAATCAATGAAAAGCAATATTCCTATTGGTTTTAGTTTATGCCATCGACCTATTTCTGTGAGGCGGTGCGTAGATCATGCGCTCGGAGGTGAGTGGATGACCTGCTAACCTCCATCCAGGTTCACCGTATTAACGCTCACTGCTGCGCCACAGATAGCAGGAAAAATAGATTCAAGTTTGAAGTTTGTTGGCATTTTAAAACACTGACTCATCAAAACCTCTACGGATGCACCATGAGAGTCCCCAAAGACCTATGCTGGGTCCCATGTGTCCACCATTCCCTTTTCTTTCTGTCTCCTCTCACCCAAGTGTCTCTACAATCCAGATGTTTGATCCCAACGGTGCAACATGACACCCTGGCAGGAGCCCAACCTGGCAACTCGTGGCACACTCGTCAGATAATGAGTTCCCATAGGCCGGAGATAGGGCGCCAAATGTGTGTGTGTTGTCTGAAGGTGCATGTGTGTCTTTTCCTTGTTAAAGAAGTACTGTGGGATAGTGCTAGGCAGGGAAATACTTTAAACTTTAAACTTCAAATCGCCCTAGTTTGGTCAACCCCCAGCAGGATGTGTCTGTAATGAGGGCTGCTTCTTCTGCTCTCTCCGTCTTGCCGCCCTCTGTCAGCTTCTCTCTTTCTCTTCCCGTCTCCGCTCTCCACAGTCCGTGATACAGACAACAGATCACTCCCAGGAGACCTAGCCTTAAAACATTATCCATCATGTTGACAGCAGCATAGCTCAAGAGTCTTAAAGTGATGAAAATATCATGTACTACACACAGATAAACCCCTTCTTCAAGCTCTTCAAGCTCGGTTTTTCTGTCCTGTTGCACAACGTCTGCTTCACTTGTTCGGACAGAGCAGGTGTTGCAGAAGCAGGTGATATTTTTTCGCAAGTGTTGAAACAAAATAAAACAGTTTTCATGATGCAAACATTACCCTAAATCCTTTTTTAGCTGACAGATATTGGAGTACCACCACTCTGGCCAACAACAGCAGGAATGCTGTGATATGGGACGATGGGCAATTACTGGCAGTATGTCATCCTGCCTGTATATGTCCTCGTAAAAAATAAAGCTGAACGAGTGTGGACAAGAGGGATGGGGTGAGATATGTGAAGAAGAAAGGGAGGATAGGTGACTCTAGAGGGGGTGGAAATGTTGCAAAACCTCATACAAATTCCGGTTGACATTTGTTACAATGCAAATCTAACCTTAATCAACATTAGTTGGACTCCAATGGGATACATTGTTGTTAATTCCATATTTCTGATTTCAATGGCCTTCACTCGACTCCATCTCCCAGAAGCCCAAGTCCATCAAAGGATAAACGTGCCCAGCTTGACAAAAGAGGTAAGTCTAAAGCCTTTTTCTTGGGACAACATCCGGAAAATGAGGTCTACATAGTCCGTAGTTTCCCTTGTAGCCCACAAGTAACACTGTTTAGGCGTTTAATTCCTTGAAATACTGTGTTTGGTTGAGTTGAGCTGCTGGATAAAGTGTGAAGGAGGCAGGACATGATGTTTTTTTACTTTAGGGTTAGGGTTAGGGTTAGGGTTGGCCTGCAAACCAGTCTAGAGTTGGTCTATTGCATGACATCAGGCCCTCGTTTTTCAGCAACTGTCCTCCACGCGCTTGAGAATTGGCAACACCTCTTGACTTTTGAAACATTCTCAAAGAAAAGTTTTCATACCACGCAAAATGTGACCTCCAATATTTGAAGTCTGAGGAAGTGCTTGGTTATCTTGCACCCCTCTCAGAGTCATGCAGGACAATCCATGAAAAGACGACTTGAGTGCACCTTGTGCTTTTTTTTTAGACGTTTCTGAATGCTTCCAATTACGACTTCTCCAAGGTCTGAGCGAGGCTGAATGAAGCTGAAGGTAAGGGAGTGGGCAAAAAGAGAGATGGAGGACGAATGTGTTGAGGTGTGTGACGACTCTGTAAGAAATGATAAAGAGACAGAAAAGAGAGACTGCTGGGTTTACAACACCAAGGCCGACATGCTTGGATTTATGAACATGAGAGTGTGTGTGTGTGTGTGTGTGTGTGTGTGTGTGTGTGTGTGTGTGTGTGTGTGCGTGCTTGCGTGCGTGCGTGTGTGTGTGTGCGTGCGTGCGTGCGCGTGTGTGTGTAAAGACTACAAGTCCTAACTCCACTGCCGACCTTGTGGAACTCCTAAAAGCTGTGTTTGAATTCGTTCAATGCAATGACACTGGCAATTTCCACCGGGTTTATTAAGTGAGGAGCAATACACAGATATTTTAAGAGGGTCTTAAAAGACAGATCTGCTCTGAGACACTCATACAGCAATAAATCATGACTGTGCGATCTTTGAGGCATGCGGGAGTTATTTTGTGATTAAATGTCACAACCTCATTCTTTGATGTGCGCAATTTTATTTCTCTATAAAGCATTCCCTGCTTTTTAAGTGTTGGATGTTGGTGTGAAATGAGTGGTTTGAAAAAAGGCTCTTGTCTTTGATTCCGACAATGACTAAAAAACAATACTTTTAAGACGCATCTCTTCATGAAACAGCAAAAGCCAAACTCAAAGCGTGTTTTCGTGCAGTTTACATACAAAGTCCACACAAAAACACAATTAGCGTTACATTTGCGTATACCATTTGTTTGCACGAGTTATACATTCATGGAAGACATTTGCGTCATGCGGTGTTGCAAATGTTTTTGGAGATTGGATGATTAAAAATGGAGAAACACAGCTATTAATTTTATTTATTTTTTAAACTGAGGGAAAATCTTAATTAAATGTACAGTTATGTAAATGTATGTAAATGATATGAATAGGAATACATCCTGACCGAATCATGCACACACGGATATGCTTTTAGAATGACATGTAAGCAGAGATATTGAATAATAATAATAATAAGAGAAGACGAATGCTACATGCTTACAGCTCAGAAGGGGGGATACTCTATGCTGTCAAGGAAATAAACAGTAGTAGGAGGTGCTGTATATATAAACTGACTTTAATACTCCATTACCAAAGCCTGATCTGGGCATAATGATAAGCGCACAGTGAAGTCAGTGAGGGGGATGTGATTAGTCTATTCACAGCGCAGGGAAGGAAGGGAGAAAAGCGAATTGTCACAATGTGACAGCGGAGCGGCAACCTTGAAACCTTAGGTGGGCGAAGCGAGGAGCCTGAGGGGGCTTTATGTTAGTGAGCGAGAACGCGGGGGGGATCATAGGCCTATTGCTGCACAATGACAGGAGCCTCCACAAGGGGACAAGGGCACATGTGACTTCAATTCTGTCCCGCTTTATGCTACTGAAGGGACACGGCCCGCGCATCTTTACCCCTGCTGTGTGGAGAGTGTGGTGGAATGTGTATATGTGGTTCATTACCGCACATCTCATCTCAGAGCATCACACACATGGGTATGCATGCACATTCAAACACATGCATTAGCCTGGTTTCATAACATGTGCTGTGAGCATCCTGCAGGTGTCAATTCTGGTTATTTTTGGCACTACTTGTTTGTAGATCAATTGATGTTTTTGATATATTCAGGCTTTTCTCCGTCATTCTTATGTTGGCCTTTGTGTTTTGTTATGGCAATTTTGGGAGAAGAATACATTTTTTGTACCAATATACAATATAAGTAGGTGGTCATGTTATCCTTAGCAGCGGTGTATTTGCGAGTATCACTAACGTCTGAAATGTCCAAAATTGACCAATAAGAATCAAGTATTAGACCAAGCCGTGTAATATAGAAGTAGCTCCTGTGACCTCACCTATAGCATTCTTATGAGCTTTTGCAAATCCTATGCGGGCGGCTCCAGCTGTGGACATCTTGGCAGTGCCATCTAACACTAACTTCATTCAAAAAGAGGCAAAGAGGTGGAGTGTTGTTGGAGCTAGGGCAACGCAGTAGAGCAGAGAGCTAACACTAAGCATCTTGCAATGTAGCCCACCTGTCACTCAGCCCACCTGAGTTATATAAAAAGGGATAAATTAGCAAGCAAAAACGTATTTCGTAGCAGGCTGTGAACGTAAAACAGGTTTATTTCTGCTGTAAAGTTGGGTATTTTATGGGGATAAACCCGCTTTGGCAATTATGGCATTTTTTATTACCGGATGTTGCCACTTGGCATACAATTGCTCACTCTCATTTTATTGCTATGGTGCTCAAAAGATCCCTGCATGAAAATACATCCGTAGCAGTTAGTTTATGCAATTCTGATGAAATTACCCTTAAATAAAATAGAGAAAGTCGATACATTCTTACCTGAACATGTAAAAAATGTGTGGTTTGTAGTTTGGACTAAAAGTGTATCTGTGTCATTCTTACATTGGCCTGCACAGTAGCAACCCAAAATATGCACACACACACACACACACACACACACACACACACACACACACACACACACACACACACACACACACACACACACACACACACACACACACACACACACACACACACACACACACACACACACACACACACACACACACACACACACACACACACACACACACACATCCCTCTTTTCCCTTTAGGATAGCATCCGCTGGATGAGAGGTGCCATCACCCCACCTCCCCTAAACCCTCCCCTCTCCCCTCTCTCCTCTCTCTCAGTTGTCAAACATCAAAAAGAAGGGTGCTGTCTCCAGAAGAAAAAAAATCACCCAGGGCTCAAAGGGGAGGGGTTTGTCTTTTTTTATTTTTTTTTATTTCAGGGTGAGAAAGAGAGAACATGTCTGACTCTGTGGCTGTGAGCCTTATTCATGCCCCCCCACATGCTCCCCTCGTGTGTTGGGCGAGGACATGGGATCCACTGATTAGTGCGAGAATGTTCTAAAGAAAGAGAGAAGGTGCCAAGCCGCCGCCTCTAGCAAAGTTACACAGAAAGAGAGAAGTGTGTGTGTGTGTGTGTGTGTGTGTGCGTGTGTGTGTGCGTGTGTGTGTGTGTGTGTGTGTGTGTGTGTGTGTGTGTGTGTGTGTGTGTGTGTGTGTGTGTGTGTGTGTGTGTGTGTGTGTGTGTGTCGGAGAGAGAAAGGTTGAGAGACAGAGAGATTGCATGCTGCTGCAATGATTAAGTCATTTCTTATACTCGCCTTTGAGTGTTTTGTCTTTGATGCTGTAAAAAAAAAAAAGCCCCTCCCACACAGACATCATTAAGGAACAGAGGAATTGTCTCTCAACTTGGATGAAGAGGATAAGGGGGGTTCGGGGGGAGCATGACGAGGAAGGGGGGGGGGGGGCGGCAAACAATTCATCCACAAAGACACAACACGACAGATTTGTATCGCAGTCTTGGCATTTTGTTGTCTTTGTTGTCTGTTTGGTTAGCTAACGGCTCTGCTGCGTTACTGAATTTAATAACCAATGCATCATCTTCTGAATCATTCCTAAAGCATATTTTTACATAATGCATTACCTCCTGTCTGCTTCATTCACGGTGCACCCCACAGTTACCGCTATGAGAGGTAGCAGCGGCGCTGGTGGTGCTTAAATGAGCAGGTGTAATATTAGTCAGTGGAGGAAGGAGTAGTCATATCTTTTATGTAAAAGTAGCAATGCCACAAAGCAAAACATACTCAATAAGACTTTGACAAGCAGAATTGAACTGTCAGTATTACAATAAATAAACAAATGTAAAGAATAACACCTTAATATTAGTTTGTATTTGCTATCAGGAAGCCAGTATTAACGGCAATACTACACTATAATTGTATCAGTGACAGTGCTAATACTCTAAAGCTGCATTCATATGACAAGTGGTAAAACAGCATTCTTTCAGCAATCTATATTTAATTGCATACTGCTGTGTCATAACATAATTGCAATATACTTTTGTTATTGTATTTCTGTAAAGATTGAAATGTTTTTTTGAGGACATGTCTTGCATTTAGAACAACTGATACAAATGCAAAGTCTCATGTAGGAGCTAAAAACATAAACACATGGAGGACAAATCCAAACACACTTCCACAGTGAGCAAGGGCTGGTAGTTTCTTACTATTTTTTTGATTTGATAATATTGTCCTTAAAGCATTAATTCATTTAATTGTACCAGCAGTGCCAGAAACATGCAGCATGGATTGTAGTTGTAGACGTGGTAGCAGCATTTTGTCTCAGATACACACCTGTCAGTGTGTGAGCAGCACGCCATCCCCGTAACTGATTGTGTTTACTTGTCCCTGTCCTGAGTGCAACTATTAAACCATGCAATCTACATCAAGCGGTCGGGGTATTTGACACAAAGCACCGTACACTTGATCATGTCGGATAATCGGTATATTGTGCTTTTGATTAATGTGTCAGTCAGGGAGGCCATGAATAACATTACTGAGTATGTAGGGGCAAAGTTCTGCTCCGTATGTGTGGTGCTTACTAACAGAAACATGCAGTGTTTTGATATTTCTAATGCTAAAATCATCCCTGAAAAGTGAAATGACAGTGGATGGTATTGTTTAATGGCCACTAAACGCCACTTTAGACGGTAAAACCAGCAGGATAATCCCACTTGATCCAAATAGCAGGTGCATCTCTCCAGTAAAAAATGTGACCATGTGACAGAGAAACAGAGGAGGGGGGGACATAGCAGGTTTGTTTGTCTTCCTTTATCCCAGGCAAGATGAGAAAGAACGCTGTTGAGTCTGATGTTGTTGCTTCTCTCTGCCGTCAAAATGAAAGACTCCTGGACTGACACACACAAAAGGGCTTTTTGAGATTTTTTGCAACTGCAGGAAGCCGCCTCTCCCTCCAAATTTGCCACTTGACAGTGATGGAGTGCCTGTCTAATACAATGATGTGTTAGTCCACATGTGTGCATGGGGAAGCGCACCCGCAAACACAACTGGGAGTGTGTTCAAAGGCTTGAAAAAGCTGTCTGACAACGTCATTAGTGTGTCTGTGTCTGTGTGTATTACGTCTCCTTTCTTCCCGCTCTTACCTCTCTCCCCCGCTGTCTGTCTCTCTTGACGGGAATCGTGGGGGGGAAACAGGTGGAAGAGTATTCATAGAGATCATACGTTCCCTCTGTTATGTCTCGGAAGCAGATCAATGTGCCGCGGCGGAGATATGCAACCGCAACTCGGTGACAATGGGAGATAATTCCCGCATCGCAGACGTGGAGCGAATCTAAGTCTGGGCCCAAGTACAGTATTTCTCGCAGTGGAGCTCACGCTAACTCTTCTGCATCAACTTTCTATAGCTGTTGCATGGAAAATATTTCTCCAAACAGATGCTGATAAGAGATTTCTACTTACCTTTTGCTATGGAGGCTATAAAGTGATCTGATAAGATTCCCCAAAGCATATAGTCAGAGAAAGCTCGGAAAGGAAACGGCGCACTGAGAGTCCATTTCCTTGTGCTCTTTTCACTAAGTCTATGCCACTTTAAATGAGTTTCAGTCTATTAATTCCAATGGGAGACATAAGTGAAAACATAGATTAAGACTGATTCCTTTGCCCCTTAGTCACCAAATTAAATATTGAACATTAATGCTGTCTTACTAGGCAGAACCACAGCAAGCACAAACTCCCCCTGCAATCTTTAAAACAGCGGTAACCGGTCGAGATTTGGGATCTGTCCTTTTGGGATGCAGCTGCTATTGTGTGCTATGCAGCTAATATTTCAGGCAGAACAAGTAGAACACCCAGTTTCTCAGTTGATGACAGTACGTGTCATCTTTTGTTTCGCTTCTGATAGGCACTGTTGGCTGCAGACAACTCCTCTTGCCTTCATGACAACAGGAAAATATGATAAAAGTCAGCGAAAGCAAACCAAAGCCTGTGACCGTGTGCGCCTGTTTCATGCAGTTTCATTTGCAACCATCTCACAAAACTCAGTCTGACAAGAATTGAAACACACGATAAAGAGCAGATCAACACAACAAAAGAAGAAGAAAGGGGACGGAAGACGAGGAGGTGAAATTGTGCTCTTCACCGCTGGGCCTCGTGCCCCCTTCTCTCCACATGAGAGGGGGGCCTCTGATGAGGTGTTGATTGCCTGTGGGCACAAGTGGTTTCTCCAAACACTCTAAAAGTGGCCTATCCGCTGATTAGATTCAAGTGTTATAACGGCAAATAGGCCCCGACACTCGAGTATACATTACAGCATTCAGATAGACCTTGAAGCGAGTGCTTTCGTTTAAGCGGCGTCTCGTAAAGACCCGGATGGACCCTAAGGTCATTTTAAGAAGTATTCACATCCAAAGTCACAGACATAACAGAGTGTTCAATTACTACAGGCCTGTAGGATGCTCTAAAAGCAGAGATGGGTCACTGTGTCAGGGTGTGAGCCACACAAACACCCTGAGTTTTCCTTAAGAGGGCTGCAAACTGAGGGAATATAAGTACGACCATACACTTCAGTCAAGGGCACTCGAAGGACAGAATAACTGGCATTTCTTCATTGTATGACATTTGTTTTGTTTCCCGAGAATGTGCCGCCTAATTATGCTAATTTCAGGTTCATAATTGTATTTTGTTCGTCTACTGTGACCCCCTTCTTATATTTCCAGGTTTTACCAAAACAGAAATCTGTCTTTTGTCGTAACAATGATATTACCTTCTAGAAACATTTTTCTTAGGGTTAGGGGTTAGGGTTAGTCATAGACCATGCTGGTTTAAAGTAAGAGTTTTGATAGAAATAAGTATGTAAGTAAATTATCCTTGACTTTGGAGAATACAAATGATGCAAAAGCACCCTTTGACTACTTCACAATTTAAGTCTTAGTCAAATTGTTGAGATCCATCTTAGGATGACAAGGATTCCTGTGAGGATTTTCCATAAGTCTGTATTTATAATGGCTCATGAGGGAATACAATTCAGATTTTCCAAATGCAGATTTGAAGATCTGAAAAATAGACAGGTAAAAATGAAGGAAGGTAGATATTCTCTGCTGCACAGTAAGCACACAGTCATCTCCCGATATGCAGCCACCGCACGTACACCCACGAAGCCCAGACTGACATCTGTCTGCAAATGTATAGCCGCACATACACACACACACACACACACACACACACACACACACACACACACACACACACACACACACACACACACACACACACACACACACACACACACACACACACACACACACACACACACACACACACACACACACACACACGAACACACACACACACACACACACACACACACACACACACACACACACACACACACACACACACATGCACGCGCTGTCTGTGATGCACATGGCGGCGATGTAAACAGACGAGACATGAATATTTAAGAGGCTTCAGTCTGCATGTGTTCCATATATGTCACCATCAGTGTCTCAAGAGCTGGTTGGAGGGCAGGGGGCTGATGAGCACTGTGTGTGTGTGTGTGTGTGTGTGTGTGTGTGTGTGTGTGTGTGTGTGTGTGTGTGTGTGTGTGTGTGTGTGTGTGTGTGTGTGTGTGTGTGTGTGTGTGTGTGTGTGTGTGTGTGTGTGTGTGTGTGTGTGTGTGTGTGTGTGTGTGTGTGTGTGTGATGGTGGGCTCAAAGTGGCCATCTTCATATATCATATAGCTCCTCCTTGCCAAGAGCACTGCTTCTGTCAAGTGTGTGTGATGAGCACCTACAAGACCTCTCTGCTCTCCACCCCCTCATCTCTGTGTGTGTGTGTGTGTGTGTGTGTGTGTGTGTGTGTGTGTGTGTGTGTGTGTGTGTGTGTGTGTGTGTGTGTGTGTGTGTGTGTGTGTGTGTGTGTGTGTGTGTGTGTGTGTGTGTGTGTGTGTGTGTGTGTGTGTGTGTGTGTGGAAAGAAAGAGGGAGAAGGAACATCATGTACATCTGCTGTGTTCAGAAAGCAGGTCAGTGGGGTGTGTGTGTGTGTGTGTGTGTGTGTGTGTGTGTGTGTGTGTGTGTGTGTGTGTGTGTGTGTGTGTGTGTGTGTGTGTGTGTGTGTGTGTGTGTGTGTGTGTGTGTGTGTGTGTGTGTGTGTGTGTGTGTGTGTGTGTGTGTGTGTGTGTGTGTGTGTGTGTGTGTGTGTGTGTGTGTGTGTGTGTGTAGTTGGACGGTAGGCTTGTATAAATCTTCCAAGAGCAGTGAAGTTAGTCAAGCTTTTATTTTTTATTGCGTATACCATATTTCATTCAGCTATCATTACAATATGTCTAAGCCAGGCAATGGCACATAAACAGATGGATATTCAGTGTTTTCTATTGAAACTGTCAGATAAAGCTTATTTATGAGAATGCTAAGATGCTTAAAAACATTTGGTGTATGGTGAAAGAGATAATAGCGTGTATTAATATCTGAATCTTAAAAAAATACAATGTATGGCAAATCAATCTGACTTTAAATGACTTATGCTCAGGCAAAACCAAAGTTGACCCAGAAATGTGTTGAAAAAACTCACTAGTGTCATTCTTGTGTTCACACTAACACAAATCACTGAAATGCTTCCAACCATTGCCATAAATTGGACTTTTACAGAGGAAAAGATATGCAGGTCGATGTGCGCTCGCTGAGACGCAGCCACACGTAAAGGGTTAATGACACGACTGGTGAAGCCTCGCTTTCCACAACACTGTATGATGGGTAAACGACACCCCCCGCGGAGTTTGACAGTAGCTCGCAGCGCTCCGTCACCTCATGTCCACTCTCAGTGTGACACCTGGCACTTGTGATGTTATGCTATATGCGCGCAAAAAAAACACCACATGGCCCCTCTCACTAATGTGGGTGCTTCTGAGGTAAAGTTGATGAAATAAGAGAGACACCGTCTGGAAAATAGGACACTGGCAAAAAATGCTGACGTAAAGCTAATACTTATTTATAAGCTATACCTTGAGACTCGCTGTGATACAGTAACAGTGTAAGGGATATCAACATGACTTCAATCAGTCATTAAGTGTGTTTTCCTAAAATGCATACCTAGCTTTTTTAGAATAAAGCCCAAATTAAGGCTGCCGTAAATACTCACTGGAGCACAAAGTGCGTATTAATCCACAGCTAAAAATACTACGGGTTGCTAAAAACTACTCTGCTCACCTGTTTTAGGAAATTTGCTAAGCAGTTGATATGGTTAGTTAAAAGGTTATATATTTGTGATGGGAAGTAGGAAAGTATTGTGACAGGACATTTTTTTTCCCTTTTGCAAATACTTGTATTAATTACAGACCAAAGTAGTGTCCGTTCACTTGAGGTGTACTAATCACATATTTATGTATAGAGGAAAAATGATATATATATGTATTAAAAGAATGTACTTTATAAGGCGAAATGGCCTATACACTTCGTATTATAATACCATTAATATTGCATTGTTGCATTATTTAAAAAAAAAAGTATTTTACTGTTGCTGGTCTTAATTGAGCTACTTTTTCTACTAGTGTGTATTTAAACCTGAAACAGATCTCTATAATATTGTAGTGGAGTGAAGTAGCAAAATGTAAAAGTCCATATACATCACAGTGTATATTTGAGATGTACATTATCATTCCTCACTGGATTTTGACCTGAAACCAGCTTTCTGGTTGGTGTAAAAGCCAAATGTAATTAGCATAATAGCCCTGAGGCTGTATTAGACAGGTGTGCTTGTCTTCTCATCCAACCACTGTGAAAAAAACTCCATTAAGTCAGACCACCAGCCCTAATGTTTACCTACTGAGTGTAACACTGTAATATGGTCCCTGTATGAGAACAAGCTTCACTATATGGCAGTTATGAGGTGGAAACAATCATGCGATACATGGCCCTCGTCCGTTGGGCTTGAGTCCATTGTCGCAAGCTTCTGTTACAGAGCAATCTATAAGTACTTAGCTGCTAAAGAAATTAGCCGCTCCACCGGCTGGAGAATGGAAAATCATTGTGGGCCCCGGTATGCTTCTGTGCGCTTGTGTAATTGTGTTTCTAACAAATGCACTCGCCAAGTAGGGGGCTCCGGACCTTTTTCCTCCTTCCAACTCCTCCTCCTCCTCCCTTAACATGCGCGTACCAGCTATCCGCGCAAAGGGGCCACGCTAGCGCACCGCAGCCAACCTCATTACCGCGTGATTATGCGAAATCAGCAGAGAGGAGCGAGAGAATCAAAGCCGCCACTGGAGATGAGTGAGTTGTACAGTAAGTGTCCCTGCCCCACCGGATTGGTAGTGGGGAAAGATTAGAGAACTCGCTCCCAGAGACTCGCGGAGATCAAATTCTCTCTTAGTTTGCCTCCCTCTTGGGCGTCAAATGAGTTTCAGTGATGAGACAGATGTCGAGGTCTATCCTCCAGTTGCTGTGGGGATGTGAGGGGAGCAGGTTTGGGGTAAGCTAAGAAAATGAAGGAGATCCACACTATGATAGCCATAAAGAATTCTGGGAGCCTTGCAGAGAGGAGTGGGCTGAAACATTTCATTTATATTCAAGGACAGCTGCAGCCGAGGAGTGGGTATAAAATCGATGCGGGGGCTTTACCTCGTCTCATCCTTACTTTTTGTTCATGCTGAAAAGACGGCTCACTGTTGCGGGCCTCAATAGTGGCTGCAATGATGTTAAGGGGGAATTGAACATTCATACACAAATAGGAGCACGAATGCAAGCAAAAGTACACACACAGGTCTGGCTCAGCAACCATCAGTGTTGTGTGAGATAACAAGACCGTATTGAGGATGACCGGAGGGGCGGAGAAAGGGAAAGGAAAGGGGGATGAGTGAAGGCGTAAGAAAGTGGTCACGCTTGGCTTCCTTTTGCCATGTAGCTGCCCTATCTCCCCGCCGCACTGACCCTCTCCACGGCTAGCACTGCTGCCTTATCAGCGCTCGCCTCGGTCCCTCGGTCTTTCTCCCCTGGCACCGCATGGAACGCCACGCTGCAAACGTGACGCCAGATATAGGTTGAGTCACAGAGCGGCACTATCATCTTCCTGCACGGAGCCCGACGGCTTGCAGTCATCAGGCAGTTCAAGGTGCGATTTAAAAAGTGTCTCACCCTCAGGCTGACAGACATATGTTGATGGGGTACACACGCACACACTACAGTATGAAAACACACGGTTAAGTGCAGCCTTTAATTGAAGTGGTAGTTGCAGGTAAAGAGCTCATCTATATGCATTTCTTTAGCCTAAAGCCCATGGCGGACACACATGCAAACACACACACACACACACACACACACACACACACACACACACACACACACACACACACACACACACACACACACACACACACACACACACACACACACACACACACACACACACACACACAATGAAAACAATACTGCTCAGTAGCTACAATACAATACTTGAAGCTGACAGGGGCCTTATCCGCTTAATCCACATTTACATACACCACTTCCGCTTGGTATTCCAACAAAAGCATTAGCCCCCTCCCTCTCCCATGCAAATAACCTCAACATTGGGCTTTTTGTCACTGGTGGGGCTTTGCGTGCCAGCCAGTTTGGACTAAAGGTCCAAGATCTGGAACTGCTAAAAGTCAAATGTAAATCCAGGGAACAATGCAGGAGGTACAGCTGCAATGGCCGTTTACTGGTGCTCAATGGAGGGGTTGGGACCCAAAAAATTGAATGCACAATTTCCTTTATTTGAGTTGTCCACTAGACGCCTAAACGGGTTGAAAGCTTTTACCTTATTCTTCAGCAATAGTTGTAGTTTGCTCTGATTGGTTATTTTAGAGTCAGTCTGATCATACAAGCGATTTTCTACAGCTGCTGGCGGTGTTGTAGCAAATGCAGTATGTGCTTTTAAAACAGGAACAGGACAAACACTGTCCCAATCAGTCATTAACAAATGCATAGATCCTGGCATGAATAATTTGGAGTCCCTAGTAGCCCTCTTTGGGACGTGCAGAGGGGGGTGCTGCCGAATCAATAGCCATAAGGAGTCTGGCTCTCGTTTGCTTTCAAGATCTACAGCCAAAGGACCCAGTCATCAAAAGTTAATGAGCTATTTAGATCATGCTGTTTCCTCTGCTCTCTACTGAGAAAACACGGCTGGACTAGGGGGAAAAGATCCCAAGTGTGAGTGTGTATTTGTGATTTTATTTTAAATGTGATTTATGTGAGTCCTATAGATCTACAGAGGGAGATTGGCAGCTGAGGAAGAACAAAGCTGGGAAAATGCATGTGCAGTTGTAGTCACTTGTTTCATTCTAAACGGCTGAGATGGGTCGCAACCCCTTTTTCTAGCCTGTAATATGAAACAAAGGCTAATTTTGACCCTCCAGTGTAACACTATGATTGGCGTTGCAGTCCACATTATTTTTGCTCTAGTTCTCAAAGCAGTACAAAACATGTATCCTTGCTTTTCCACTTGATAAAGGTGGGGTAGGTAATTTTGGAGAAACCAGCTCGAGTGCGCTAGAATTTGAAAATACACAGCCGGAAGAAATCTGCTACTTCCTTACAGAGCCCCTCCTCCAACACACAGCGCACATGACCAATGAGGGCACAAGATAAGTTTCTGCACAGATGGAAGGCTGACAGGCAGGTAGGCCATCCAGTTATTTTAGCAGGGCCGGTTAAAATGATTGGTCGTGCTTTTTACAGCGCTACGGCTTCCACAGATGACATTTTTTTTATAGAGATATTCATTGCTATCGGGATGTTAAGAACATTCCATGGAATATAAAAAAATGTGTAAAAGCCGGTTTCTCAAACTTACCTACCCCACCTTTAAGTTAAATTCTAGAGCTAAACAATTGTTGTTAGTGTAATTTATATATGTGTGAAGACTGAGAAAGGTTAATTTTCTATGCAATTTGGTCCAAGCCTAAATGATCTTCTATGGCAGAACAATGTTTCCAATGGTTTCCAAAGCCTTTGTTATTTTTACTTCTTCCTTCTGGTGGACATTTATTGCATTTCCCCATGATTTGAATCCGGGTAGTAATGAAGCAACCAACGTTCATTAGGTTGATTGATGCTGGTCTTCACTACTGGTTTGTTACTCCCCTTAAAATGATGGTCATTGCAGACACTTCCTCCCTTGTTTCCCACCTTCTCCCCCAGCTCCTTTATGTCTTCCCACCTCCCTTCCCTTCCTCCTCCACCTGCTAATGACGCTGACATGTCACCCAGGACTGCTGCCTGGTTCCCTCGCTGGCTGTTTCCCTGGCCACTGGCCTTGTTAAAGGGATGGCACATAAACGTGGCAGAGCAAGAAGAAGTTATGGCTATCTCTGGGACTCCTTGTAGCTTTGGCCACAAAACGAGTGTATGTGCAGCAAGAAAGAAATACGTGATCATTACGAATTCACATTATTCCCACTGTGGCTCTTTTGGAGACATGGGGAAACAACCCAATAGACGTATAAACTATATATAACTCAGGGCGGCCAGTATTCCCAATCCAAAATGTTATATGTGTTCAATATCGTCGCTGTGGGATCATGGTGTAACTTTTCTGGGAGTGTTACTAGAAGATTTTGACCACCTTGCCAGCCAAGATGCATTGAAAAAAAGGAATCAAACTTAGGTGAGGCTAGCAAAGCATTGATTTTCAGCGTGTACCCAGTGGAGGATCTGTTGTGTTCTCCACAGATGAACATTAACCTCCAGCTCTCTTTGAAATACTCCCAAAGCCCAGAGGACGCAAACCTCACCGGGGACGATTAATTGGTCAACCCCTCTGTCCTGCCGCCTCTGCCAGTCTGCCCAGTCGGCTCTTTATTTGTCTCCTTCCATCTGTCTGTCGGCTTTGATGCCTTTCCATCTCCAGAGCCTTTTCCCACAAAAAATAAATCTTGCAGCTCTGAGAATCCGGCAGCAGGGGTTCCGAGAGTATAAAGAGATCGGAGAAAACTTTGGCCTGCT
The DNA here is from genome assembly GCF_949606895.1 of Notothenia rossii. NCBI lineage: Eukaryota > Metazoa > Chordata > Actinopteri > Perciformes > Nototheniidae > Notothenia > Notothenia rossii. The sequence goes on from NC_136901.1 coordinate 11,419,627, forward strand.
GTTGAGTTTGGCAACTCTTCAACATAAAAACTCTAAGAACTAGCATGCTGATCAATGGCCACTGGCTGGGAGACTCTTCATTGTTAGACAGTTGCACAAACTTTATATTTTCTGTCTTCTGTGTTCTTTTCAATCATATTTTACAGGACTGAATGATAAGACAACCATTACTTCCACGTATGGCTTCAAAACCGCCTTAAAATATATGATGTCACAATGGGATCTAACCACCACAGACTTCATATTTCTCATCCTTTTGGGCACATTTCTTCATGCAGTCAAACGTTGCCGCGGATATATCTGCAAATCCTGTTTCCTGTCTACTTTTTTTTCATAAAGAGTGATGATCTTTTTGACATTCCTTAATTGTGACTTGCCGTTACAAGAAATGGAAGGAAGAGTAAAATCTAAGTTTTCTCAATTTTACTGAATAATTTAGTTTTCTGCTAGACCTCTGCTTAGGTTGAGGTTTGGCTGTGACCTGTTAAGCCCGAGAGACCCCGGTACCGGGGCCCTCCCGCAACATCTTGCAGGAAACAGTGTCTGAGGTAGGGTGACCAGACGTCCCCTTTTTTCCGGGGACAGTTTGTATTGGCCTGTCCCCAGTTGAAACTGTCCCCGGAAATGTCCCCGTTTTTTAATATACGTTAAAAACACATAGCAAGGTGAAATAAAACGTTTCATGTCAGGAAACACTGGGAAAACAGACTGTGGTCAAGCCAGCCCCCACTTCGGAAAACACAGTCAAGCCAGCCCGCACGTTGTATTGTGGTGCACGAATAGATAGATAGAGGCCTGTAAAAACTGCCTTCAAAATAAAAGCGTTTACTCGGTCAATAACAAATATACCTAAAAAACACACCAAACATATTCATTTATACTGGAGCTTAAATTAAGAAATATGTACTATATAATGTGATCAATAATAATTTAAAACAAACTATGTATAACTACCACATTATAACTGAGTGAATGTAAAATGTAATTATACAGTTATGAAGACATATCTGACATTTCCACTGGGTGACTAATTTCAATTGATGTTGACACCATCTCACAACACTCCTAAAATAACATTACTTTCTGAAGCACAATTTAAAATGTATGCTGTTTAAAATCTCAAATTAGATCTATTGTTCATCTATATTTTGATTATTATTTAATGGAAATCGTCCCTCTGTTTTTAGATAAGAATAAAACAAAAACTATCCAGTATCAAAGACTTATTTCACTTCAGGGTGATAGCAGGACACACCATCTAGTCACTCATAGGGAATCTGGACAATCTGATGCACAGTTTCGAAATAAAAGACCTTTGAAGTCTCATATATGAGCTATCTTCCTTCTGTTTGTATCCAAAAGTTCAAATGTTCGAATTACATTAAACCAGAATTGTCCCCCTTTTTTATTTAACACTGAAGAAAATTGGATATCAGAGCTCTCAAGTCTCACGCATTTGGCGTGACACATACGCATTTCACTCCATTCACACGCTCACACGCCACACCTTGTATTTCTCACGCAGAGATTTTGTCACGCAGAGATTTCTTTCCAGGGTACCGTCCACCAAGTTGCGCCGCAACAAACTAGGCTTGTTTGAGACGCGTGCACTCCACTTGTTTTGCATCAATCTTGATACAGGGTACTTATTATATGTTGTACTTTGGATTCCTAAAGCTTTTAGTCTACTAACCCATCTTCCAAGGTTAGTTTTCACTATAAGTAAAAAATATTTTTTGGACGGACACTATAATTTACAGTTTTTTGCTATGTTCAATCTGAATTTTCTTTAAAATAAAAAACATCTATATTGATTCTGACTTGTCTACATCCATCTCACAGGTTTATCATTACTTTGAGAAAAAAGATTATTAATTTAACCCTTTTAGAAGGCAAGATAAGGTCATTTGTTCTGGGAATGTCATTTTCGAGCCTGAGACCTGAAAAACAGGCTCAGGGCTAAACTAACCAAAGCTGAACATCTTCTGTAAAACAAAACACTCTCTATCTCTTCTTTTTTTTTTTAAATAAACCTACCCAAGGAATAAAGTATAATGAAGAAACCAGACAGGTAAATATCACCCACCTGTAAAGAGGTCTAATCAGTAGGAATAAGTGGAAACACCTGTGTGTGAACAATGGCTTTGACAATATGGGGTAAAACAAATGGTAAACCCATGGTAATTAGCAGCTGAATTTAACATGTGGCCAACTGAAGACAGGAAAAATGTGTTCCGGGATGGAGCTAGGGCCCACTAGGGATGTTCATCGGTCACTGATGAGCGCTCTCCACAGGGCTGGAGCAACAGCCACTGAATTATTGAACACAGCGGCGTCCCTATAGTGTAGCGCTGCATGGAAGTCTTCCGTCTCCGGCCCTGACAAAGAGAGGAGAAGGCTTGATGAAACATGGTGGGATGCTTACAAGCCATCCGTCACGGCGCCTCCCCATTCACACAGAGGCGGGATTGGATTTCCGGCCAGGGGGATTTGTCGTGCCGGGCAGGGGGAGTGGGGATTGAGCAATACTTCAGCAGGATGGCGTGATAAGAGTAGCCATGATTGTTTCCAGAAATCTTCATGAATGAAATCTTTTTTGAATGTTAATCCTCCCCCTTATATCTGTGGTGGGGAAACATTTATGTGCATTGCGCATTCAAATATGTTGGTCTATTTTTTTCCATATGCACACATACGAGTAAGTTATGCGTCTGCGCCTGTGAGTCTCATGCCTGACCCAGTGCACCAGTAGTAATACCATCAGAGCTCTCCCGCTGAGCACCTGTTTTATTACATTACATACCCCTGATCCTCAGGCTGCATATGAAACCTGATAACAAGCCACAAGCCTTTGATTTACCTGCCAGAGAGACCGGCTTTGGGCTCATGCTGTCGGTGAAAGCTGGCTCCACTGAAATCAATTGCTAAATCTGCAATCTAATGGTGTTGTTGGTGAGGAAGCAATATTGCATCAGATAATGTAGGCTTGTTGTCGAGGAGGCGGGGGGGTAATCTTGCTTATTGTGTTGATGCAGAGAAGCGGGCAGGGTGATTTGGGTTATAAAGCATAGGTTAAGGACGTATATACAGGCATTGCAACGATACGGTTTCTGATGATAATCTTTGGATAATAAATAGATCTGTTTGCATCATTTACACAGAGATTTGTTGTTGGTACCTTCGCCATGGAAATATGTCTTAAGCCCGTTATGTTGGTCTGTCAGAAGGTTTACAAAAAATAATATTGGCAAGATTTTTGTGAAATTTGGAGTGGATCCGAATGGCAAAGCAGAAACACACACTGAGTTTAACTTTCTTTAACATTGCGAGATAGGGCTTTTTTGCCATATTCATAATCGGAAAAAGTTCTTCCAGACTGGTCAAATGTAAATTCCGTAGAGTGGAGTGATTAAGTAGGCCCGTAAAACATCTTATTTGTAGAAGTTTGAAGAACGACTATTAACAAATTAACAAATTGGACCCTCCATTTTATTTACCATTGGCCTAAAATACAGCATTTTATTGTTTTCCCCATGCTCTTTTTGTCCTGCAGCTTTACATGTCAAACAATAGACAATATGTTCTTCTATCTCTTGAATGAAACACCCAAGGAGTGAGAGCACCATCCATTCGTCTCCCTAAACAGACATCTCCAGTACACCCTTACACACAGAAACTGACAAATACACAGCTTCTTACACATGCCAACACCTTTCCCATCTCCCCCTCCGTGTCCCATGTGGGCACTTGCATCAGCACCGGGGCCTCTGACTGTTGTCATGGTGTGAAATATCCCTGTAACCTCAACGGGTTTAAACCCCCCCCCCCCTACGCCTGTGTGTACCTCGCAAGCACCCTGCTACCCAGCCAGCTGCTTTCCACAGGTGTTGTGAACAGATACAAGATACGAGGAAACAAACACAGGCCAGCCTCGTCCTACCTGATGGAGTGTATTCTCAGCGAGGCTCCTGAACCCCTAGATGCTTACTTTTACAGGCTTTTCAGACAGGTGCGTCACAAATTGCCTAGCAACCGCACCTGGCGTCATCATTGTAGCCCTTGGGAGAATTGGCTGTGCACAAACACCTGCTAAATAGCTTTAAAACCACCAGGCTAAAAGGAGAGACTTACCTGCAACAAGATTGTTTGTAAATCAATTCAGAAAAGAGGGGAGATTGACTCGAGAGAGCATCTTGATGATGCAGAAAGGAGTGGTCATTTTCTCAACATTGTTCCTCCGTTACAGTTTAATTGCAGAGAAAAACCCATGTATTTTAGGAACAGGACTAAAATCCATGTGATCTAATTTCTACTTATCTTATCGAAGCCCCCAACGTCATTAGACTGAAGATTTTGGTGTTGCTTTTTGACGTAGAATGTATGTGCGTTACTTAGTGACATAAAGTCGTTTAACCCGAGTTAATATTGTGAAACAGTATTTTAAAGGGGACCTATCATGCAAAATGCACTTTTTAAAGTCTTTTATACATAAATATGTGTCCCCGGTGCGTCGGGGAATTCACGCAGTGTCAGGAAATAAGACCCTCTCTCTTGTCCTCCGTACCCAAATCTTTTAAAATCGGGTGTACAACGAGCGGATACAGATTTCCATCCGCTGTGACGTGTCCATCCGTGGTGACGTCGGTGGACACACAGAAAATTGCTATCAGAAACAATGCCTGATGTGTTTTGGATGTAATCTCGTTTTTGTTTACATTTGCAAGCCTCGCTAACACTCAGAGCTAACCTGTACTGTAGAGCACATGTGTTTGAAAAGTAGGAAATAAAAAAAGAACTCACCTTGTGATAAACCTGCAAGAGAAAAAGCATTTGAGCTCCATACTGTTTCAGAAATAATCCTTGACGTGGTTTAAACAGGATGGCGTTTTATCACAACCGAATTTAACTTTATCTCCGGTAGAATTCTGATCAGGCATTAGCTCCGCCTCCTCTTCTTTCTTCACAGACATGTTTTGTAGGTATGGCCCTACAATATATTTTTCAAATATAGCATGATAGGTCCACTTTAAGCTACAAAACACAACTACTTGTTAGGCTGGAGAAACGATCAGTGTTTGCAGTTAAAGGGGACATACAGTATTATGCTTATTTTTAGGTTCATTTATTCATTTATCACTTTTGTGGAATCAGCTTCCAGTTTGTGTTCGGACGGCAGACACCCTATCCGTTTTTAAGAGTGCGCTTAAGACTTTCCTTTTTGATAAAGCTTATAGTTAGGGCTGATTAGATTCAGCCCCTAGTTTTGCTGATATAGGCTTAGTTTGTCGGGGGACATCTTACTTCTTCCTTCTCTCTGTCTATACCTGTGTACTCTCATGTTCCGATTAACCCAGCTTCCCCAAATTTCTTTCTTTTTGGTGTCTATATACGCCGGGATCCGGAGTCATGGATGATCCTGCGGTCCTGTGTCATGGATTGCGAGTCCTGGATCTTGAGTCGTGGCTGCGGTCCTGGATCATAAGTCCTGGATGGATATCCTCGTGGATTCATCTTCTTATTATACACACATGCATTTCAAAACATTTGGACTACCTATGTTGCAAATGTATTATCTTTTCAATTTACACACGGCATCTATTGCACGTCTGTCCGTCCTGGGAGAGGGATCCCTCCTCTGTTGCTCTCCCTGAGGTTTCTCCCATTTTTCCCTTTAAACTGTGGGGTTTTCTCTGGAAGTTTTTCCTTGTACGATGTGAGGGTCTAAGGACAGAGGGTGTCGTATTGTCATACTGATATTCTGTACAAACTGTGAAGTCCACTGAGACAAATGTAACATTTGTGATATTGGGCTATATAAATAAACATTGATTGATGATTTATGTACAATAAGGTCTCTATTTTTCTCATACTGCCTCTTGTCACCCTCTGTCTAAACTAAGCTATGTATGGAACGCCATGTGATTCAGTTATGTTGCAACATGTGATGTTATATAATATTACATTATTTGTTATTTAATATAGCAAATTAAAATAACTCGGAACATGAACGCCAGTCCTGTGGGTGAATGTCCGGTGTTTATTTGACCTATCCACCACCCCTTTCTCCAACCTGTAATTCACTTTCCCTGTATTTGTACGAAGTCCAATGCTTTGCCTGTCTCATGGGTTTACATTGGAGTTATTTGAAAGCCCAGTCATCCTCACAAACACGCTAAGAGGTCATTGTGTTTCAAAAGGCTGATCTCACTGCCCATGCGTCTTTATTTAACACCCTATAAGTATGACCAGGCGGTAAAGAAAGCACGAGCTCCATCAACTACCAATTAGGAGAGCCCTTATCCAATGGCGGAAAGAATAGAGGCTAAAGATTGCAGCATGTGGAAGACCATAAAAGAGCGAGGTAGGAAAAATAGATGTAGATAGAGAGAGACTTGATGCAAAATAGCAGGAATCAGCTAATGGTCAGAATGGGGCCCGGCTGCTTCCTGAATTGTTAATAAACCCTCTCAGAGACCCTGATGAGAGTGATTGATTGGAGCAGGCCTGTAACAATGTGAGCCTCTCCAGTGCACTCAAACTCATTTACCTTTCAGCGTCTCCGCCTTTGTCCGACTGTGACTTTATCTTTGCCGATCCCCAATAAGACTTTATGCAGAGAATATTAGAGTGAGTCCAAACAGTAATTCATTACCGTATCTCACCAAGGCTCCTGTAAAAGTGCTCAATCGTGGGTACCTGGGATCGCTATCGGCCTCTGTTTGTGCTGCCGCTGCGAAGATAACCATCATTGTGTGCTCGAACGTGTGCTAAATGGATATGCATGTCTACCGTGTGTACTTTATTACATGCGACTGTGCGCGATAGCTATCGGTTTGTGTTTGGGCTCCAGTTTGGTAGATAGCTATCTCGGGGTGTGTGTTTACGTGTGTTTTTTAGTGTGTTACACCCCAGACACGGCAGGTAAACACCACCACCGGGGGCCTCCTTCTCCCCAGTTCAGATACCGTCTCTCATCTTGTTGACTTCACACACGCCTCCAGATTTGTATTTTGACAAGCGCCGATCATCTCGCTCCGTTCCTGGCATCCGACGGCAGCCAAGATCTTATTAAACAGAAGGGGAGACGGGGAAGAGGAAGTGGTGCGGAACGAAAACAGGGAGAAAACTTCCACAGTGAGTTCATTTCCAATAAGAAATCCTGACAAAATGATGCCCATGTTTGCGGGAAGGTCACTTTTCCGAGTGTGTCTCAAAGGCACTTTAACTGAGAAAGAGAGCAAAACAGAGTCTCTAAAGTGCAAGCTAATGTGTTGTCAAGGCTGAAGCGACACGCCTAAGATGGAAAGGATAAGATAGGAGGCCCTGGCAGCATTGTGGATGCGGTTGCCAGGGAGCTTCCCGGAATAATCTATGCACGGTGAGATTGGAGCGGAAGAGCCAAACATTATTCAAACATAGGTGAGGAAATGAAAATGGCCAGTAAGAAAAGGAGAAGTGAATCCTTTTGTCAAATATTCCTGATGTAAGTGAGTTGGATTTGACAGCCTTTTTTCAAGACTTTTGGTTAATGCATACCCTCGACTAGCCTAGCATCTTCTCCTCCTACCTTTGTGCCACTCATTCCTTTTACTCAGGTGTACTAAAGCCGAGGCCAATCTGTCCCTGAACCATCCATCCACTTCAGCCCCCATCTTCACTCTGTCTTCTTCCCCCCCCCCCCCGCTCCTATCACTCCTCCATCTCATCTCCTTCCCTGTGCTGCCTCCCCCGCCTCTTTCACTCTCACCTTGCTATCTAATTTCTTCTTCTTTTCTCCCTCTTTGAAATGCCTGTTGCTGATCCGTCAGGCTGCCGGCAGAGTATGCTCCCACTCGTTTCTCACAGTGAGTAAAGTCTGTCTCGGAGGAGGCTGGGAGGTAGCATCTACTCCAGTAGGGTACCAGCCAGTTATTAATTACTCCCCAATTCCTCATCTGTTCTCCGTCTGCCGAGAGAAGTAATTACGTCTCTCCTCGTTTCTACCCCTCGTCGGCATCAGAAATGACGCGATAACCAGAAACCCAAATTACTCCTGCTGATGAGACAATCATTGAGTGAGAGAGAGCACGGCGGAGATTTTTCAGCCCCACCGTGCTTCACCCGTCGGGGTAATGGCACCTCGATTCAGTTTGGGATGTCTCCCGGACGCATTTGCGGGGCGTTTCCAATTTCCACTTGGAAACACTAGAAGATGGAGGAAGAGATAGGCAGAATTAAATGAAGATTTTCATTTCATTCTGTTTTTTGCTCCCAATAAGCGAGTGCAATCATGAGGCGGTTCCAGCTCCAATCAGTGTTTTGCAGCTGGAGAGGAGCGTGATGGAAGAGGGACATTAGCACCGGATCCTCGTCTGCCACAGATGACAGAGGGAAAGAAAGGGTGGAAAAACAATTAAGGAAGCTTTCTTTCTTCCTTCATTCATTTATTTCCTTCGAACAAAATCTAAATTGGTGGCAACAGGTGTCTTCACAGGTGTGTTCGGGTACATCTCGGCCTGTGTTTGCCATGCCCAAAACAAACATACAAACCCCACAGGAAAGCTTTTTTTCCTTTACATTTACAAATCTGTCCAATGACTTTCTACAATCTTGCGTCAAGATTTAAAGTGTCCTTGAAACACATCTGCAACTTTCAATTTTGAATACATGCAAAACGTGATTTGTTTGTATGAATTCAGGTCGTGGAAAAGCATGTGATGGCATAGCAGTCGCAGCACAGGTGTGATTGATTGGGCTGGAGCCTCGTTAAGGAAACGGTTCCACCTGTGCAATCAAGATGGCTGCCGTTAGCGCTATAGCACCTTTAAGACATCAAGACTTCGTGTTTTATACAGCCATTGAATGCCTGCTCCTCTTGGTGTTAGCGAGCACAACCAAAATAGCCTAGCTTGCTGATAAGGCATCCCTTTTTCATGGATGACATTTAGACATGTAGAAAAAAAACACATAATGCAATTAATTAGACTGAATTCCATCAGGGTCTTGGCATTGTGCATGTTAGCTCCCCATCACACTGTCATGGCTTACAACTCGTGAACAGAACCGAGCTGTGATTAATGCTATCAATAACACCTGTGCTTTTCCTGTTATGTAACAGATGGCACAGCTTGAGCAGTACGTCTTCAATCAAGTAGATTACTGTTTTTGAGACACAGGAGCGACTCCTGAAAATCACATTATTTTAACAAACAGCAAATGTACGCGTTACGGTTCAGGTTAAGATCGTGGTGTTGGATAAAATAAGTACATCTGTGACGTTACTCAATGTTCTTTTTTGACATGAGTATTTACATAACGTGGAATTACAGTATGTTAGGCTGGTTGTTGTTTTTACTACGTAACCTTAATTTCACATTTTCTCCAGTCGTATAAAGCAAGAGGTCGTAAATAATCCAAACGTTAATGTGTTCTTTTGGAAGAGGAGGCTATTTTCTTTTCAATATTCAGCAGTTCAACAGTTGAATTCAATGCTCTGACACACAACAACATGACACTTGATTCAAGAAACACTTTGTTTTCTATGGAAACAGCTCTAGAAACAACACATTTTACTCACAAATTGGACTTCTAGGAATCCATAATAGACAAAAATAAGGTTTTTTCAGTAGCCACATTTTCGGCTCCCCTATAGAAACCATGTGTCAGAGCCAATCGAGACATCTCCAAACGCCTCTCCCCGCTGCTTCCGTCCTCAGCTGTCAAACTGCAGTTTAAAGGGAGCAGAAGAACCAGCAGGCTAGAGCTGTTCTCTATATTGTATTTCAGTACCTGTCAAGTGCTTATTGATTGGCTGCGGTGGATTAGGATGACTACGTTGCTGCAGAGTGCGAGCGTGCAGTGTGTGTATATATTTATATATCAATGTTAGTCCATGTGTGCATGTGGAGCCACGCTGGAGGTCTCTGAACTGACAACAAACCCTCTAAAAAAAAATCCCACCAAGTAATCCCCCACCCTCGTACTTTATCTCTTGTCTTCTCTTCTCTCCCATCAGCCACTCGCTAACGTCCCCTAGCCTCGCCGTCTTCGGTCCAGAATGATTTGGATCCTAATAGTCTTTTTACAGCCGCCGGCTAATGTTGCCATGGGGGAATGTAACGGGGCCATAACGAGACAATCCCATCCCATATGCAGAGGATATGAGGGGGAATTTGTCTGCTTCAGCGGTGACAGGAGCAATCTGTACTGTGGGGCAGTTCCAATGAAGGGCCCATCGAAAGAGAAAACCCTCAGTGTATTCAGGATTATGGTGTAGGAGCCCATTGAAAGTCTAATGGACTAGTCACATCAAATAGACTCGGTAGGAGCATGCTCAGATGAATACATGTTTGCCACCGCGCACACACACACACACACACACTCACAAGCCCAAAGAGAAGCTATTACTACCAGGGATGGGCTATTACTCTCTGTCCAGTATGTCAGCATGGGTGTGTGTGTGTGTGTGTGTGTGTGTGTGTGTGTGTGTGTGTGTGTGTGTGTGTGTGTGTGTGTGTGTGTGTGTGTGTGTGTGTGTGTGTGTGTGTGTGTGTGTGTGTGTGTGTGTGGTTGTCAGCCATAATGTATCCAGTCCCAGGGGGGTCTGAGTACAGTACGACCCTCCTAAATAATTACCACAGCTCTTTATATAAGAACAGGGGAAGGCAATAAAGAGACCTGCGATATTGCATTGTGCATACTACACCGTGTAAAGAGTTTAAGGAGGAGTGCTTGGAAATATGCCAGCTGGTCATTTCATAGACATGCAATGAAAACATTTTGGCAATTTTGAGAGCGGCTGCTGCTTTATCATACACTCAGTCTGTCATTAGATGAATATGTGAGGCTCTTATTCCCCAAATGTAAAGTAAAAGTTGATTCCATTTTCTCATTAGTTAAGTTACATGAGTGTGTGCTGTTTTAAGCTTTATGTTTTATATTATAAATGTAAGTCAACATGAAGCCCAAGTGGAAATTAAAACAGTTCATTAGCATGTATGCAATTTGTATAAATTAAGGGTTTCAATCCAAATTATACAAATACCATGCTAACGTTACAGCTAACGTGTTAAAGAAAAGTCAACTAAAGATGTTAAATGAAAATGAATAAACTGAAAACGTTATTCATCCCATATGGATGCCTATATATTAGATTAAAACAAAGTACTAGCCAGCACGTTCACGTGACAGCAAAATATAAGGCAATATTGTTTATGTGAAGACTGTTATTACTGGGCATCCTGTCCTTAATGCCCTTCATTAATATTCATTTCCACAACTTAAAAGACTCACTCTGAGTCTTTAACGACAACAATACTAATAATAAGTACAGTGATAAAAAGTATAATAATAACAAGTGTCCCGTGGAGGCATGCACAATGAACAATAATAAATGTTGAAATGATATGCTGCTTAATTTGATCTAACTTTAGCATGTATTGGATGCTCGTATACATGCGACCACAACAGCTAAAATGAAACAATCATTGTTTTGTTTCCCTCCAGAGGGGCATCTCCCCCAAAGAGGTCACAAGGGCTGTTCCTCCAGCAACTTTGGCCCGGTCTTGTGCAGATGAGGTCATTTATGTTATTTTGTACACTCACTCTTTTCCTAGTCCGACATGTCAACATCTCTCTTAACTTCAACAATTGCAGAGGTTTAATAAACCAGAATAACGAAAAGCGTTGGACACTAAATGAATTCATCCTCAAATCCGAGCCTCTCCTCTCACCTGATGATGGTCTTAAGGAAAATTCACATTTTGAAAGAACATGAATCTGCCTTTAAGGAATAACTGTACTTTTATAGGCTACTTAAAAACATTGACATGAACAGGATGTCTTAGTAACTTCTAATCATTGTTATAACTGCATTTGAATAACTATATTTCAAAGTGGACTGTAGTTTGGAGCAGCATGTTTTCATTCAGTTTTTATTCCACTCTGAAAGAACCGAATGATTGCTACAACCAACTTCAACATTTGAATTTTCTGACAAAATTGTTCAGCTGTCATCTACTCATCTTTCCCAATCTCCCCACAAGCGTGTCAATCTTCATCCTTTCTGTCATTCAGAACGGGGGATATTAAATATAACTGCTTCAAATCACGTTTTATGGTAATTACCTGCTTCTTTTTCACATAAAAGACAAGCGTTATATTTCATTTCTAACAAGTAAAATAAAGTTTTTTCAGGAGTGTGTGGATGTTTTTCAAGAAAACCCATCCTAAAATATGATTTAAACACATTTCTCTAAGCCCGGTCCCCAGGCCGCTTTAGGAAGAGGGATACGTGCCTGCCGACATGGCACATAGGCCGGCGTCTGCTGCCTCCGATTCCCCCCCCCCACCACTCATAATCTGCGTAAGTCATCCTTGATTAACCCCTCCTGAATGACTCTAATTAGAGCCAATTAGCCCGGGCAGAATGATACGCTCTCCTACAGATGAACGCAGTGGAGAGGTGGAAGGATGGATGGAGCGGGGTCGAAGTGGAGGTGTGGAGAGCCGGGGACGTGCAGCATGAGTGAGGGATGGAGGGGCTCGGGGCGTGGAAGAGAGCCGAGATGTGGTGGGAGGCGGGATGGTTGAGAGAGAAATAATGAGGAGATGAAAGAGGGGAAGGGTGGCAGGATCTGAAGAAGCCATGGCTGCTGGATGGCTATCCATGCAGTCAAGCAGTCATCAAAAACTTAGGGGCGGGATGTGTTGGAACTTTCTAATGGGAACAACAAAAGATGCAGTTGAGCTGCTTTGTGGGCCTTGTAACATGTATTTCACTTTACAAGTACAACTTATATGACTTTGTATACCTAAAAGGAAAATATAATACAATTTCAGCTGCAAAAGATAATCAAAAACATCCATAGAGCAATGGAAATAGCCTTGATTCCAAATCTGTCCCTTTTAAACAAGTCGTAGGTCTTTCTGTACGGTTGTGATGTCACAACAATATAACATATTGGTAGAAAGTGCCACTTCAGTTATTCCCTGCTACCATGGTGAGACGACTAAAATGCACATTAGTCGCAATAACCCAGAAACGCTGACCAATCGGTGCAGGCTTGGCTTTTCGGATCTTTAAAATAATTGTGACTACTTTGGGAGAAAACGAGAATCTGTCTCTTTAAATGATAAACATCCATCCCCTAGCACAGACTACTTTTTCTTGTTTTTAATTAGTGTTTTTTGCCATCTCCGTACCTTTAACCTCCTCTTGCGTCCATCCCGTCTGCCAGGCAGCCCAGGTTGCTCGGAGGCCTACCCCCCATGGTACTGGTGCCAGCCCCCGCCCTCCGCCCCCCCGTTATCAACCAGCAGCAGGGGTGGAGAGGCCAGACTGAAGAGCCCACTCAGCCTGCCCAGTGATTGCCTCAGTCTATCATCAGCCAGAAGATTTCTATTATTGCAGATGGATGATTGGTCTGGCTAGCTGCCGGCCTGGCAAAGCAAGCTCATTTTAGAGCGTTCTGAAGTGCGAGCGCCACTGTACTGAGGCAAACGGGAGGGGGACAACAAATCGAAAAAAAAGGGGGATTCGTTGTTGAAATAATGGAGCAGAAATGGTCGTAATGACAAGGCACGCTGAGGCCGGAAGCATTATGCACAGAGGACGAGGTTGTTAATGTGGACTGCCTGTATTTCCGACAGCAATTTAACCGCTAATGGGGAGCGCTTTTCTGCTAAACAAATAGACGCCCCGCTCTTAGAACAAGGAGTTTGTTTACTGTTTGCACGCCGATGCCGGATCAACCCAAAACACCATGGCGGATTCATTGCGTCTGTGTAAGCGTCATGCTTTCCTCATCACTCAGTGACAGAGATGGGATGAAGGCTGCTTTCACGAAATCAGTTTATGCATTCGAAAGAAGCCTTGACCTGCTTTAAAAAAAATTCAATAAATTTGGACTCTGTGTGTGTGTGTCTTCCTTTTCTTCCCTCCTCTGCAAAGATGTTGTCGGAGCAGTAAAAACCCTCTCTTTGCTTCATCGAACAAAAGACCCAGTGTGTTTAAAGCACAGGGTTACCATCATATGACTGTCATATGGCTTTCGCTCCTTTAATGTTGTTCTTCTGCAGCAAATCAAATTACCGCCACACATTTCATCTATGAATATGGGCTATTTAAAGAACTTCATGGTGTAACTTCGCAGCATTGGCTTTACTTTGCCGCCTGACCCGAGGTCAGTCTGCTCGGTTGTCGAAGCTCCGGACTCTGCGACCTGCGACTCGAATCGATAGTCTTAAGGGAATTTACAGTATCTGACTACATGGCCTCTGCACTTGGGGGATTGGAGAAGTACAGAGGAAATGCAACCCTACATGTTTTTTATACAGTATTGATCCTCGCATCTAGAGCTTTAAAATGGTGTATTACAAAACAGAGGTAAATGTACGATGCTCTTCTATTACCGGTACTCCTGATGTAAAAAGCCCCTTCCTTTACAGGCAGCATATGGATGGGCTAAACACTACCATATAAGCAGTATGGGAGCAAAAACTGTTTTTTCATGCCAAAACTTTTTTTAAATCTTGGTCTATTTTGCTTTCATAACTTGTCTTCTTTTACACTGAAAGAACATCCAAAAAACACAATTAGGTACTTATAAAACACCTGAACAGTTGAAGCAAAATCTGTTAAACACCTGAACAGTTGAAACAGCATCCCTAATATTCATCTGGCTGCTATTTAAAAATTATTTTAAAAATATTGTATGTATTTAACTATATATCCTATTTCAATAACTTGCATATAGACTCTTATTGCACTATTTGACTATTTCACTTTTTTAAAACTATTTTTCTTTTTGTATTACTTTTTAATATTTACTTGCACTATATTTTTTCTGTTTATCTGTGTTTTGTGTTGCTCTGTTGGAGAAGCCTGTGACACAAGATTTTCACCGGCGTGACTACTCAGAAAGATTGTGGAGACATCTATCAATTATAATCAAACTGATTTACCTGTATTATCTTGCAACATGTATGGAATGCATGTAGGCAAAAATGTGTTTGTTAGATTCGCCAAACTTTCCAGTTCATTTGAAACCTGATTTTTAGAACATTCACATCTGAAATCATTGTGAAATAAATGTGTTATGGCTGTTGTGTGAGTGATACAAAGAGGTTTCCCTAATTCCCTCAGAAGAAACACTTTAATATGTCAGAATTCTGAACCTGTCTTCATCCAGTGTACCGATTTCTGTCCAGAAGCATTAACAAATCAATGACTAAGATTTCAGAAAATTCTGCTTCGTTTTTTAACACAATTCCGGACATGTATGATCTTCTTTGAGCGGAGCTACTTTACTCTTTGCTCCCTTTCCCTCTCCCTGACTTTCTTTTCCTCTCATCTATTCGCATAGCAGAGGCTCTTTGAACCTGGAACGCGTCGGTGGCTCTGCGGCTGTCACCTGCTAGTGTCACCGGCGAAGATGTGAAGCTGCTTTCCCCTGAAACGCCGTCACAGGGCCACGACTCAATCATTGCATTTAAGCAAAACAAAGAGCGACAGCAGCAACTGCGAACGAGCCCAGAGAGAGAGAGAGGAGCGGCGGCGCTTTCGTCTGCAAATCATTTTGCTAACACCTTTGAAGTGGTGACACAGCTCTGGAAAATGTAACGACGAGCCCCCGATTCACGGGATGAAAGTGGAGTCGGCTTTTTGTCAACTTTTGACCTCCATACGGGCGGGGTCACTCGGGGTTCGGGCCAGCTGCTGCTCCAGATGCTGCTGCGCTGTTTGATAAACGACAGTGAGAGTTCTCTCCTGCGTTTATCGAGTTGAGCTGAGAAAAGGAATCGGAAATGAACTGAACTGAAAGAGAACTGAATCACAGAAATCCATTTACCCGGGAATGAGTTGTTTGTTTCTTCTGGGTCGCGGGGGTTAGCTACAGGGCAGCAACCAGGCAAGGTTTGTCTTGCTTAAGGACACTTAACAGAGAGGATTATGGGTATACAGACCCATCTCGTGCATGAAAGAGACTGTTATCCTCAGTGTGACCTTACTACAGGACTTTGGTATCCATCTCTATAATTAAAAAGACATAAATATTTGAAATGTGTTCCTTAAAAACACTTGACCTTACCTAATCTGAGGTGACCCCTCCCTGGTTGACCTCTCACAGCTGTCAGTATTGGTCACTATAGACTGCTGCTCATGTGAAGTAGGCCTTATTGAATTGAGAGAGGTTAAGACATGCAAAGCGCTAAGCTGCAGATCTTTGGCAGATGTTATCAACCAATCAGCAACCACCTTAAAAAGACAACCCCCTTTCCTTTTTTGGAATAATGCTAATAAAGGTTCCTGTTCTTAGCAACTTAACCACTACTTAGCAGGAAATAATCCATATTGCGTGACTTAACATCTGCTAGGAACTCACTGCCCAACAGTGCCATCATTTAGAATAATTTTAAATAATGTTGGGATCAATTGGAGACTAGACCCTTCCACTTGGGTTAAAAAAAAAAGGAAGGCAAATTTAGAAAGTAGTTTAAATATGATCATTTTCCTTTAACATACAATCATTTTAACATGTCCCATTTGGCATTGCTGCATGTAAATACATCACAAATTAGCCTTTTATTTTAACTTTATGAATGATAACATTGTAGTATAACAGTTTGTTGAAGTATAGCTAAGACAGTCACTGATTCATGCTCACCTTGGCTGAAAATCAACTCTATTTAGCAGCACTGGTTCAGTTTAGGGCTATTGGCAGGACCTGGACGCAGACTGCTGTGCTTGAGCTGATTCTGGGGCGCCGGGCATAAATAGGCTTCAGTAGTTCTATTCTTGTATCTCGGTATTGCATTTAGGTGACTTTCACGTAATCTACATTTCCGAATGTAGCTTTTCTGACATGCAAATAGGCCAACACACTGTGCATTACCAGCAGCAGGATAGGGACATCACATAAATCATCACACGTCCTCACCGACAAGAGTACACTTAGCGTTTGCATTGATTCCCCGTGATCATTGTTTTCCAACGCTCCAGCCTCCTCATTGAATTCAGCTCGGAACCTGTGAATCTAGTGCTCGCTAAGCCCTTACACTGATCGCTGATGCGGTGGGCGTGCTGTCAATATTGGCCCATTCGCTGTGAGTGAGCAAATCTCCCCTTGACATGGCCAGCCATGCGAGTAATAGCTAGGATTAAGATAGGAAGGTACACACATGAATATACAAAACGCAGTATGGCGCGGGCGGATCTGAGGTGGCAGCCGGGGGAAATTACAGAGGCCTCAGATGTGCGGCGTGCATAGAAACAAGATTGACTGGGAGCTCGGACATGAAAAGACTCATTCATCGCCGGTGACCCTGATGACGAATGATGCTTTCACGTTCAGAGCCATTACAAATATATCAAGGTAATTTGGAGCGTTGTACAGATCGGTGAGAACAAAGGATAGAAAATCATATATGTTTCTGTGACTCAGTGCACCTGCGACTGCTTGATTCAGATAATGTAAATGTCATCTTTTGCTGCAAACAAGGTCAGACGCCTGGCTATAGCTGCCGTTGCCATAGCTCCCTGTAGAACAAGTGTGTTATTCCTGACCTCACTACTCTTGTTTATGCTAAGTCACCACTTGAAGCATACATTCTTCCAAAGGTGGAATAGACATGCACAGATATGCAGACACCAACAGATGAAGTCAAGACTGATTAGCGCATTTAGCTTGTCCCAATCAGAGTGGGTTTCACAGTGTGCTAATTCAAGCGGACTAATACCAAAGTTAATTTGCTAAGGGGTGTGTTCTAAGGGGCTTTCGTTTCAAGACTATGAATCGCGGACTTTGAAGAATTGCTTTTGAAGTTGTTTCACTTTGATAAGACCCTGATCTAGTGTGCGCACAAATCTCGTCTCCTCAAGTTTATCTCAACAGACTTTTTTAAATGTCACTAGTCTCTGGTACTTTATTTGGATTTTTTCGTATCTGTAAAGCACATATCAGACTTCTGCAGAAGAAGAGCTCATCCACGTCAGTCCATTCCAAAGATTCCTGGTCAGGAAGCCATTAATTGTGAATTTTGGGTAGCTTTTCTGAGATTGGGTTGGATGATGTTGCAATAACATAAGTGCCCAACCACAATGTCTTGTGCCATTAGTGGCTCCATTTCGCTCATCCTACCTTATCATTTTGTCTGTCATGGACTTTAAAACGTGAATGAATCCGCTCACTAATTGGTAGCCTGACACGAGGCATTGTCCTTTGCCATAATGTGACAAGCTCTTACAAAACGTTCCTTTCATTGGCGTTCAAGAGAGGGCCGAGGAACAGACAGAGACGCGACTAAATGGAACAGCGGATCATCGTGCACATTTTCAGCCGACACTGATGTGACGTTACCTAACAGGCAGGAGGGGAGATAGAGGGGTGAGTGGGGGTGGGGGGAGACTCTGGGAAAACTGACAGGGATTAGGCCCTATTTGTTTCACTTTTTGCCTGCTCCTCCCTGCCTTGTTGCAGGAAAGAGAGTGTGCAAATGGGTATTTCCGTCTCCCACTCACCGTCGCCTAATTGGCACTTAACAGCTGCCCCTCATGGCCTCCTCGCTGGCTGTGTTTCCGCTCGTTCTTCCCAGCGTAGGAAGCAGCAGCACCGCATCAAACATCACCCAGCTGAGAGGGCACTTTCCCCTGCCCCCTTTACTCTCTTCCCCCCCCCCCCCCCCCTTCCACATTCCCTTCCACATTCCCTTCCCTTGCAGCTATCTCGTGCGGGAAGCAGTTCGCACCCCAGACAGCCCCAAGCGCTCATTATCGCTTTTTCTCAGTCGGCCTGTCGCTCTGAAATCCACCCCTCGTCGCCCACCTCCACCTCAACCTCCATATTTCTCCCCCTTCCCCCTGGCTCTTACCCCCCGATGGAAGAGCAGCGTGAGGCATGAAGACGTCAGGGTATTGAAGATGTTCAGCATCCGGGCTCCGAGCCAAAAGGCACGGTGCATACGGCAGACATATGGCCACGCTTTTCTAAATCTTATCTTTGTTTAACCAGACCCATCAATCACAAGGAAATTCACTTTTCCTCGCTGATGGCCGGGCAAAAGCCAGGCTCGAGGACAGATGTTGGAGGAACATTTGAATATCCGTATTTCCTCTAAGCATAAAGGTTATCATAACACTCTGCCGGAGCCATTTGAACTGGAAGAAAGTGCACCGGAACTGTTATGTTGAAACACATCGGAAACACATATTACGCCAAATGAGGCAAAGTGAAGTAAAGCAAAGCCCTGACACTTAAGATCCCTGTGTTGCAGGAACACAATGGATAGACAGGCGAGCTGGGGATTGTCTTGCTGCGAACATCCGGTGCTATTTCCAATGTTTATTGACTTTTTCTACTTTAACTGTGTTAGAATAAAACAGCCTCGGAAACAAGTTTTGGTTTATGTTTTGACGTCACGTCCAGCAAACGTTCCAAAAAAAGCTCAGGAAAGTTACTTTAAAGTGAACATTTCCGATAGAATGCCGTTATGAAGTTTTAACCCTGCCAATGTCAGCTAGCCATATTAGCATTCCCACATGGGGGACGGCTGTGCGTTGGAATAGAAATGGGCTGGTTCAGTAAGCAGGGGGAGTGGAGGTCCCATTCGTCTTGTCCTGTTTAAATACACTGGTTAACTCCTGCCAACAGGGAAGCCATTCAGCAAAAGGCCAAGGGCATCTGTCATGTGTTCAGCACATTGATATTGTCCCCTTCCATCTCCCTCTCTCTTCCCCTCTTTCTCCCTATCATTTCCCCCTCTCTTTGTTTATCTCACCACCACTACTCCTCTCCGTCTGCCTCTCCCCCCTACTACCTCCCCTCCTCTTTTGATGAAGGGAGTGAATATGCAGGGAACTGACATGATTAGCAGCCTCATATCCCCATGATGGATGGCGCCTGCTCCATTATTAATATAGTAAAAGCACCAACTGCCAGGTAAGAGCAATGTCAGCATCCACAATATAACGCTGTGTGCCCACGGATAATGGTGAGCACTTATTTTTTATCTATGATATGCATGGGCTTAGGCCGAGGAAGACGGAAAAGCAGGAGGAGGAGGAAGAGGAGGCGGGGTACACAGCTGAAAACGAGGCTTTCAGTTTGGGTAATTCCCAGTGATGGCTGCATGGGTGGTACACAGCAGCAAAACAAACAATTCAATAAATATCTGTCTTTCTTTCAATGCACGAACTTGCTTCAAACAAGTGCAGTCCTAAAGATCAGATCGAATAAAAAGGAAGACTCATTTCAATGGAAAAGTAAAGTACCCATAACGTTGCTACATATAAATCAAGTCAGCTCATATTGTCCGTAATAACATGCACAGTTGTATAGGTATGCTTTATAGTTGATTTTGTATCTCTTATAGGATTATTCGGATAGATGGAGTATAATTTATAGTTTTAGTTTGACATGTGTAACCCTGCCACAGACATAAAAACTGTCAGTTACAATTGTAGGCTCTTAAGTTTTATTATACACATGAAGAAGATATTACAGCCTCATATGTTGAGGATTTTACTACTCTGCGAGACTTTTTAAACGGCTAGACACAAATTCCATTGAGGGTTTAGAGATTGTACTGGGGTTATTTGGAATCTTTATCTTGGGTTTAACGACCCTGTTTTCCATCAATTATGCTTTAGTTTGAATGCTTTAAGTACTTTGCATTGCAGCCGTGTGTTATCGAGTATTAATAACCTTTGAAATGTCAAAATTGACCAATCAGAATCAAGTATTCGACTAAGCCGTGTCATTTATATTGATAATGCTCATTTATTCAACTAATAACATTAAAGAAGTGTGCCCTGGTGTTTTGTAATGATGTTAACATGGTGCTTGGATAACTCAGTTCAGTATTGCTAACAAAGATTGACTCACTTTTATTGTTAAATCTATTTGTTTGAACTGTTTTTGTGGCTTGGCTAGTCCGAAGAGCCACATAAAATATGCACTAAAATAACAGGATTTATCTGTTTAATATTTTACACTCCAGTCAGCCGTGTGGAAATCGGCTAAACAGGACAAAGAAGTGCCAGACACTCTTTTTGTTGTTTTATAGTCAGCTGACCGACCTCAACCCCTTGTCTGTCATGTGTTTTCAATCTGTCTAACTGTAAGCTTTTCATTCCTGAGTACAGCACAGGAAAATGGGGATAAATGGAGCACTAAAAGAGGGAAATGGTATTCGAGGAACTAGAAATATAAGGGGCAGACGTGAGGAGCAAGAGGAAAGTGAAAAAAGGGTGAATGAGAGGAAGGAGAAGGAAAGAGAGATGGAGTGAGTTGTGTCAAATGGATAAATGTCAGCGGGAGCTCCATCGTGCGTCTGAGCTCGGCTCCCCCTCCCAAAATGCCATGTGTAAATCGTGTAGCCGGGGCCCTCGGCCAGCCTTCCCCTAGTACTGTAATGAGATTACAGACCTCTGCAACACTGTGTGTGTGTGTGTGTGTGTGTGTGTGTGTGTGTGTGTGTGTGTGTGTGTGTGTGTGTGTGTGTGTGTGTGTGTGTGTGTGTGTGTGTGTGTGTGTGTGTGTGTGTGTGTGTGTGTGTGTGTGTGTGTGTGTGTGTGTGCGAGTGTGTGTGTGACACAGAGAAAATACTATTGAGCCTGCGTGGAAGTGAACCATTTTCTAAAGGCTTACACGGCGGCGAGCGAATAAGCGGCATTACTCGCACCACCAAACAAGACGTATCGAGGAAGATTTGGCTACTTATCTATCATTCCTCACACACACACACACACACACACACACACACACACACACACACACACACACACACACACACACACACACACACACACACACACACACACACACACACACACACACACACACACACACACTCGGGGGTATTTGTTTCCCCTCTTCTTTAACTTGCGCTGCTTAAAAGAAGTGCAGATGCTGATTCACTTTATAAATGTGTGTGAGTATGATAAGACATTTTATTTGACCTTTAACCTCTGTGTGGAGGTTTCTTTTGTAATATAGTGCTAATATGATTAAAAATATAAAATAAACACCCATAATCCTAATTAAAGGTACAAACAATATTTAATAAAACACTCCACAGAAACACAGCAACTGCATATTATAGGAGATTAAAATATTGTTAAGCTTACTCATTATTTAAGCGTTTAGCCCCTATACAGCGATATGTCATCTACATTCTAACGCATCTTATTTGAATAACTGTTTACACCATATAGCACCCTATTAACACGGTGTCCAGCTCCTGTTAGTGAGCACATGATGTTTACTCCACGGCTTCTCTTCTCAGACTAGCCTTTTAGACCTTCTTCCAAATCTAATATACCCATCCATAAATAGCTCACCTATCGAGCACATACTCGGCTTGAGTGACGTGGCAACGTAGCCAATCCTGCTCGCTAAATCTGCCTAACCCCGCCTCTCCTCGCTCCACCGCGGCTCAAACAACTCCTCCACCTCCCATTCGCCTTAAATGGACACGCAGGGGAGTTGATTGACAAACTAAACGACGCCCCTTCGTTTACCAAGCCCCTCCCCTTGCCCTGGCTCCCTATCAGTGTCTAGTTTGGCAACACGGATACGCATGGAGCCTCCATCACCCCCTGTCTCTTTTACGCACCGAGTCCGATGATGCGCGCAGGTACAGGGACCCTAACCGCCACGTTTCCAGCGACACTCACCGATGAATCTCCTCTTACATGGACTAATATGAAAGAAGTGGATGCAGAGGTCTGACAAAGCCGAGAAAGGAGGCACGTTTCTTGTGGAGCATTCTGGTTTTCCATCCCCGAGCGTCAGCATGGATGTCTTAGCGAACCACAGTATCTTTCAGGAACTTCAGATCGTGCACGACACCGGCTACTTCTCCGCCATGCCTTCGCTGGAGGAGAACTGGCAGCAGGTAGGTGTCAACTTTCGATCCCTAGCCGGTGTGCACCATCTCCATCACGGGGCTCACTGACATGCGCTCGAGATGCAACTTTTCCACCTAAAAGCAGCGTGCATGTGTGAGATGAAATGTCCCCATCACTCATATGTGATCATTATCCCAGAGATGGAAAAGTAGATAAGATGCGAGCGCACCCCGGCGCGTAATAAAGCTGTCAAATGTGATTTGGGAAGATGAAGACCCGAATGCCATATTAGGGACTGAATTGGTCGTGAATAATACATCTGCATCCCTAAGATTACTGAGTTGTAAACCCCCCCTTTGCATGGAGGGAGAAGTCCCCTCACTTATTCATTATAGATAACCTAACATGTCTGGCTTTGAAGCATATTTAAATGCAGTGGTGGCCAAAACGTGTGAAGGCAGCGCAGCCAAAATAATAACTGTCACTGGCATGTACGGGTGCACATTTTTTTTTAAAACCCATCTCATACTCACACTTCCTCCATCCAAGTTCAGAGGGGTGAATTTGGAGAGATAAGCACGCGGCCACATGGTGATAGATGCGTGGGGAGGCGCACCGGCACTTCGCAAGGCCATTATTGCCCTCAAACTCCACACTTTTGTGTTAAAGTCAGCCCAAAATTCCATCGTGGGAAGTTTATTATCATACCTAACTGTGTATTCATACAATATAAGTCTTAAAAATGTAATTTATACTCATATATAGGCTTTCTTTTTGCATTTTCTTGCGAAAAAATCGTAAAGATCTGCACTTTCTCAAAAGTAATCTACATTTTTCAGCTTTATCTTTAATCGTTTACAATATTAATGAATTACATGCTTAAATATGAGCACCTCCTTTCATTTATAACAATAAATGTCACATCTAAGTCATAATAATGGCCATGCATCATCAGTATGCCCACCTGCATTGCTGCTACTGCTGCTGGTGATGATGCTTTCCATGCTGCACTTGACTGACCGAGCAAAAGAAAAAAAATCATTGCATGGAAATTCGATGCCTGTATTGTTCATGCAATAGGAGCTGGAGCTTTTCCCCACTTCTCTGCTCCACGCGTATGAGGAAGGGAGGGAGGGGGGAGTGACAGGGGGGAGAAGGAGAGAGAGAAACCGGTGCGTGACCGCGGATCCATTCGTTGTGGCCAAGCAGCCTAATTGGCATCCTACTGTTAGCATCTTTTTATAACAAGTCTCCAACTCCCAGCTACACTGTCAGTGGATTCTGAATTGTATGGGGCCATGTGTGCAGTCCTCTCCCTGTTTCTCACCCACAGCCTGCATATCAAAAAATCGATCCCTAATGCAAATGGAAGAGAGACAGCTGCGTGTGTAGGCAGGGGAAGCTGTGAGGACTGGAAATGTCTCTCCCTGGCCATTTCTGCAGCTTATGCTCCCCTCAGACAACGTCCATTTTGTAATTTGGCAAGTTTTGCAGTCATTATCTGTAGAAAATGTAATTTAATATTTTTAATCTATCATTCATCTACTCCTTTTTAGAAGCTGTGGTCTGCTTTCATCGTGTTTGGTCAAAAAGGTCACTTTAACACGTGATATCGGAGATAAACTCTTCTCTTGAACATGGATTCAGTGTGGGATTGACTTTAAAATGTCACAGCTTGATAGCATCTATAATCCTGCATTACATTTCTCTCACCTTTAGCCACTTTTGCTACCTAAATGTGCCGATTTTAAAGCATAAATATGTATTTCCATCATGATCCTGATTCAAAGTATAACACAATTAAAGAAAACACACAAAAAAGGGGGGGAATGTGTCTTTCCTAGAGGTTAAATAACAGTTTCTCTCCGATTTGCAGCCTTTGACTCAAACCCCTTGTGCCTCGATAGGAATAATTGGGGTAAATATCAAAGTTTTTGGGAAAACAACCCATATTTGGGCTAAGAAGATTGCACAGTGTCCTTGTGAGCATGAGGATTACGACTCGCCCCACACTTTGAAACCCCCTCTCCCCCGCGCAGCAGAGAGATGTTCTTGGCAGAGCGGTCCCTGCGTTCATTGTCGCCACACGAAGATGCCAGCGAGCCCTCCTGAATACATGAATTATGAGTTGTGGCTAGCCTTAAAAGCTCCACGCGACTGGAGCAATCCCCCTCTGTATTTCAGGCACAATTTAGAATTTGATGCTTTTATGGCGCCTGATGCTGAGATAGGAGGCCGTTGTAGTCAGACCCTAAATGGCTCCCTGAGATGCGATGGCAAGAATGATGACTGTGTCCCCTGTTGGTGTCTGTGAGGCATGATTCAGGCACTTATAGGGGGATGGGGAGCAGAAAGAAACAAGGAAAGTGTTTTGGAGGTCTGCAGATGGTACATTTGAGGCTGCTATTTGTTCCATTATTGAACCAAATAGAGCCAAACTCGACTGTGCTGTCTCGCTTCCAAATCCCAGTACAGTCAGTTGCTCAGAGTTGGAACAAACAGAAGGGCTGAGCTGGATTTGGAACAAGCATAACCTTATACGTGGAACTAGAGAAAAGTGTTATGCATCTTCGTAGGGACAGAAATTGCTGTTTATGTCGGCTTCCTTTAACGTCCTCTGTAACGTTCAGGTGCTGAAAATATGAACGACAAAAACATCTTGATTGACATCTCATCCAAAGCACTTGACCCTGATGGATAGGACGTAACGGGACACTGCAAATGGCTGTCTGTCATTGACCCCAGGACACACTCCATACTCCTCCAACACATATATTATCCCTGAGGGGCTCGACACACACATGTAGACTGATTGCGTGATGCCTACCTAAGCGAAAACTCTGTCTGTACGTCGCCGCACGGTGCACTATGGGCTTCCATACTGACTGCACGTGGCTTTTCCAAATGTGGAAGGAGCGGGACCTCCATATGCAAGCTCACATGCATCCACTCTGGCTCACAACACGCACTTTTCCCAGGCAGGCCGCTCCAGCCTCAGCGTCTGGGGGTGGCGAAAAAACGTAGAGGTGGAGGAAGTTGCAGAGCACGCACATTCTCCCCGCTGCAGGGTTTCGCATTTCACAGACCGGTGGGCTCGAAAACCCCCCCCAGGAGCGCACTCTGGGAGACAGTCGGAGAAGAAGAAGAAGAGAGGAGTCCTTAGGAAACAGGGGGGGGGGAAAGAAGTAGGGATGGGGGAAGAATTTAGTAAAGAAGGCCCAGAGACATGACCCATGTCCCGGACTCTAGAGAGATCAGAAAGGAGATAGAATGTGCATTGAAACATTAAACATCCATATGCATCCATACACTGCCGTGTGCACATCTGCGTACATGCACGCCGGCCCGTATGTGTCTCAGTGTGTTATGTAATCCTCAGTAGACCACAGCTGCTTTCTCACACACAGCAAGCATGCCGGGGAGCGCAGCCAAGCGGCCCCCTCCATCCTGTCTGCGTCTTCCTCCATCCATTCTCCCCCCCCCCCCTCTTATAGAATAAGCAGTGTATGGATTTTTGGAATCTCTGCAGGGCTGTTGTGTAAACTTCTGCATTTCTTTCCCAGTCACACTCCAACTCACTTTATTGTTTGGCAGAGCATTAGCTATAGGAATTAGCGAGTTCTGATTCATGTATTTCCTGTCCATGTAGGAAGCTAAAGTTAACCAACCAGCTAAAAAAAACACCCCCCCCCCCCCCTCTGTCTTCTCCGTGACCTTTTACTCGCTGCTGTTTGATGTAATTTTATGCAAATTCAAATTAAATCAATCCTGTAACGGGCACAGTTCAGTATTCTGCAGGGCAGGAGGAGGAAGGACAAACTGGGATTTAATCAGATTTGTCTCAAAAGAGCTCCTGGTGGTGTCTTCAGTCTGTGCCTCTGGCTTTATTAAAAATGTCAACTGGAAGTATGAGATTTCCCGAAATCAAGTTTGGACGCTCTCCAAAGAAGAAGCGTAGTTAATTCCCTTTTAGTTTAACTGACATGTGGTTTAGTTTGTGTTATTCACATGAGGCCTGTATTCATTTACAGACATCCCTCCCAGCATTCCATCCAACCTCGTGACGCTCAATATGAAATTGATTTCTCACAGCGTTGTTTTTGCTCGCATCTCTGTCAGAAGATCTCGAGGATGGACACCGCGTACCGTACAATCTATTTGACATGGCTGGGACATGAAAGGGCGCCTTTGTAGCATCTCTGCTGGACGCCTGTGAGTGTTCCCAGGCACAAGGTTATTACTTTATGCATCGATTCTGAGAGAAGATCAGTCTGCCCGTTGGAATAGAGGCTGTAATAAAAGCAGCTATGAGTTCATCTAATTGGTATAAACAAATAAATGAGCTAGAACGGCAAAAAAGCAATTTGGCTCCTGAGCAGCAGCCGTTATGCTAACAAGACAGGGCTGGCTGTTTTCTAGGAAGTGTAGACGCTCAGTATAAGCTTGCATGTATTCACAACATCCTCTTATCTGTGCTAAATGCATGCATCCTTAGAATTCTTCTGCAGGATTCTCCGTGCATCGCCTCACACAGGTTTGTTGTGTAATGGGATGTGCGAGCGACCCCCTGACCCAGTAACATCCATCCTGCAATAAAGCGCTTACTGAACTCTGCCACCTCTGTCTCATCACTCAGGCGTCTGAGAGGCCATTGCCGTTGACGGGTGCCTTCCATTATTTTATGGGCGTTGATGAAAAGGTTGGAAGCGCTGATGAAAGAGAGGACGCGTTCATTTGTCTGATGCTCTGGTGACTGGCATCAGAGGGAGAGGAGGTGGTGTAGATGGAGGAAAGGGAAGAAGAAGAAGAAAAAAAGGCAGTGGTGTTGAACAAGCACATCTTTATGTATGGCTTCCGTCCGCAAAACGCTCTGCCACCCCAGGTTTGATTAACAGTGAGAAGAGGAGCCAGTCATTTTTTTCGCCTCACACCAGCACACATGGCTTGGCAATGACTTTCACATCATTTGAGGCGAAATCGGGAAGCCGTTACAGCACCTTACAGTGATCCGACATGCTTCGCTGCTGCCATCCGGCTTGCCATCCACAGGCAGAGAAGAGAAAGGAAGAGAAGTCTCAGGCGCTTGTTTTATGCTCTGAAACCACTAGCAACTCTTTCTCTCTTCTTTTTTTCTTTATCTCATGACTCTCTCTGCTCTGTGTCTCTTCCTTAAATGCTGAGAAGTCACAGCTGCCTTGTTTGATTTGCCCTGCTCTAACCCCTATTTAAAGTCTTCTTCTTCTGCCAAAAAGTTGGAGAGTTATGCAATCCAAATTTGGCAGAATGCTGAATAATTGCTCGTTCAAACAGCGCGTGTCATAAATAAGGGCATCAGTTCATGAAAGATATTCTAAGAAGAGCCATACTGATATCAGCTCTGCATGATACTCATTTTCAGAATATGCTATGTATGCTGAGACTGTGGCAAACTGCTTTGACTTTTGATCAGGTAAAAAATAGTTTTAGAGAGGCCCTTTTGTGCCTTTTTGGGTTTCCATTTCCTGTGGTGTGTTCTATAGGTTTTCAACTATAAACGCTGGTGATTTACAGAGTGCCAATTCAGAATCTCAACATTTCTTTATTGGCTTTTTTAAAGAGCATCGGCCACTTCATGTCCATTTAGCCGGTGGCACGATTGACATAGCTTGTTGTAATGGCTGTAATGATACGTATCTCAAATGAATTAATATCCATGAATCACGACAAGTATGTAAAGGCTTCAGATGATAGCTGGTTGCCGTGGTTACCTCCTATCTTCCAACTTGGACTGCAGTGTGTTTAATCTTCCATACTGCTCACATATTTGGAAACCATTGGCTTTGAGACTTTCAAATCATGTCCGGGCATTTTATTGCCATTGCTGGCTGTGACATACCAAGCGGCACATCTTACTGCCTACCTGTTGCTAGGCAGCCTTGGCAAAGAGGAAGACCAGCTTTGGCCTATTTGTTTGTTTAGCTGTCATTCTGGGAGGCTAATCCCACCCCGAGGGACTCATATCCTTCCAGAAACCAGAGATCCAGCCATGTGGACCATCCCTCTCCAAAGATTGAGCAAGGGAAAGGGGGGAGAAAGAGATGGAAGGTGGGGAGAGAGACAAGGGCAATTTGCCCTGAGTAAACACCACTGCTTGTTGTTGTCATCCGAAGCCAGTCATCAATCACGGCCCTAAGCTCTTGGTGGTGACAGCCGCAAGGACGCGACGCGCTCTGAAACCGCTCGGATAGTTTATAAAGCAAGACAGTCATTGGTCAAGATCACAGCTGCCCAATGCAGGCCTTGATCCTTTAGGAGTGTGTGCTATTGTAAAGGTATTTTAGGAGAATGTTATCTTTGCTTGGAGTTCCATTCAGGGTGTCTACAACAATATCAGTTGGCCTAGAGACGGCGGTATGAGTTCAAGCTGTATTATGTAAGCTACACCAAGTTTGTGTGTTTTAATAAGTCACATGGGCGCGTGCTTTGCATGCCAGACGCAACTCTCAGCTGCAGTTGTCCAACATGCAAAGCAAGTGGTGTTTTTCCACCTGGTATTGCTCTCTGCTACAAAGCACTCCGCCTGTATGGCAGATGTGTCAGGACCTTTTCCCCCTTTCGATGTCGCCTTCCTTCCTATCTGTTGTCCAAAAATGACTTCTTTACCCTTTCCTACCCTAACCCTACTCCATTCCCTCTTTGAGTTTCTGTCTACTTCTTTTTGTAAGCCTCTGTGCCTGCAAAAGCCACTGCCAAAGGAGTTGTGTTTTCGGGTGATGTGATATTTCAAAAACCACGTGGAGTAGGAAGGACATTTGGTAGAAGTGTCCAGTTGGACTGAATGATCAATTGATAGATAAAGAGTTGGGTGGTCAAATGTCAAAGGTCTAGGTCACTGTGACCTTACGTCCGGTCCCATTTTCTCGAACAGATCCTAGGAATCTCTTGAGTGTTATTCTTCAAATTTGGCTAAACGTGAACTTGGACTTGACTGCTTAGCAGAAGGGTTAATTGAGGTTTTATGTATACAAAAGCAAGCTTTTAAGTTGATATCAAAGTACATTTATTAGAGATCAGGGGTGAGGACATTGAAGGGCGGTTGAATGCGGGTGAAGGGTGTGTTCCATTGTCAGCGGCGGCTGCTAAATGTACTGGAAGATCAAACTAGGCCCCATATTACCCTAAAGACACTGGTATCTCCGGCCAACTGGGCACGTCATGTAGCTTCAGTCATTCCAACCTCCTGCGGGGCTGAGTTGTCTGAATAAGATACGGCTTGTATCCTCAAAACCAGGGGGATTCAGCTTGAATTGGTATTAGCCTATATGTCAAAGCCTGAAAGCGCAATTTTTCACTAAGAAAAATATTATTTTGACGTGCAGCCTTGCTAAAAAAAAAGGGCGATATAAGTGTCAAAGTAGACAGAGAAGGAGAGAGGGTTGGATGATTTTGCACCCTGCTTAACTCTCCGAACAACCTGGGAAGTGCCCTTCTGTGATTTAATGAGACCTGTGGGAAGAGCCATTCATCAGCATGACAGCCTACCTCTGTTTCCCATTGTTCTGTTCTGGTATGTGAGGGGAGCAGTGTGTGTTTTAGCCTTAATGATGGGCTGGCAACCCTTTGATTAGATGAATCTCCCGGTGCTAATTAAGATTTGGGCTGCCAAAAGACATTGACGTTTATGCCTTCCTCCCTCCATCGCTCTCCTTGCATGGCCAGCATGTGAGTGTGTGTGTGAGAAGTTTACAGTGTTGGTGTTCCTTCTGGGCTTCAGTGGGAGGTTTGGTGTAATTTTGTGGGCTAACATAATTGCAGGCCCTAGGCAAAAACATCTGGCCATTTCAAGGAATTCACGATGCAAAAATAGTTTTTTTTGGTTCCTGAAAGGTAAACATTGGTCAATTGGGCATAAATTGTCCTAAACAAGCTTTTAACATTTATCCAGGAAATAGCTCATACACAATTGACAGTAAAGTACATGTGCTTATTTCCTTATAAATCTGTCTTACCAAACTTGAGCCTTGGAAGATGTGGATTTTTATTGGAAAGGTATTACGGTACTTAAATAGACACTTGTATTGTGTCTATCATTTCTGTTTTTGCATTTTTGCGCTCATTCTTGGCCGAATGTGTGTAAATACGCTGGATTCCTTGCAATGAATTCCCTGATTTATTGCTAAATCAATAAAAATCATAGCATCCATTTGGGGATATGTGCTACAAATACCAGTTTATGACTTAAAACATGTAAGAACCCCTGCTGTAGATGTTTTCCCCCATCTTTTAACTAAACTGATGGTGTCACATAAATGTTTCACTACCCAATTCCCCCTTGTGTATTTTCCGAGAATTTGATAACTTATGCTAACAAGAACGAAGGCATCCCAGACCCTCCCTTCCCTTTAATCACCCCCTCCTCTCTTCTCTGGGAGTATTTGTGTGGCTAGACAGCACATCCTCCTGCTCTCCAGTTTATTGCTATGTGTTATCCCGTCTTTTGCCCCAGATATTATTTCATTGTAAAATGCGACCAATTAGTAAAGCCAGTCGCCGGTGGCTGTGGTCTGGCTCCGTCTTTCGTTCCGGCGGGGAAAGTTATTTGGGTCGGCTTCTATTTTCAGCCTGTGATGTTGCCAGGAATACTTCAGGGAGCAGCCACTGTTTTATAAGAGAGCACATCAATAATTTTCATTGGTGTGTGTAAGCAAAGGAAGAGACGGAGAGAGCCTCACAGACGGAGTTCATTGGGTTTATGTGTTTGTACCTGCATCAGAAAGTAAAGTGGCTGTTGTCTCTTGAACAATGTGTAATTGTAACTGTCACGACCGCCCGTTCGTTTGAAATTAATTTGCCAGCCGTTGAACTTTAACTCGGAGTCTTAACACGGCTTTTATTCGGGGCTTTAAATTTGAATGTTGGACTTGTGAGCCACACACACACTCTCACACACACACAGCTAAAGGCCAAAGTCAATGAGTTCCTAACACCTTTCTCAGTGCGTCTAACTGCTCTCTCCCCTCTCCGCCGGGCAGACGTACATTGCCAGGATGAGATTGGGGTGAAAAGTCCTCGCACTGCGCTGATGCTCCCCGCTCAGAAGGGTGAACAGGTTCATCTCCAACTCTCTCTCTCTCTCCTCAATCTCTTGGCGGAGAGCCCACAGCAGCGGCGAGGACACGTCTTTCAATATTTTAAGCGGCTCGGGCTAATCTTGGTCGCTCAGGTTTGTTTTGAAAGTGCTGCCGTGGAAATAAAGACGCAACGACAGTTCCCCCACCTCTTGTTTTTTTGTGCACATCGACGCTCTTGCGTAACCGCGCAGACAATTCCGACCTAATCCAACGTGGCCTTGCGAGGATGTGCCACTGACCTGCTTTTAGCTGCTTGTTCCCGCACAAACAGCCGTAACTAACCCTGTGGTTTGTTGTTGGAATAAAGAGCCTGAAACTGTGGCCCTGACAAACACTCAACACCTGCGTGGCAAAAGCAGGGGTGGCTTGCCTTTTAGTTGAACAGAAGCTTGTAAGAATGAACCATTTGGGCTCTTATCAGTGCACACACGGCGCCACAGTCGCACTTAACGGTTTGCGGACGTGATCGGGGTGTCGAGCGGCCCTCTCCGACTGCCACTGTATGAGGAGGAAGCGGAGTTTTTCCGCTTCACTGTCCCCTTTATCTCCCCCTCTCCCCTCTGTTATTTTCGGCCCTCCTCCCCTCTCTCTTTCTCCTCTCGCCGCTCTTTTGTTTCTCCGTGCCATTTCCAGCCAAGGCCCCCATTCTCTCGCCCCGTCATTGTGTGCGGTAATGAAGATTAGCCAGCCTGCCGCACACAATGGGGTCCCCACATCCGGAGCGCAGACTCCCCAAATCCTGCTGCAAGCTGCTAACGTCGGGTGTAAAACCACTGTTGTCGCCGAACCCCCCCCCCCCCCCCCCCCCCACATACATACACTGGTTCCATCACACACACATGCAAACATGTCCGATATACACTCTAAACTCTGCCGTGTTGAAAGCAAATGGCTGAAATGTCTCCTGATTAGATTAGGGAGCTTTTGACAGCTGAGAGGGAGCGCTTGGCGACTCATTCACCGATAAACAGCAGCTCACCCAAATCCAGTTAAAGAGAGACAGAGTTCCCCTCCCCGGCGAGTGCAACACGGCTCCACTCGTTGGGATTATACCCCCAATCCTCCCCCCCCCACAATCCTCCCCCCCCCAATCCTCCATACCCCTGCTATGCTGCTCTCCGCTCTGATTTCATCCCCCATCTTCTCCAGTCTCAAGATGCTTCTTCTCTTCTGTTCCCTTTCTATCCTATTTCACCCTCACCTCTCCGATCCCCGACTTAATACCAGAACAAAGACATTTTGCACACTTTGTCACAAGCTATTTGGATGGAACCGCAGAGGTCTTTATATGCCGTGCACTTGTTGTACCCTGAGCCTAAGACCTCTTCATAATGTCTGTATCGCGCTCAAGGTCGGCAGATCTTCAGTCTGTTTGCTTGTCAGGTCTCTTTCAGCATTTAAAGGATACAGGTCCTTGTGGAAGGATGGATTTTAATTCAGATGTGACAGTTTTTTAGTGTGGCACACAATAAAACTGAAGGAGAAAGAAGCAGCATTTCCACTCATTTGAGAAAATGGAATTAGTGATTTGTGCATTTTAGTCCATCATTTTATGAATTAATATATCTTCATCAGAAACCCAAGTGCTTTTAACTCTCATTCTGTTGTATTGGCCAGGGGATTGCAGAATATATCGGATTGTATAAAAGTCTATGAAAAAATGACCTTACATCCGAATCGATTTTTTACCTCAGTTAACATTTAACTAATGTATCGAATCGCCCAATAGCTAGTTTTTTGGGGCTTCTTTAATGCAGCTAGTAATACATGTAATACATGAGGCTAGTTTTTTTGTTTACGGACTAATGTCCAGTACAACTGTCAATAAAGTTTGTTGTTTTTGTAACTCTTTATTGAAAGATTAAAACCCTTACTCTAATAGATTGTGCTTTCAATTCTTTAAAGTTATTTGAAACAATTTACTGGCCTTACTTGTTCAGCATTGTCACTTCGGATTCAAAAGAAACCAAGATGGAAGCTGTGACCTGTCCTTGTAATAAATCTGGTCAACGGAACATATGTTTACATAACACCTGATCTCCAACACTTTCTTTACATTTTACAGAGGGTTCTCCATACTGTATGTAGGTCCATGTTGCGCTATGGGAAGACAGCGGTGAGGTCCCTGGTGTCATGGATGATGCGGATGTGTGGTTTCTGTTGTGTCTGCTCGGAGAAAGCGATGGGAAATGTCTTTCTGCTCCATTAAGCAGAGGTCACAGGTTTTTGCGCTCTGAGTGCTCCATCACTGTTGCTTTCCTGCTAGATGAAAGGTGCTTTGAAGATCCCCCATCACGCACAAACACACATACAAGTGTCGCGTAAATCGGCAGATACGGAGGGCTTAGTGGGGAGATGTCTTACCTCAAAAAGAGCAAAAGTGATACTCGTGAAAGAAACCGGTGCATGTCCGAGCGAACAATACTCTGAAGACGGAACCTTAAATTAAAGTGTCAGGTTAAGTGCGTGAAATGAAATCTAGGCATTTAGAATTGAAATTGCTGCCTTTAAAGTGTATTTTAGCGCATCCATCCACACGGTGTGCAAAGGAGGTGTCTGGTTTACAACCATATGTGCATTATTCCCTCAAACTCTGTCAGCAAATTGTGATTTAACAACTGACGGTGTCTGTTATCAGCCCGCAGCCCGCACTGTGTAAAAGCGCCTCAAGGTGCTGCGTTGCCAAGCTTTGACGAAGAGGCTGACGGCGGCCCTGATTATTACTGTGAGGCTAATGTCGCCTGATAAGGCTGTGTGTGTAATTAAGCTGTTTCCGCACCGCGTTATCTGCAGCTAGGTGAGGCTCGGCTGCCTGGAGAGATGGAGCTGTTAGTCAGTGAGGAGGAGGAGGAGGAGGAGGAGGAGGAGGAGGAGGAGGAGGAGGATTCCTGTCTCCTGTCTGTGGTGTTTCAGTCTTCCACTATCTACAAAGTAAAAAATGTGCACCTGTAAGTGTGGAAGATGCCACTACTTTCACCCCCTTGGAACTTTCTACTCCTAATCTTTCGCATATAGAGACCTGTTTCTCCGTCCCTCACCTGTCCCGCTATCTCAGATGAATTAGCTCCCCTCTAGCTCTGTCTCTTTGTGTCTCCACTCCCTCTGTCTCTCCTTTGCTTCGTTGTTCCGGAGCCCCGTTGGGGAATCAGGAGCTCTAAGTTCCCCCAAGCCAAACACCGCACCCCCTGCCGCTTTCTCCGTAGAGAATAAGGGTGAAGCAAGGGCGCCCTGCTATTCAGATCAGTGTCGGGGGGGGAAATGAAGCATTATCTCCCCACCCCGCCACCCCACCCTTCCCTTCCGCCTGGCCCCCCGAAGGCAGGTTCCCCGCGCAACTGGGATCCACCGGTGACGCCATGCTGCTCTCCAATGAGTCTGGGGTCGGAGCTCTTGGTGAGTTTAAGTAAAAAACCTTAAGGGCAGCTTAGAAGAGAGGGGTGCTTTCTGAGATTTTGTGTGTATACGTGTGGCGGGGGGGGGGGGGGGGGAGTTGTGTAAGTATTGCTCAGTGAAGCTATAGATTACGTCCCTGTCAGCTGCGACGGCCACCGCTGATGAGCTCCTGCGCAGTATCATTTGGTATCGATTAGGCACTGCGACGCAAACACACAAAGGCTGCTGGCGAGATGGCCACTGCCTCGGGCTACTGGTCATTTAGCTGTCACCTCAAAGTGATGGCTTGGCCTGGCTCACCAAATCAATGGGAGACATAGGCCCTATAACACCCCATGGCAGGATAAGACACACACATGTGCATAGACACACTCGCATGGTACACACATGCACACTCGGTGACAGAGAATTAAGTGCCTGGCCAAACTTTTCCTTCGATAAAAGTGCCAAGGGTGGTGCTGAATTACAAATAGTGATGGCCGTAAACAAAGTCAGTACAGACAAAGAGTGAGTTATAAAACTCAAATCAAAAGAATGAGATAAAAGGAGATAAGACAATTTGGTGACCTGGTTCAATGAAGGTTAGATTTCCCATTGATCGCGTCATTCTTTAAAGCAGACAGCATGAGACTGGATATGGCATCTTTTCCATTTCTCCCACATGTTGGTTTTTATATAGATAGAAGCATGCTGATAATGATGGTTATTTTAGAGAATATATGATTGGTATAGCCTAAAAGCATTTTGAAATGACTTATGTGCCATGTCACCAAACCCTAGGTACAGCCTTATGTTAAAGATAAAACTGTGATTCATTTTTCAGAAGGATTTTAATCAAAGCAGCGATATTGCATTCACACCCCGTGAATCAGACAAAGCCCTTCTCATTTTCTGTGACCAATGACATTGTGTGATTTAAATGAAATCATGAAGCGAGCAATAAACAGTTGAATGTGAAACAACAGAAGAAGAGAAGCGAAGCTGCGGAGAAGCCGCTGTTAATTCATCCGTGACGTGAATGTTACTTACTTTTCAAAATGAATAATCAAACCTCTGCTAGATATAGACATGGCCGAACCAAGCAATCAAAATGTCATATTGTTGCTGAAAACAAATCTTTTTGCAATTTGTGCAAAGTGATGACGGCAATCAAAAGCTCATTCTGTGAAAACACTGTTTTGTGGCCAAAGCATCAAAAGTCAACAACAAAATATCACAAGAAAATACAATATTAGGAAGATACAAGTGAAAAAACCTCATTCATTTTCTTTTAGACACATTGTATAGTCTGTGCAAATGAAATATGAATCTGCAGCTAGTTAGCTTAGCATAAAGAATGAAAACCTTGCATAATGAATAAAATGTCAAACCCTGCAAGGAAAGTGCTGTAGGGAATCATTGGTCATCTTTGAGAAGATGTGACAACACCCCCCCCCCCTCCCCCCTCTAAACAATAGTGCTGCATCACCCCCTCCTGCTCAGGGCCCCCCCACACTCCTGCCCTTTTCAACCCTGCTAGCATCAGCGCTGGATATTATTCATAGCACCTTGTCTCTATCACGGCATCTAAAAACTAAACACGATTATCCTAAAATTAATGAGCCGTATCCACCCCATTACGTCTATCTGTTAAGTGGTGTTTTGGGCCTTCCTTTAGGGCATTATGCATGCTCTTCTGTTCATATTTATAACCCAGGCTTTTTATTAGCAACGTAGCGGGGTGCTAACAGTTGGGAGGCATCCTCTGCTTTGATGCTGATGGCAGGCGGTTCTGTGCAGGCCAAATGTGAAGGGGAGGAGAGGGGATCAGCTGCCAGGCCAAGGGCCCTGTGGAAGAGTGGAGGAGAGGGTGAGGCAGAGGGGAGGAGGAGGAGAGAGAAATTAGAAGTTAGTGAATCAGGACTGGTTCGCAGCTCTCTCAGCCGGAGAAGTGTGTCTCGTGATCAGCGTATTTTTGTCACACCTGCCGTATTTGAAGCCTTGCTAACCTGAGGTGTTTTATGCATGTGTTATTCAGAGTGCATGTGTACGAAACATAATCTACGAGTGACTTTTCTTCCTTTTTATTGGCTTTTGTTTCAGCTCGTTTTGTTGAATTATTTATAGAACAATTGAGGCGTAAAGAGGACAATATGTACTGTTAGTGGCATGACCTTAACCCTAACCCTAACATATGTTTTTCCTATCTGTGTGAATACACTAGTGTTTTCAAACTTTGCTAAACAACGCTGAATTGTGCCCTCTGACAAACATGTTAATGACAAAAAAAGGTTATAATGAGCCTTGCTTATCATTCACCTATCAGTTATGACTGACAGCTCTATTTCCTTGATACAAAGCTGCTAACAGCATGCCATTTTTAACATGCTTGAAGGCTAACAGTCACTGAAGCCGCAGCTGAAAATCGTCACGCTAATTAGCATTGCAATTAATTGCTGCTGTGCTCAACTCATTACCCTTTCCTGGAAGTGACATTGTTAATGGCTACAAAACAAGAACAAATGACAAAGTAAGTTAAGACTTGCCTCAACTACAGTAAGCAAGAAAAAGTATGTGAACCCTTTGGAACTACCTGGATTTCTGCATAAATTGGTCATAAAATGTGTTCATCTAATTAATCTTCATCTAATTCACAACAATAGACAAACACAGTCTGCTTAAGCTAAAACCACACAAACAATTATATGTTTTTATTGAACACACCATGTAAACATTCCCATTGCAGGGTGGAAAAAGTATGTGAACCCTTGGATTGAATAACTGGTTGACCCTCCTTTGGCAGCAATAACCTCAACCAAACGTTTCCTATAGTCGCATATCAGACCTGCGCAACGGTCAGGAGGAATTTTGGACCATTCCTCTTAACAAAACTGTTTCAGTTCAGCAATACTCTTGGGATGTCTGGTGTGAATCGCTCTCTTGAGGTCAGGCCACAGCATCTCAATTGGGTTGAGGTCAGGACTCTGACTGAGCCACTCCAGAAGGCCTATTTTCTTCTGTTGAAGCCATTCTGTTGTTGATTTACTTCTGTGCTTTGGGTCGTTGTCCTGTTGCATCACCCATCTTCTGTTGAGCTTCAATTGGTGGACAGATGGCCTTAAGTTCTCCAGAAAAATGTCTTGATAAACTTTAGAATTCATTTTTCTGTCGATGATGGCAATCTGTCCAGGCCCTGAGGCAGCAAAGCAGCCCCAAACCATAATGCTCCCTCCACCATACTTCACAGTTGGGATGAGGTTTTGATGTTGGTGTGCTGTGCCTTTTTTTCTCCACACATAGCGTTGTGTGTTCCTTCCAAACAACTCAACTTTGGTTTCATCTGTCCACAGAATATTTTACCAGTAGTGCTGTGGAACATCCAGGTGCTCTTTTGCAAACTTCAAACGTGCAGATCAGAACACATTTTATGACCAACTTATGCAGAAATCCAGGTAATTCCAAAGGGTTCACATACTTTTTCTTGCAACTGTATATCGATTAATGACTAATCATTTCAATTGATATTATTTTCTAGTTACTTTTAGTCAAACAAATCAGGCAATTTGAACATGAGTAATCAAGCTCAAAGATACAGCACATCTAGCAGGCTCGCACTCATCTTAATCTTAGTGACAACATCACCTTGCAGTAGCGCTGCTGTTTTGGATTTAATGCCTGAACGCTCAAACCTCAATCAGTGTCAACATTGACCTTAGTTAGGTGCCGCGTTTCACCTCGCAGCCACTCAGAAGAGACACTACCTGACATAACCTGAACGTGATTTGTGATGAAATAACTTGTTGTGATGGATCTTGATTGGCCTTTTCATGGAAAACATTTTGGCACGGGTGTAAATAACATTATAATGATAACTGCTTTAGTGTAGGGTTCATAGAATAGTGAAACAAATGAAGGAAGGAATTCTCTTTATTTATATTGCACAGAAAATAAGGGTCTCTATTATCTAAGAATGACATGAAAGCATTAGGAATAAAAACAGACAGCTTGACAATACTCTTCATATGATATTAAATAGAAAACGATATGAAAAGATGTGTTTTGTAAGAGCAGCCGGAGGACCTAAGGGTTTGTGGAGGATCATAAAATAATAGGAGGTCTTGAATAGGGAATGTTTTGCTTTAAAAACGAAGGAAAAGACTTTAGAATACATTCTTAAAATACAGAGCGACAGTCAAGGTTGTGTAAAACTTCGCTTATATCATCTCATTTAGGTTTTTTCAAACCTTAAAGCGTTTAAAAAGCTTTTATTGTTCTCGGTCAAAGCCTCACCTTCCCTTGAGCCAGGCCTAGTCAATGGTCATTAGATTGCAGTAATGTAAAATGTTTGAGAACAGACCCGAAGATGATGACTATCTTGTTCAAAGGAAATGCTTAACAATACTAAAACGTGAATTTGTTGAAAGTCATCCCACTGCCCTGCTCCCCCTACCCAATTCCTCCAGTTTTAGGTAGAGGTGGATCAGCTATTGGATTGTCTCAGCTTATCCTGGCTCGCATGAGGGAATCATCCCGAAAGCCCTTTAGGAAACCAACCTTGGCTTTATGCAGCGCCAATTGATATTGGCCGTCCAGATCGGCGTTTGTCCAAACCGAGCCATGAGCGCTCCTCTATCTTGGCCATGCTTTTGGCTCCTGATTCCTTATGCCTACACACACACACACACACACACACACTCAGGAAATAGACGCTGCTGTACTCGGTGTGTAGGTGTTCCGGCAAACATGCGGACACAAGAGCAGCATAATTACGCACGGGGTAGCATAATTATGCTTCTCACACAGCACACTAGCATAAATTACATACAGAACATACACCCACACCGTTCCACACACAAGATCCGCTGATCAACTGCATGACCTTCTCTCTTACAATGTTAATGTCACCACCTGGGGGAGGAGGGAGGAGGGGGAGAAGGGCTTTGATGGAATGATGGGTGGAAAGAAGGATGGGAAGAATTGGCCACGCGCTTAAGCCTGCCGTACCTGCCGCCCCCCCTTACCTACAGCCTCTTTTATCCCTCTTACCTTGTCAAACATCATGTATGCGTATAAGTACAGTATGCACACTCCCCCCCCCCCCCCCTCCGCTGTCACAGCCGTCACCCCGGCACATCCTCGGGTCGTAACCCATGATTCATTGCGCATGAAACCTCTTTTCTCCGCGGCCTGTGGCTTGCCCGCTGACAGGATCCTGTTATGCCAAATGTCACACTTCCAAAAAGGATTCACCCCCCATGGAGAAAATGAAGTCAACACCTTCCTCGCGTACTTCGCCCCGTCCCTCTATCACTCTCCTCCTCCCCCCCACTCTCACTTATCCGTTTCTATCCCCTTTTCCGCTCTCTTGAACTATCTCTACCTCACACTCACCTTGGTTTGCAGTCCTCAGCGTTTTGCTGAATAAAGTCCCTTTAACGGGCTGGTTTTTGCGGATAATTAGCCCTCACCTTGGAAAAGGAGAGGACGACAAAGAGAAGAAAGGATGGGAGGAAAGGAAGATTTGGGGGAATCGATAGGGGGGAGGCAGGTGATGGTAAGACTGAGTGAGAAGGGGGGTTGAAAGATAGTGCTGGCCTATACATGTACCTCTAACCGTCGCATGCTATCCCCTTCATCATCTTGTCTCAATGCCTTCAATATTTAATTGAAAAAAAGAATAAAGGAAAAAAGAACATCACGACTCACCGGCCTCAGCCATCATGGCCTCACACAGTGCATGAAAATAAGTTCTTTTTTAAAGCCATTACAGGAAATAAATAAATATAAACATGTAGGCGTGCAGTGG
The DNA here is from genome assembly GCF_949606895.1 of Notothenia rossii. NCBI lineage: Eukaryota > Metazoa > Chordata > Actinopteri > Perciformes > Nototheniidae > Notothenia > Notothenia rossii. Next base: position 11,460,743 of record NC_136901.1, read on the forward strand.
AGGAAGGAGGCATTATCTCCACCTCTCGCTGTAGATGTGGAAGCAGCTTTTTAATTTGATGTCAGTAAATGCAAATACTGTAAACAGTCAGAAAACAACTCCAAATCCCTTTTTTGTTCCTGGAAGAAAACGACTTGGAGGAGAAATTACACTCCCTTAGCAACAGACACCCCCCCCTCCTAAAAAGAAAAAACGTGAAGTTTTATTTTTAGAAGGTGCAAACAAGGAAGCGAAGGGGGGGTGTAAGATTGTAAATGTCTCTGATGTGTTCAGTCTGCACAACCTTATTCCTGATAATGGAACTAGCTACTCTGTCTGTCAGTGCCTATTTACACACAAATGAAGTGGCAAGTAACACGCGCCCATTGGAGCTGCTAGCCTCCATCTCAGCTGTCAAAATGTGTTAGTGGCTACAAGCGCAACACAACGATCCCTGGGATCAAACTGGTGGCGTCCATTCAAACATAATAGCTTCATCTTTGGACACGAGGCGTCTCTTCCCCCTCGCCGGCTCTCCTCTCAGAGCCTTGCCAGCTTGTTGTGAAGTAATAGACTTCTCGGGATGCCAGTTCGCACAAATCGGGGATGTAGCCTTTTATTTGCCCTCCGAGGGGAGAGGTGTTTGGAGTAATAGGGATGAAGCAGACCATAACTACAGCTGAATAAATCTTCCTATCTTGGCTCAGTGGAAGCCGCTGCACACATGGCTTGTCAAAGCTCTATAAAATGTTGTTTGATAGGAGTTCTGTTCAGTTTAGGACTTCTCCGCCTGCTATCCACTCGGCTCGCTTTCGTTCCGCGCTACAGTGGTTGCAATCAATCAGTGTGTAATCAGCCGTCGAGCTGTGGCTGCCAGGTAATCCTGGCTGTCTTGGTGGCTATCTGTGCGTGTGCGCATGTGACAGCTGGCAGAGCTGCTAAGTTGCCTGTCTGGTTGAGTGGATGGCACCATGCAGATTTCCTCTCCGCGCTGTGTGAAAGGCGTATCGAACAATCTGATGGCTGTTGAAATTGTCAAGTGGGATTTGAGAGTGGGCATTTTCAGTGCAGATGGACCTGAATTGGGTCTAATTGAAGTCTTTTTTCTGTCTTGTAGACCTGCCTAGAATTGGAGCGTTATCTGCAGACGGAGCCCAAGCGCCTGTCAGAACTCTTCGACCAAGACCTGGACGGCCTACTAACTCCCGCCTACCTGAAGGAGGACGGCGAGGAGGACGGCGAGGAGGAGCTGACGGACGCCCTGCTGCCAGACCTGCCCAGCCTTCCGGAGCCCCCGAGCCCCCCTCCGGTCATCCTCTGCCCAACCCGGAAGAATATCCCCTCCTCCGGTGCAATGAAAAGAGACCTCAAACCTAAGGGCCAAGGCCTGGAAAACGTAGAAGCGATGGAAGGGGTCCACCAGGCGCAGCTGAGCGCCGTCACCTCCCTGACGCCCCCCTCGTCGCCAGAACTGGGCCGACACCTCTTCAAACCCAGCCAGACTCTGACAGCCTCCGCCGACGGGACGCTGACCCTAAAGCTCGTCGCCAGGAAGGCGGGGCTCAGCGCGGCTCGGCTGGTGGCGGCGCACTCGCTCCCGGTTCGGATGAAGGACGAAGAGGAGGGGGCGGCGTGTGTTATCGGGGTGGGGGAGCTACCGGAGAACAAGAAGAGGATCCATCGCTGTCAATTCAACGGCTGCAGGAAGGTGTACACCAAGAGCTCCCACCTAAAGGCCCACCAGAGGACACACACAGGTGAGAGTCTAAAGGGTCTTTCAGATTGTATTATCCTGCACAATACTGTTAGAGATGGAATATTAAGCAGATTTTAGGGCTTTGCCAACACCATTGTTTGTTCATTAAAATACTAAAAACGTTTCAGCTTGCTTGCTCAGCACAAGATAGCAAAATACTCTTTTTTGCAAGGACTCTTTAATGTGCATTCAGCTTCAGGATTGGTGCTATATAATTATTCAGAATTGCCCACACAGCTCACATTAATATACAACATTGTGTGTATGCTTATAGGAGTCGTACAGAGACACAAGGTTTCCTAATCTCGTGTGTGTGAGAATATTAGTGCTTTTCCAGCTATATTATCAGTAAGTGGCCCTATGGGACTTTCAGCCAGGCAGCTCTGAGGACACCTCTCCTACCAGAGCTGGCCACTTGATACACCTGCAGGTGATAAAATTGATTGACACTCATTGTTGGTGACAGGCTAAAAAGGCTCAATCCTGAAGCTAAATGACTGCTGCACACTGGAGGAGACACCGCTGGAGAGTGTGCACTGAAAATAGAAACTGAAAGCAGTCTATCAGAATTAAATGTATCTTGGTGTTGCTTTAAAATCTCAGACAGTAAATCAGAGATGTATATTATATGGGAAAAAGCATTTTATAGTTTATTATCCAAGTCTTTGAGGGTATATTAACACATGTAGACAGTGTTGTCACTGTTTAATCAGCCTACTTTGTTTATGTCTCAATCTATGCCTCTATTTGTATTTTTATATATACTTTTAAACACATTTGATGGTTCATTATTTAGGTTTCTGAGTGGAGATAAACTTTAAGAATTATCGTGTGTCCATAAATCCTTTTCTAGATAACCTGAAGTGAGATAATTGAGGGAAATCCCCCTGCTTCCCATTCTTGGAACAAGTACAAAACCACATAAAGTGATAAGAAATCAGCCAAGTAATCACAGCGAAGGCTTAAGGCTGAGTCCCCTTGTTGCCCTATGAAAATATCACCATGTACGATAAAAATGTGATGATTTAAGAAAACCCACATTTCTTATCCCGCTGTTTCTACCTAAAACCAGGACGGGTCCTTCCTGTCAAGGTTCTTCTGGAGACGGAAGGGGGGAGGGTTCAGTAGCTATAACTCCTTCGCTCTTCCATCTCAATCCCAAACCACTCAGACCCCTGTCGAGGAGCTGTCCTCTGTCTGAGTAACTGCGCAGTGATGGATGGATTGACCTGGATAGGCTTCCATTTCCCCGGTTTATTTCAGGCGCTCCCGTCCTCTGTGCGTTCTGTACTGTAAGTCTAGGTCAGTGGTTCTCCATCTGAGGTTGGATATAATGGTGTCGTAGGAGGCGGGTCACCAGGGGTGCCATCTGTGTGCTTATTCCAACAATTAAAGGGGAAGGGAAAACAGGAATAGCTGTGCCTGTGTTTGCAATATTAATTAGCAGGGTTAGGGTTCAGCCGCCATTGGGTTTCATCACACCTCACACATGGGGAGGGTTTGTTTGAACTCTAGAGCGATTTGTGTGGAAAGGTTAGAAGATCCAAATCTGTTGGAGATAAGAAGTACATTTACTCAAGTATTGTACTTTAGTGTACTTTATATAATCATCTTTTCTTACAACTTTTTTCCTGACACTGTGTTTATGTTTGCCCCACCATACACCAAAGAGAACTACCTGATTCTAACTTTTACTGTTAACAAAGCAGTTTTACAGTGTGGTATTATTACTTAAGTAAAGCATCTGAATACTTCCTCCGACTGTGGTACCTACCTCTTTGAATATGACACCTGAACGATAGCCAATCGCTCAAGCCTGGAGAAACAAATGAAATGCTTGGTGGCCTGCAGTCTTTGCTAATATATAGCTTTTTCTTCATGTGTTTGGAGGTACAGCAAAGAGCGTCCATCAGGCTAAATGAAGTTACAAGGACTCTAATTAAATGTCCTCGCCACCCTCCATGTAAATCCCTACACTTAATGGTTGACGGATCACCAAGGCTGTCCAATTCAGAAGCCACACACACACACACATGACTAGTTTCCAAGCTCTGGCTCCGAGCCAACTTGTCAACAACTATATGTTGAGAATCAAGCAAACACGCTGTATGTGTGATCCCACCCGCGGTGATGCACACCACAGGTTTAGGCGTGAGCCCGACTGGAACAAAGGGCACAGACACGCGATCATTGATTTCCCCGGTGGTGCTGAAACTCCATGCCAACTGGGCAAACCCCGGGAGACCAGCCCGCTGATGCTGTGCGCTACCAATGTCAATACAAGCCAAGGGAGAAGGGATGAAACAAGATAATCATTTATTCTGACATCTCAATAATCCGATAAGTCCTCAAATTGGACTCCTTTGTTTACTTCTGTAACATAGCAACACCACTGTAAGAGATTGGCTAAGAGGAGGGACATCTCGGCGCGGTTTACAGATCACAACAGATTCGGCCAGCTAACCAATCAGCGCAGACTGGGCCCTGGTTTCAGACAGAGGGTGAAAAGAGGTGCCGCAGCAAAGGCAGTATGAAAAAAAGAAAGAGCTTTTTGAACATTAAAGCATGGAGACACGTCACAGTAGAGGCACGACCTACAAATTATACCTTTAATGGCTTAATATGTCATCTTTAAGCTGTTGAGTTGAGTTTCCCTTTCACAGATTTGGCACACAACAGGAGATGGTCCGTGTCAAGCGCGTTCTCACTTGGTTTTGGCGCCTGGGGGGAGCGTGCAGGGGGCAGGACATGACGTGGATCACACCAACCATGTCAGAGTGGTGGTGTCTTTTCTTATTTCCATTTGGTTTGCTTTTCTTTTGTTGCTGGAGGTTGTGACTCCTATTGTTTCCTACTACGAAAAGAGTGGTTGTGTTCATACTGGAAACATGAAGTAAATGTATTTAAACTATTCCATTCCCCAATGTACATTTATAATATGAACCATTTCTCTGAATGATAAACTAATAAACTACTGCACTTTAAATACAATGGCCAATCTGAAAAATAACAAGTGAAGAATATCCTTTTGGATCAAAATATCACCTTTACTGTAAGCCTTTTTCATTCTCTATGTGAATTGTTCAAAAACATATATGATTGCGATTTAATGACACACACTGTTTCATATGGTACCATAAAAGGGCTCAGTTTCCAGAGGAACCCCTCCCCCCAAGCGTATCTTTCAGGTGCTTTGGATAAAAGCAACATCTGTCTTGTTATTCACACCAGGAAAGTGGAATGATAAAGGGGGGGGGAAATGTCGACACGAGATGTCACAAAGAAAAACACGAAAGGCAGAAGAAGAGGAGATAGTGAGTGAAACAAAGAGTAGATGAAGACAGGAATGGCGGAGGTACAGTAGCGCGACCCTCTTCAGCAGAAAGACAGCGGTGCCACAGGCTCCCCCATTCTCTGAGCCATTATCCTGACAAGTTTAAAGATGTCATTACTCAAATCCTCTTTTTCTTAGTTGTTATTTCCATAAATTACCCACGGAGAAAAGGCTACGATTTAATCTGGAATTAGACGGGCTGAGTTGAAATGACAGTGCCCTGTAGAGCTTTTTGTGAATAGGCTTATGGCAGATAAGGAATGGTACAATTAGATTTTGGGTAGAGTGAGGGAACAAGTAAAACTGTTCTCTCCCTCTGTTCCCTCTTTGGCTCTTTCTAATCTTCCGCACTCTGTGTATCAGTCTTCTCGGAGCATGTCTGTCTCTGCGTACGCTTCTGCCTCCCACTCTTATGTTGTTGCTTCGCTCTTTTGCCACTTTCTGCTTCTCTTTTTTTGGACCCAGGCCAGCCATTTGAGGATTTGACTAAAGAAAATGGATGGACTAATGAGAATGGCCAAATTTGTTTTTAGCAAACAAACTTTCATCCAACAATGGAAGAACATGACGTTTTTTGCATTTCCTCTCTGTTTTATATCATATTGAAGTGCTTTATTTGTGGGTTTTGGGCTCGCAGTACCGGAATTTAAAGACTATTTTTAAGAAACTGATTCATTGTCAATAACACAAATCATTAGCTCTATATCTTACTGCAATATGATGTCCAGGTGTCTTTATACTTCAGGTCCAGAATGCATGATGTTTCTACATAAATAATTATCCAACAAATGTACCTTTTGCCTGTTTAATACAAAAAATTCAACCCACATTTATAAAGATTCTGTCTTTTTTTCATAGGCTACTTAATTATTGGTCTAATTCACATCATGACATCCATTGGTCGAAATATGTCTTCATGGATGTTAACAAATTCATCTTTTAGTTTTACATACCCCGCTCCAACATTTCTCCATCCACCCATCCGTCTGTTATCTTACCTTTTTCTCTAGTCTACCTCCCCCCCGCCCCCCCCTCTCATCTCCAGCCCTGCGGTGGTAGTTGTGGGCAGGAGCCTGTAAAGTGTTCTCCGAGACCCCCCTCTAATGACCTCTGAGGCCCCGCTGCCCTGCTACAGCTCCGGCTAATGGAGGGAATGCAATTAACTTCAACACTGGCACCTGAGAGGCTGGACTGAGAGTGTGTGTGCGTGTGTGTGTGAGAGCATTCGGAAGTAACAGATTACACATAATGGGATTACAGTGACTCAGGAAACACCCAGTTATCAGATTACGGAAGACAAATATTGCCTATTTGATTACTTTAGAAAACAAACTCTGAAAGGAAAAAGGATTTCTGCTTTGAATGAGATGATTGGGATTTTATTAAATAATAAACAAAGCTTTTTAACAACGGCATCCGACCACAATCCTGATGCTTTAAATGAGGAGACATAATCCCCTTAGCTCCATAATCTACATCGTATGTTTTACTGGCAAAGTAATCCAAAAGTAACAGAGCATAATCAGATTATGTTGCAGAGTTGGGGCTAATCCAGTGGATTAGCATACTGATTGGCATTTTAAACTGCCAATCAAACTCTGTGTAACATTTCTTTTTTAAAGAGTGTGTAAATGTGAGTTTGAGAACACCTGCCTGTTTGTACGAGGGCATCTTAAGGGAAAGGAGCGATGAGGAGGAGGAGGAAGAGAGGGGGGGGGGGTCTGTTGCTAGGCAACGTGGGCAGCGTATCGTTGGAGGAGTCGGTAGCTGAGTGGTTATGTACTGCTGCAGGCTCTGGTCTCTTAGTGCCCCCCCCCCCTCCCACTTCCCTCTCCTCCTCCTGCACCTCCACCACTACTACCACCACCACCATCACTTTCACCCCCCGCTCCTCCCTCCCCCATCTTGCCCTGTACAGCTCCACGGTTGTCGTCGCTAGGCAACTGCCTCCGTGCTCTGCCAGCGTGCTCGGTAATTGGCCGGTGGCATGGCGGCGTGCCGTTGCCAGATCCAGCCAGCTGCACTGACTACTGCCTCCTCATGTTTCAGCACTCCCCCCCCCCCCACCCTCTTCTCTCACACACACACACACACACACACACGCATGCTCCCAGCCCCCCTCGCTCCCGTTGCCAGGCAACACATTCAGGCATCCCTGCCTCGCGGGAATTTCATTGGCCGGAGTGGGATGGCCCAGACCTGCTGCTCCGGGTGTTTCTGGGAAGTGAGGCAGTATGGAGGTGGCCACAATGGGGACATGGCTAATTGGATAGGGCTAATTCCTGGGTCTCTAAACCAAGAAGTGCTTAAATTCAGCACAACAAATTAGTTTAGTGCCAACAATGGTTTTTGTTTTACTTTCAAATTGACATAACATGATGTAGTTAAGAGGGAAGAGTGTAAACATGAATCACAATTGATTAAGCGTTTCAATCTGTATTCATTGGAGGTATTTCTTGGCATTTCATAATTGCTAATGGAGGCCATCCCTTTCACACTTTATCACCTCAACACAGCTGTGACCTATGCACCTCTGTTTCTCACCATCTAACTGTACATGATTCCTGTTAATAGCCCGCTCACTGACTCTGACACAAAGTGCGTGAGTGGGTCATAGTTCGGCAATTTAGTACAGCACACCAGAAATGTACCTTTAATTGGAACAAAGGCATACAGTGTACAGCATTGATTTTGTACCTCCTGCCTTATGAACAGACCGGTGACTTTCCTGAACAGCTGGTGCAGATAATGACACCAAACAAACACTGTCTCTCAATCTTGGATCCATTGATCCCTTTTTGATAATCGCATTCAACAAATTAAGTCTTGGTTTTTTGTGCCGAGGCAGCTCAAGCGAATCTGGTCAGTGTGTCAGTGTGTTTGGTCCAGATGGCATGTGACTGATCCAGGTGACATCTTTTGGACGCAGCTGGCTGGATTGTGTCTTCCTTGCCATTACGCTGTGTGACTGGCCTAATTATCAACCCCCCCCCCTCTCTCCCTCCACCTCCTCCCTCTATCTGCAGCCTCTTCTGCCTTAATCCACTTCTGCAGCACTTCTCTTCGACTCCTTCTCAATCTCACCTCCTCTCACCCACCTTGCCTCTAATCCCCCCCCTCCTCCTTCATCCTCTCCCTCTCTCCACTTCTTCTCTCGCCCCACTTGTCTCTAGCCTCTTCCTCTTCTGCGTGTTCAGCAAGATTGAAGACCAGTGGGAGCTTCTCCATCTCCTTTTTAAACGGCTCTCTTTCCAGCCTCTGAAAAAAGGGGAAAAAGTTAAAGTGATATCAGTGAAGCAGAATACAAACCCTAAAATATGTTTTAAATAGAATCTCTGCACGTAGACTTGAAATCTGGAAATATATCACGTTGGAGGCATATTTGGAGGTGACCACAGTAGACAAACAGGCGTGTGATTGGTGGAGCGGCGATGAAACAGGTGCTTATGCGTGTTTTTTCATCCCCCAGGTGAGAAGCCGTACAAGTGCTCGTGGGAGGGCTGCGAGTGGCGATTCGCCCGGAGCGACGAGCTGACGAGGCACTACCGCAAACACACCGGCGCCAAGCCTTTTAAGTGCAACCACTGTGACAGGTCTGTCAAAACACACCTCTTCCTCTTTTCCTCTCCCTTGTATGTTTGTCTTCCATTTTCCCAATGCTTATTTTGAAGTACTTCCACTCGCACAGCGGGCTCCCATTGTGTTCAGTTTGGTTTAGCAGAGCACTGCTACAAGATACCGATAACACACCCAAATGTGTTTGGTACTGACCCAGTTTAAAAGTGTGCTGGCAGGATTACTAATGTGTGCTCCTCAGCAACATACGCAAAACACAACCTGCTCCGTGTTTCAATGGGGAGGTTGCTTATTCTGCTCTATCCCCACATTAGGCCCTGTGCAGCATATTAATAGTGCACCTACTCACATGATGCTACATGGCCTTGATTTGGAGGCTGCTTTCACACTGGGACCGAGGTGTAAAATGGCTGTAGAACCCATTATAACACATCACTGAATAGAATATTAATTTAATATCACTTTGAAATGAACCATAGTAACATTTTTTAATTCTTTACAGATCAGCCACTATGACAGACTTTTCATTTAGGGTTAACAGGTCGTGAAAATCACTGCGATGGACCATCATCAACCATTAACACAGCTTATAAAACATTTAGGTATTCCTTCTTTGAAAAGGCAATTATGTGTTGGACATTTATTTGGGGAATTAACAAAGCTACCATAAGCCAACATACATGTGTGTGTGTTGCTGTAAATCAAATCCAAGGTTGGCAAAGTGATTGGAGAGACTATCCTGTAAGCCGAATGATTCCTGGTCTGATCCGCCAGATCAAGATGATATCAGACCATTTAAGAGCCCTTATCAGCGGTGATCAGCGTCCTAGAAAGTGCCTGCTACACCCCGAGTAGGTTCAGAATGGCGTCATCATCTATTCACATGGTTACTGAGGAAGAAGTAGTTATTACGGACGCTAAGTAGGAAGCCCGTTAACGTAGTATGACTGGCAAGGTCCTCTTATGTTAGTTGGGATAAGTGAATGGATGGACAGGACTTTCACCTAGGAGACGGTAGTTGTTTCCTGTGTCCCAAGGTTTGGTTATTTAGCTAGCCTAACTGAGCAAAGTTTCCCAGAATACGTAATCTAGGTTACGGTGCTTATTTTAAACCAAAACACAACTTTTTTCCTTGACCTAACCACGTAGTTGTGGCGCCTAAACCACTATGTTAATTAATTTTAAAAAAGCATGGTGTTTTTGCGCCGTAAATTGAACTTAAGAGTCAAATGTAAGGAAGCTGTAACCCTCCCTTACAGTATGTTGGATATGCACCATTAAACCTACCAGGCATTTTATAGCCTTATAACAGGAAATGTTATGGGATGATGGTTTAATGTATGGCTCTCCCTAACTGTCTAATGCCACGTCTTGTTTACACAGTCACAGAACGAGCACATTTCCTCCCTTAATCTTTACCGGGGTGAAAAGGTGCTCGGCTTTGTCACTTTGAAGAGTGTTTCCGATTGTAATTTGCCTGAGACTTTGCATCTTAATCAGTCGCCCTGGCTCCTATTTAATTATGAACCACAGCAAAATGTTAATTTGTCGAGCTCCGGTGGCAAAATCATCAAACATTCAGTGGCCATTATGAGAAGATCAGCCTGACTCAGACACAAAAATCTTTACTCCTTTTTTAATTACAACCCTCCTGTCTGTGATCCGGCCCACGCTGACACCTCTGGGGTCTCTGAGCAATATTGTCTGTGGGAGCCATCGTAGTATAACAATGTGCAAGAGACTCCGGGGTAAAAATGTGGGTGAAATGCCTCCTAACCCAAACACCTCAGACATACAAATTATTATCGTATTTCTTTGTCTTAATTTGTTATTTTTTTCTATTATTTTCTGCCACATACACACAATTTTGCTAATACTTTAAGTCAAATGTATCGGTTGAATAAAACAGGATTTAGTTATTTATGAATCTGAAATATGAGCGAAGATCCAATGTCACATTTCTTTATAAGTGATACGGTGTGTGTGTGTGTGTGTGTGTGTGTGTGTGTGTGTGTGTGTGTGTTTGTGTGTGTGTGCGTGCGTGCGTGCGTGCGTGTGTGTGTGTGTGTGTGTGTGTGTGTGTGTGTGTGTGTGTGTGTGTGTGTGTGTCCGTGAACAGAGGGCGAGGCAGTGTCAACTTAATCAGGTCTCAGCTGGACAGACTGTAAATACAGTATCCCTCCCTCCTCATCCCTTATCTCCCAACCCCCCCACCCCCCCCCCCTAACACAGGCGCCCCCCCCCCCCCCCCCCCCCTGCAGGCACATCCCTAATTTGGGCCCACCTCTGTCATGTGTCACATGCAGCCAACCCCTCCAGCCCTCACACACACACGCACAAACACACACACACACACACACACACACACACACACACACACACACACACACACACACACACACACACACACACACACACACACACACACACACACACACACACACACACACACACACACATGTGCACCCTGCTGAGATGAAGAAAGAGGGGAAACAGGGGAGACAGGGAGAAGACGGGGTGGAAGATTGAGCACGGGGGGTGAGTCGGGGGAGGAGGAGGATACAGACCCACGGTGTGCCAGCTGGTGTCGTGCCCCCGAGTCGTGACTCATACTTTACCATCTGTCTCCACCAACACACACACACACACACACACACACACACACACACACACACACACACACACACACACACACACTCACACACAAAAACCCTGCATGTCTCCTGAGCCGTTCATTCATCTCTCATGTGTGTGTGTGTGTGTGTGTGTGTGTGTGTGTGTGTGTGTGTGTGTGTGTGTGTGTGTGTGTGTGTGTGTGTGTGTGTGTGTGTGTGTGTGTGTGTGTGTGTGTGTGTGTGTGTGTGTGTGTGTGTGTGTGAGCGTGCACACACTCATATACACTAGCAGGTGTGACAGTAAGACAGATGACTGGTGGCTCATCACAGTGTAACTCCCCCTCTTGGCCAAACACTGATTCATCTAGACATCTCATACACTTGCCCCTGTCTCAGTGGAGAGAAACTGAAACTGGAGTACAAAAAAAAATCAACAGTTGCAGGAATGTGAAAAGGAATCCGACTCCCAAGCCTTCTATTTAAATGCTTAATTAAAAATGTTATATTATTTGAGGTATCATTACCAAATTGCTAGCTTGAAATATTAACACATTTCCAATTTCAGACAGTTTTGGCAACCTGACACAATCCAGTTCCAAAGCATTTCCTGGCGTGCTATCTGAAAATCCAGGAGAACATTAATAAAAATGTGTCAAATTAGCAGCATTGCTGCATGTAGTGTCTTGTTTTTCTCCCAAACATTATTAAATAGAACCACTTTAATAGGCTCTAAAACAAGTCTCCATCTCCAATATTTCCAAACACACTAATCACCAGAACATTCAGCTCCCAATTACCTAACAGAAAGCAACACTTGCCTTTTGAATATCGCTCTTCTGGGGAATGGAGCTGCAGTTAGTTCAGCGAGCAGGTGGGAGAAAAACTGTTCTAGCATGTATCCTGTGATAGAAGCATCTTTTTGTAAGCCTGCATGGAAGAGACAGAGCATTTATTATGTCAATTTGTTGCAACAGGTTGAAAAATAATCAAGTATACTTTAATAAAATGTCCAATGCAATTCCATGTTACACTATTGCTATGCCTTAACATATGAGTGGCTTCTATTCATCTAATTTAGTGAACATCTTAGAGCACATGTTTAGTTTCTCTCCTCAACACTGTTTCAACAGATCCATCTGCAGGCTCTCTAGTTATTCATGGCACAGCTGAAGTCATTAGCAGTGCCGCTGAAAATGCTGATTATGAATTAGTTACACATATACTAATTGCGTGTGCATTAGTGGCTCGGCGCTCACTAGCTAACAGCAACATTTAGCTCCATCGACAAAACAAACTTCTTTTTCCCCGCGTCGGTAACAAGCTAACAAGCTGCTCTCTGTTTCCCCCCTCTCTTTTGGTTTGCAGGTGTTTCTCGCGGTCGGATCACTTGGCGCTACACATGAAGAGGCACATCTGAGGAATCCGAGAGAGGTCAGCGGGAGTGGAAGAGAAGGGAAGGGGGATGGAGGCGGAGTGGAAGAAGGAGAGGGAGCTTCATCTGCAGAGAAATAACACCATGGATTTAAGAGAGAGAGAAAAACTCTAAATTTGGCCGTTCTGGACCGGATGGAAAAGCACCGCACAGGGACGCCAGCTACGGAAACGCAGAAGCCGGACATATCCCAAGTGTCAATCTGTGCTCTACTAGTTGGTCCATGATTCCACGGTGACATTCCGTAACCTCACAAATGTCTCCCGGTGTTGTGGCGTGGACGATACAGGGCGCTCCGTCCCACCCCTCATGTGTGTCTCGATGGATGGTGGACCGCGTGCCTGCAGTTGGCAGCTCTTTGTCGTCCGGCGCAACCGTCCCTCGGCTTCCAAAATGTTCACCCAGCGAGCTCACCAACGCCAAACTGGACCAGTTGTACAGCGATTTCTGCTCTTTGTATATTCGAGATTTCCTTTTTCTTCAAAAGTACCTTGAGTTGAGAACAGTTATTTCCTGACAGTAGCTCAACAGAATCTTCTCGCAGGGTAAGCAAGCGGGATTTCTCTCCTTCAAACCTGCCACAGCCTTTACAAATCACCAAAGGGTTTATCATCTGATATATAGTATAGATACTTTATCAATCTTCCAACTGGATACATGTATAAATCCTTCTGGTTCTTTGGCATCGGAGCACTTGTTTGAACGGAGCGTTTGATTGGATTTGAGGATTGGATTGTTGCACTTAGGTGCTGTTAAGACAGAGGGAGGTCATCCCGAGGACTGGCTTGCTTCACGGATATCATCCATTGAGGGTTAACACTGGATGAGGCTAACTGATCCACTCTGGGAAAGACTGTTCATCTCCTAGAATGTCTTCAGGAACAGATCGTCTCATGAGAGGATAGACCATCCATCAATTTGTCCCTCTCCAGGATCTTACGAGTTGTTGTCAGGAACGGTTGCACAATTGACAAACTTTTTGTAAAAATTCCCCCCCCCCCCAAGCGCTGGCTGGCTTCCACATGCCGTCCGTGTGCGGGAAGCCACATGCACAAGTCGAAGCAGCTAGTGGACTGCAATAGCACACTGTACAAGATTACCATGTATAATGAAGGCTACACTGAAGAAAAGATTATCCTATTTGTTGAAAACTGACATTAAAGAGACCATTTTGAAGGAAACATTGTAAAAGGAGGCAGCCAAAAAAGTGTCTACTGTAATGCCTGAAATGATCTCTTTGGCCTTTTAAGAGTGATTGGCAGCTACAGTCACTGGGTTGAGGATTTTGACCTGTTCACACCACCCATTCAGAACTCCTAAAAGCCGCATTCAACAGCTCTCCTAATCGGGCCCTATGCATATCCAAGAACATTCCTGCAGACTTCCTGACCTCACATGCATGTCTGAACGCAGATTGCTGGACACGGAAGGACTTGTCGGACAAATTCAATCAATTGGGTGGCTCTTCTTGGAGCGAATCAATTTGAATGTATCTGTTGTAAGTCTGTACATGTTGCTAGGCCCATGAAAACACACATGTGAGTTTGTAGTTTCACTGTTGAACTGAATGGCCTCGGAACAACTAGCTAGTCATGGCTGTTAGCTTTTTACTGGTCGTTCTGGACCAGCGGGGAGTGTGGATTTCAAGTGGGTGGCAGGAACGGGTTAGGGGAGGAACACATCTGCTCCGTCAGCACATGATAACAGCCCCATCAGCTCTTGAAAGTGCAGAGGAGTGAAACCCACACACACGACACACGCATACACTCCGAGAGAACTGGAATTGCCATTTGTCCTTGGTGATCTGATTCTTGTCCAACAGAACAAAGATCTTGCTTTTTGCTCTTGCCATCTTTAATCCACAGATAGAAATACATTTTCAATGAGCATCGATTCAACTCAAGCGCACATAAAACAAACAGGCAGCTTGGACAAAAAGTAGATTGTCAGGATTCCTACGAACAGGATTTGAAACTACTATGTCAATGTGTTTATTTCTTTATTTTACAAGACTTGTAATACTTTGAGGCAAAGTGAGGCACACAGCAGCCTGCTTTTTTTGGCAGGGGAAGCAGTAAATTGATTTCACTCTGTATACCAGCGGCGCATTTCAATTTCGGGTATGAATGCAGCCCCGCTCAATCATATCTGCACATGATCTGTCCGCGGCTCTGGAAGTAGAAGCTGTGTGCTGCTTCGCATAAATATTGAACTCCTTCTGTCTAAACGTGCAAATATACCAGGCTCACTTTTTATATTGAACATCTCGGTGGCAGGCGTTTATTTGCAAAGACAACATGGAGGGACCACAATAGAAACCACGTTTTTTTCTCCTGGTTTATTTTCAAAAAAGACCAAAAATTCTCAATAACCATTCAGGTTGCAACGCTTTCAATGCTACCATCCACACTTGGAATAAGCGAAAAATCGTAGCAACGTTTGTAGAAAATGTAAAAATGTCCAATTCAGATGGGAAAGTCGGAGCAGGTTTGTGGTTTTCCTACTCATGGATTAAATGAAGAATAGCAGTTTAACTCATGGGTTAAAATGGTATCATCAATGGCAGCTCTACTCGTGTGTTTCAGTATTTCAATGGGGCACCCTCTTGTTGCGAATGTGTGGGAATGTGCAGATCTGAAGTGTTTTTTTGTCCTGTACCAATCACAGAAACACTGAATGTGTTTCATTTTCCGGAGCGGAGACATGGGAATATTCAAAAAATACTGAACAATTTTAACAAATGTCAAAGACTGAAGGATTTCAAAATGTGAATGTGTTTTCCGGAAAGGTTGTTTCATGTTGTCAGAGGAAGCGGTTGAGTTCGGTGTCATCTTAATGAATGATTGTCAATTCTGCCGTGCCTGTGTGTTCTTCGTCTGTTTGTATTTGCACTCTGAATATTTTTGGGGGAGAAATCACTCGCATATCTGATGTTTTCTGTCCGCTCGACACTTCACACGACGACCCCCCCGGGTGATAAAACACTGATCACAAAGTCTGTATAGTAGCTGTTTTTTAGCACAAATGTACACACGCTCACACACATGCATGCAAACACCCCCTAAACAGACATACACATACATGCACATTCAAAATCACACACACACACACACACACACACACACACACACACACACACACACACACACACACACACACACACACACACTCCGTTCTCCTTGTGTGTTTTTCACAGTTTCTTCATGCCACCTTGTGGGAGTCAGAGATCCATACTGCAGCTTTTGCTCTGCTGGGGGGGGGGGACATTACAATGTGTGACACCACCTCTGTTTCCACTAGGTCTGAATTTCAAATCAAACGCACCCCCCTTTTCTACCAGCATTCCCTCATCGGCCCCCCTTTCTCCCTCTTCCATTTTCTCAGATATGATCCCTTTCAACTCCTCTCCTCTGTCCAACTCCCCCCCCTCCCCCCCCACCTCCCTCCCTCCCCCGCCCTCTCCGCCACCTTTTTCCTCCGTTGTCTTTCTCCTTTTCTTTCTTCGCTGTACAAAGTGTTTCAAATTTATCATTTGTATATTATGATGTATGGGTACGATAATGTTCTTTATTATGGAAAAATGAGAAAGATTTATTTTTGTTACCGGTTTGTTTCATAATTCCTTTTTTAAATTGGTATTGTAATATCTCTATGCAAGGAACTGTTCGGTGAATCGTTTTTATTTAAGAATGTAATTACGTGTAATAAATGGTAGAAGCAGTTGGTGTATTCACAGTCTGTTCGTCCGGCAACAATATGCGCCTTATCGTCCATCTTCTCAAAGAATATCTTTTTTTTATCCACTCTCAATCACAGGGCTATTCAGTGTGCTAACAAAGAGCGCCCAGAGTACATTCGCTTTTTATATCCCACTGACCAGACAACTCCTCAGGCTGGGCTGCTTCTGGTTTGCTGCATTTTTCCGAGCTAAATCAGTACACTAAGTGGGTTAAAGTGAGTAGGAAAATTAATTTACAACCTCCTTTTTCTGCAATTTGCAGCAACGCACTCCTCGATGGATCGAAAGACCCTCTGATTTATCGTTCCTTTTGATCAGACGCAGGAAATGGGCCAGAATGCCTTCCCTTAGCCTGAATGCGCTCCCTCCGAGGGAGTTACCGCATGTTAATTACATCTGTTACCAACCAAGGTGATGACTTATCCGCTATTCCTGCCTTTTTGACCATGACTAGCTGATAAAAGGGTAATCGAATAACTAATGGCTAATTAGGGAGTAATTACTCCTTGGTAAATGGCCCTATGCAGTGTATTAATTCTCCTTGGGTCTGGCAGTGAGAAACTCCCATAAGGTTTTTTGTTTCATGTAATGCTCCCTAATTGAAATGGGCACCCTCATCAAGAAGCTTACGCGTATCTGTCGAACCTAATGTTCTTTTATCGGTAATTACAGACAGCCCCACATTATCTACCTAACTACAGCTACTACGTCAATCCCACAGACGCGTTATGAAATTAGAAGCGATGGAGTCATTTTTCAATAAAGGTCGCACGTCCCATGATCGCTTTCCGATCGTCATTTCCCATTCCATGTGATGGAAATGAGGCTGCATGTGAGTTCACAGCAGCACCACACGGTTCTTAATGTGTTTCAGCAGAGCAAGGACCACATTTTCATCAACACACATTCCAAAAGGTTAATGCACTTATTCGAAAAAGTATGTCTGCAGGCAATCCTTTTTTCTTTGATATGTATGAAACAGCTCCAGTACCAATAAGACTACTCTGAAGACATCTTAGCATCTGGGAAATTTGCAATTGTATGTGTTTGCACAACAAAGAAGCAAGATGAGAAAAGAAACAGGATATGCAGTTGAAGAAAATAACTTAAATCTAATCAAATCTTATGGAGAATTGCCAGCTCAGTACAAACATTGTGAGGTGTTGCATTAGGCATGTCTTGTTTTAAGGCAATTTGGCGGGAAAAATACCGTACAAAGAATAGGAAATATTATACAAATATGTGTAAATGGCAATGATTAAAAAGAAGGGCTGAATGTTCTTTGGCAATTCAGCAAAAACGTTTTCTTCTAAAATACAAAGAGTGGGATAAGTAGCTTGTCAAATTATACTTCAGTGTCCGAGGTAAGGATTCATTAGGCTATAACAAAGAGCTAATAATCACTTGAAATGGACCAAAAAGTGAATTTTGCTAATTATGCCAATTTATATTTTACTGCAAACTAGACAAATATGAGTCTTGCAGCTTATAGTTTATCCCTCAGAACTACGAGGAAAGGAGACACATGCTAATGCTAATGCTAATGTTAATGCTATCATGGCAACATAACCTACAATGTAACAAGTGCCTGAACCAACTTGAAATCCTCACTGACAATTGAAAGAACTAACATTTAAACATGCAACCCTTCCACACATTGTTTTCTACATCTGAAAATGATGAAATCAACGCACGGACACACTGCGGGAAGAGGTGGATTTGTTATCCGGGTAATTACACCGGGGGAACCCAAGCAGAATAATCTGAATAATGAAAAAACTGAGTTGATAAACACGGCTGTTGAATGCTTGGTTACATGTGCTCAGTCACCCTGTCCTCCTCTCCACTTATCTGCATCAAGCGATAGCATCAACGTAAATCTTGTAGGAAAATAGGATTAAAACATCTCCTGATGTTATCTTGTTATGTTATTCTAAACATGCATCGCCTTCAGATCGAGCCGCTTATTCAAAGTACTTGACCTTAAAATATGTATATACCTTTTATGCCATGCATGGCAGCATCTTACTTTATATGCACAGAAGTGGAAATAAAAAAGAAATGGAATCGAAATGGGAAAAAATGGACCCTAGGTGATTATGTTGGCGCCGTATATACGTCAAATTAAGGCCTGGACAGCTGTCTATTACTTAAATGGAGATCAAACATTTAAAAGCAAAATGTAAGAACAAAAATTAAGACCTAAGGACCGTTTTTTTTATCCCCAGAGTTTTCAAATATACTCTCATTGTTCAGCATCCTGCAGGCTTATCAGCTTGCCCTTGAAGTCCTCCTGTCTCTGCTCAGCTATTCATCGTCGCAACACCTGAGCACATTTCAGAAATGTTGTCTTTGTTTCATATACAATGATTCTGACGCCATTGAAGGAAGGCATAAAAGGTGTGACGGCTCTGAATCGAAGCGCCTTTAATGAAATAAAGAAGCCATTCTTCCTGCAAGGAAGTGATTCACTTAACCGGCGCAAACATAAGGCTCCTTTTTTCGTGTGGTTGTGCAACACAAGATTTAACCAAGGCCGCTGCCAATGCCTGTGGGTGTCTTGTAGGCGTTTGGCAGCCATTTAGGGATGTTATTGTCACATCTGGTACTGTTGAGATGCCAGCATACTGGGATGCAGAGCTACAAGTCTCACCATATCTTATTCCAGGCTTATCTTCAGTGGAAAGTCTCAAAATCTCCGTTTGCTGGAGAATCAAGCGTGTCCTACGAAGGGTTGCGAACCGTGGATTCTCTG
The DNA here is from genome assembly GCF_949606895.1 of Notothenia rossii. Lineage (NCBI taxonomy): Eukaryota > Metazoa > Chordata > Actinopteri > Perciformes > Nototheniidae > Notothenia > Notothenia rossii. The sequence goes on from NC_136901.1 coordinate 11,479,929, forward strand.
GTTTCGTGCCACAAGCAGCCAAGTGCTTAGGTATTTCCAATTATAGGGAATATGTCGAGGTGGCCCTCAGTAATTAAAGCCTAATCATGCTGCTGGATTCAGAGAAGCATCCTCATCAAGCTTTCATTAGTCTGCCTCCTTGTGATGCCCAGCAGCAACCCAGCCCCCTGTAGGATTGCTCAGATATGTTCCCAATCAGAAATTCTGTAATTTAGTGGTGTATTCCGTGAAGGTACTTTTCAAATTCAACACCAAAAAAAAAAGAAGAAATACCTGCTTAGTGTTGAGCTAGTTAATTTCCACCAAAAAGTGTATAGACAAGCGTGAACAAATTGATTGTGATGGTAACATTTTGAAAATGTTTACTTGATTTCTGCAAATAAAGAAAAATGTTGCACTGGCCAAGCTTGTTTTAAGAAAATGGGACTTAATAATAGACAAAATGAAACTTTGACTGTTATTTAGCTTATTTTGTTTATCCCGAAGCCTATATACAGTATAGTGGTTGCATGTCAGTTGCTACTCAGTTTTGCTAAAGAACAAAAAGTAGTTCTCCATTCCAGCTGGGGCGATGAATCTGTTCTTGTTTCCCTGCAGCTCCTGGATGCTGTTACTCTTCAGAGCTAGGTTTGAGTGAGAGTACAGGCAGGGATCTTCGTGTTAGGGGGGCAGGCGAGCAGCTGGAGAGGCTGGTGGTCTTGTGCTCTGACAAAGATCAACAGGAGCGCCGTGTGCGAGCACCTGGCTCTCCTATATTCTGCCTGTTTGACAGACAGCGTAGACACCTGGAAGCCCGGTGAGAGATGGCAGTGTAAAAGCCACTGCTGCTCTACAGAGCCATGCATTATGCAGGAAGCTTTCTCTCTTCCTCTCCCTCCCTCTGCCCCCTGCTCTGCGGTAAAAATAGATCAACAGACCTGAGCTCTTTTTTTTTTTTTTTCTGCTTCTCACTTTCACTTGCATCTCACCAGGTGCAGCCGCTGTTGGCTCCTCGTTTGTGTTTGTGTACCTGATTTACACACACGTGCGTTTGCATACACACACACACTTTTGAGAGCATGTGCTGAAGCATGTGTGCGTGTCAACCAGGGTTAGACTGTATGCCGCTGCACTCAGATCTCTAATAAAAGCGGCATGTTGTTGTTGCAGATCTTTTATTCCTAGGAAGGAGGATATGATTGGATCACACAAGGTCATTTTTGGCTTGAAATTTGTTTGAAAACCTGGAGAATGTACTACAGCAAAAGGCCAAATGTTTGTGGACACATTGGTTAACACTAAAATGGAGACATTTGAGTAAAGAAATCAGAAATCAGGCCCAAAATAATAATATTTTTTGACAAACTGCACATTTCTCAGTGGAAGAAATATCAGAAATAAGGATAATATTGTACTTTCCTGGTTAAACCCATCTTTTAAGCAGCCATTTTGAAAAACTAACACTCAGTGCTCAGGCTGTCATAAAATCCTTGTTGCACAAACAAATAGAAGATATTAGACGTTAAATATCCACATAGGGGTGTCATCTTTCAAATATTTGAACAGAGTTTGACCTGCATTATACATATATCCGTCCATTGACGAAACAACCACAAGAAAAGATGCCAAATCCTGAATGTTTAGTAAACTGTATAATTACAGGCCTAAAGGTCCCTGTTGCGCAGTGCGAAGGCTCCCTGAAGACCATTGATCCGTGTGTGTGACCACAGAGGGCTCCGGCCCCTCCCTGATTGCCTTTCCTCTGCTAATTAAACAGCCATGCTTAACGAGTTCACGTCGGTAACAAGGTTGGAAGGAAAGGTCACCCTATCACACTCGCTTCAAGTGGACACCGTCAATAACCATCCAGCGCTAGAGGGACAGGTACACACACACACACACACACACACACACACACACACACACACACACACACACACACACACACACACACACACACACACATAATCACCCTAAAGGAAAGATTGTCCATCCATTTAGCCAATTCAAGTTTTCTGTCTTTCATCTTGCCTTTTAGCAGCACTTCAAGGGTACTGGTGGTTTTGCATGTTTCAGCCCATTAAGTATACATTTACATTACCCATAACCAAGCACATTTTTAGAATCCATTTGAATCATTAAACAACTTGCAAAGGCCTGCTAGAGATGGACATCAATGTGGAAATGTCCTTACTAAAAGTTACAGGGGACACACAGACAGACAGACTGGTAACATACTTTTGGAATAGCAACTTTAAACAACATTTAAAAAGGTTAAGAAACCCAAGTAAAGAGAGACATAATAAAAAGAGTAGAGAGGATTTCAGACATGTCTTCCAAGGTTTCATAGCTGACAGGATCAAACAGTGTCATGCTAATTGAATTGGTTTTAAATGGACACAATACAGACCCTGTGTCTGATATGAAGCACTGGCAGCTTGGGTGTGTGTTAATGGGCTGCTGACACAGGGGGGTTTGTCGGCCTGTCAGCGGCAGCAAATAAGAGCGTGCTTTATTATTCTATTTGGCAATGATGACAGAAAGAAAAGACCGCCTACCTGATGTTTAACACAGGGACATGTTGTGAGTTGGAAGCGTTGTGTGCCAATGTGACATTTAGTTTTATCGTAGATGAGACATATCTGTTGATTAATAAAGAATTGACTTAAAAAAGCACAAGAGGGCTTCTTTTATGTTCAAAACATTCAATATTCTTTCCTCAAAGCCAACAGACTCCATTGACAGAAACATTAGTTATACCTTACTGATCAATGTAAAAAAGAAATCTAAACCGTCGTAGTTTTTCTGTCCAAATCACACAATTCTGGCTAGAGAGTTTGAAAGTTAGACGAATATTAAAAACACAAAAGGCTTCTTTTTTCATTGAGAAAGGAGTTTATTGCATATTTTAGCAGTTGTTTTGCATTTAAAGACCTGCATACACGTGCTAATTTGAGTGGAAAGGGGTATCTGTGATCATGTTCCTTGGCAGAAATGACATATCACAGTCCGGAAATAAGCAGAAGTAGCAGTTCTATGAATGTAGCTCATGTTTGCTCCATCTTTAAATGAACCTGCGTCCCTAGGAGGAAAGTGCATGCAGTATTTTTCCAGCCGGCCTGTAAATGTCCACAGACAAACCTCGAGCCAGACACACACACTCACGACCTATATATACTATCTGGCCTCCTCATCATTTATCTTACAGCAGCAGAATCAGGATAGATTGGTTCAATTAGACTGGCCTTTAATGTAATCTGTTTAATCCATTTCTATCATCAAAGCCAATACCTACCTCTTCCCTTGGAGAGTGGGATTAGAGTGTATCTCAGAGAGAGCATCTCGGCTATAAAAACCAGCCTCCGAGTCACTCACATCCCCTCCATATTTGTTTTTTTACAACTGGCTGTGGAGCAAAAGCAGAGGGTCTCAAGTGAAGTTTTAATGGGTAAAGATTTAAGATCTTCATAACCTAGCAGAGATTGCAAACGCTGTTTGGCACAATGCACAGTGCCACAATAAAAAAAAAAAGGCGAGAGGATTTGTCCTTTCCCTTTTTCTACAAAGATTGCAGCATTGGACGGAAAAACCCCAGGATTAGGTTGCACCAGCTATTTGTAATTCCCTCACTAAGTTCGTACAGTAATTACTGATTTCAAGCCATCCATATACACAGTCAAATTCCAGCAGCTGCCTCTTTCTCATTTAAAGGTGTTTTTTTTCCTGTTCTTCCGCATTGCATCCAACAGCTGCAATCTGCTTCTTACCTGCTGAGATTTTTGCAGGGAAGTGGGATTTTAGTCTCAATAGCCATCTATCCATCCCTCTTACCCAGCATGTGTCTGCACACTCTGAAATAGGAAGGAAGCACATATTTACTACTGCAGGTCTATTTCAGGCTTCATCCCCTATTCCCCAATCCCAGGCTCAGTTCCGTACAAATTCAACCAGTTTGGAAGATATTAAGATTCCCCTGCACCAGTTCAGATTCTCCTCTCCTACATTGTGGATTACCTGTGTGATTGCCTTTCAGGAGAAGACCCCACGCGGTTATTTGCTCGCCACAGTCGATGAAAGCATTTTTTTACTGTTTCGGAAACTCTTGCTTTTCTGAACCCTGATTTTGTGTTTTTTAAATGGCTTCTTTAGAAACAACAGTATGAGTATTTATCATTGCAGTGGATGTTGTAGGAGTGCAGCTGGCAGTTTTGATTAAAGCCGATTGATTGGATGACACCAGGCAGGGCGGCACATAGTAACACGGTGGGGTTAAGGGTTAGGGCTCTCGAGGTGTCCGGAAAAAAAACCTGCGCCCCCCCCCCACCCTCGTTTGTTAACACAAACCATGCAAACCATATCTGACAATAGCTATTGATCAGGTTAGCGGGGAGGATCAATACTTGTTGATTGGGCAGAAAATACAAGTCAGGCCATACAGGTTTAGGGTTTTCCAACTTAAATCATCTGTAAATATTCTAATATAGCTTTTGACTTTAAAAGTATAATTGTTCATACAAACAGACACGTTTCTGGTACACAACAACTGCTACTGTTCTTGTTTAAAGCTTTTTTGATCAGATTTTTGGACACATATTTCTTTAGATACTTCATATTTTAGCCTGAAATATATATATTATTAGTGTGCTAGAGCAACAAGGCTGTGGGAGACGAAATAAGGGAATGCATTAATGATATTGGTGCAAATATGTACTGACTGAGGAATTACAAGAACACCTGACTCCCAAGCACTCAGCAGCTATTTCCTATACTGTATCATTCATGTGCGTCTACTGCCATCTGCTGCTTTTTGCAAGCATGTGCATGGGCAAAAATCGGAATAAATGCTTTTACCAACATACAGGAGAAGCATGCCATTTCTCAAGGGTTACACATATCTCACATTTTGTGTGCTATTCTTGAATTGAATACCTTAAATATCTAAAAAAAAAAAAAGATATTGGCATGTGTATGTCCATGTTAATGTACCTAATGTTACTTCAACCTTGCAAATCTCCTTATGTATATTTATTTAGGCAAAGTATCATGTTCCAACATTTAAAAAAATTATATATTTAAAGATTACTCACTTCACAAATTGTATTGCGTTAATATTGGGGGTACACAAAAAGCCTTTAAAATAATCACATCTCCTAATGTGCGACATCAACAATACATTTAACCATACATGTAATTTGTGACATCTAATTTGTGACATCTAAAGCACTTACAATGGCAGTGAAAGTGACAACAGTTATTGTTTAAGCTATTTAGAAAATAACATTTGGCTCTACAGACTTTGTTGGTAACAAAATACATTTTATTTATCTTTTTTTGATAGTTTTACTCTGATCTGAAACCCCTTATGTAGGAACATGCACCAAGAAGATGTACTCAGACACGTCTGCCCCCCCGGAAAAAGAGAGGTCAGTGTTTCAGATTAAACCTGAATTCCGATCTAGAAGAAGTTTTTGTTAATTAGGAGCGTTAATTCTATGATTACCTTCATTGTAGCTGTCATTGTGGAGTTAAGAGAAATATTCATCTCCAACTCATGCAAAAGTGTAATCTTTGACTTCTAGCCTTGACCTCTCACCTTCACTGTCCTGCAGTTTAATTTCGATCTGTTAATTCCCACCTAAATGAATTTATCATTATCAGAAACTGCTGAAATGTGTCTTTGAATGCTGTCAGAGTCCTGGGCATTAATCAGAAAAGCCAAACATTGCTTGGCTAAGCTTAACCGTTGAAAGCTTTCACTGGTTTGATAATATAGCCACCATTAATTCCCCTGCCACTGACAAGCAAGAACAGCGCAGCAAGCTAAATATATGGAGGGGAAGTGCTGAGCCGTAACTTTTACATGGATAAAAAGAAGTATGACATTGTATTTAATTACTATCACACTTTGGGAAGATTTAAACACAGTTCTGCTCTCTGTCTACAGAAAAAAATGGACCTGCGATTTGTCTTGTAGGGAGGACTGAGGTTTAACTCAAGTAAACAATATATTTCCTCAGCTACATTAAACTCCATTCAACCATTAATTCATTTCAGATCCATTTTGTTTTGTTTTCCATCCCAGGTTGGTGTCTTCTCCGCATACTTAGCACTTATGATAATTTCTCTTGGCTGGTATCCAAAACCTTTTAACTCTGAATCCTGTGTTTCTTATTTGATGAAAAAAACAGATTTGGACACTGCGTCAAACCTCCAAAACCACTTATTTGTTTCTCTTCTTGAGTCATATTTCTACATTTTCTTCTTTACTTCCCTCTTTTCCAACTGCTAACAATCATGTATCCACGTGATAATGAGTGTCCTCATCTTTACGCTTTATTTACGTGTTCTTGGATTGTGTAGGGCTATGAGAACAGATGGTAATTAACATGCATGGCTTCCAAATCCCCTGAATCTCAAAGAGCTTTATTCATTCCCCCCGCCAAACCTTGACACTACCATATTGCAGATGTGACCTCCAGATAAATTCTATTTTCATACCTTTTTATTACATATTAAAGTCAACCTGCTGCTCTTCATGAGCAACCAACAATGCAAGATAAAAATGATAAGTGCATCAGCTTAATATATGAAGAAAAATCACATGCTACGCTTCACATCAGAAGTCCATATGTATTTACAAGACCCCTATAAAACCCCCTCTGTGCGTTTGCTCCTCCACACCACTAGTGCAGTCATAAGCAGGGTGATCAGCACCGGCACGGCGATGAACGGGGCCAGGACGCTGATGGGGGGGTCGTGGAGGAGCCGGCCTGTCAGAGCGCAGTCGTGGAAGTAGATCCGGTGAATCTGCATGAAGAAGCGGTCCACTATCTGATTGGGCCAGAAGCAGTCCATCTTCAAGGCCACCTGGTAGGTGCAGTTGGTAGTTCCCTCGTAGATCCTGCAGAGGGCGACAACACATATATGATTGAATGAAACATTTTACAACTGCAACATCTCCTAGCCACATTTCATGATGAATTTAGAAATAAACCTGTAGAACTCTTCAGATTGTCTTTCAAACGTCCCGTCAGAGTGTAACCAAAGTCAGGACCCCAGTTGGTAGGAAAATAGGCAAAGGAGTGTATAGAATTACCAGTGGGCTCAACAAAGCTAAATATATCTGCTAGGCGGTCGCAGGCAGGGGAAATGGAGACGCATGCCAGCAGAGTAGCACCCTCTGTCCAGCATTGCACCATTCCAACAGAGATTCACTGTGATGATGGTTCATGGGCCAAGTGGGGAAGTGGAAAGACAAGTCCACTCAACTTCATTGTCCTTAAAAGGCTTTTTCTATTGGAGGCGTGTATTATTAAATGTCTAATTTCCCCTTATTATTATTATTGATGCATCATGAGGTATTTTCTGTAGGGACACCAAGCCGTATTTCCATGCCTGTGGGCCCCTAATGATTGGATTATAAATGCATTAGTGTGAGTTTGTGTGATTATTAAAGCTATTAAATCTAGATTTTGACACAAATAAAAGAAGCAGGAGTGTCTTTCATTACAGTTCACATAAATAGTTCACTACAATTAACACAATTTGGAGGGTCTTTGGTGCAGGAGGCTTTTTCTTTTTACTGTATTGCAAGTACTGTATATATCTCTCTGAGCAAAACAGTGCAGTTCTATTTTGTTCTTATTTGCTTTAAGAAAATCTTAAAACTAACAACTATTGGAGTGAAGCACATTCAGTATCTGACGGAGACTCACATGTAAGTGTGTGCGTGTCAGACAAAGGTCACTTGAGACCTAATAAAGAAAAACTGTGATCATCATGGTTCACTTTAACACAGCAAAGATAAAATAACCCCTGTCTTGGAGTTTTCCCTCCCCACAGGGATTGTTTATTTGCTCGGGGAGAAAGAAGAACATGATCAGCAAAACATGAGGAGTGTTCAGACTGAGAGAGATGACATCTAGAGATGACTTCAGCTGAGACTCTGAGGGTGTTTTCAGTTGAAATACAGTTGAAAATAAAACTGAAGATGGATCTCAGTCTGCCACTCTTCAAGCTTTGCCATAGTAGAAAAAACGCCTAGCTGATCCATGCCTCCACCAACCAGTCAAATTGCAGTTTACACATGTCATCATCACCCTTCACATAATAATTAACAAAGAATGTAATGGCTTAAAATAAACACACTTAGCTAACAGATGCTGACACAAGACGTTGAATTGACAAAGGATGCATTTCGTTGCTTGTGAATTCAGCTTTTCATTTTACTTTTTTTTTTTTCTAAATTGGTCTGCATTCACACAAAAGCTTAATTTGTGTGTTGCTAATTTATTTTCATTATTTATCCGTCGCACAGGCAGCTCTCCAAAGGACCTCGATGATGGTGTCAAACATTGCTGCGAGGAGGCGCGTTGCGAACTCTCTAGGTGCCTGTAGGAGTCTTTTATGATGAGTTACAACTGCACACACACACACACACACACACACACACACACACACACACACACACACACACACACACACACACACACACACACACACACACACACACACACACACACACACACACACACACACACACACACACACACACACACACACACACACACACACACGAACACACACACACACACACACACACACACACACACACACACACACACACACACACACACATACACACAGAGCACTATTCCTAATTATGTGCTGGACCAAGAGAGGACAGCGAGCCAGGAGGGAAATCACAGTTATGACAGTAGCTTCTCCTGTGGGCCTCGAAGCTCCTTTCACCCTCCTGTCTGACTCACCCTCTGACTGTCAGTGTTTGGAAAGGGACACACCGACAATATCAAGTGCGACAGATACAGTAAAAGGCTACAAGCCAGCGATGTGATGATGGATGTAAACACAGGCTGGAGTTGAGGACCTATTATGCTAATTTTCAGGTTCATATCAGTATCAGTCTCTACTGGGACATGTCTCCATGCTCTAATGTTCAAAAAGCTCTTTATTTTTCTCACACTGCCTGTGCTGCAGCACCTCTTTTCACCCTCTGTCTGAAACCAGAGCCCAGTCTGCTCTGATTGGTTAGTTGACCGGCTCTGTTGTTATTGGTCAACCGCGCCGAGATGTCCCGCCCCTTACCCTATAACGTATGATGTGTTGGAGCGCTAGCCAATAGAAGTGTCACCTAGTGATGTTACCTGCTATTAAGAATGATCTGGCGTGACCTTCCTTCTTTACTAAGACACCTTATGTATAGTTTTTGGTATTCAATGTTGCTCTTATTAAAAGAAGAGTTGTTTTTTTTAACAAAATCCTCATTATTTCAGAGCACCCTCGAGGAAAAGAGGCTTTTCCACCAAATATGACTTGATCCTCTTGTCATAATTTAATTCTGTGGAGCAAGCATATCTGACTAAACTGTTTCCTTTCCTTGCCAACTCTTTTTGTACTTAGGTGAACTCACTCCATGGTATCCTTCCAGCTGCACCACAGCCCTCGGTCCAGCCCCGCCATGTCCACTTGGAACTCAGTTAGGCAGAAATCGTTGATCGCCATCTCGTAATAACCTGTGTGGCAGCCGGACACTGATGGCAGGACGTGAGCTAAAGCACAAAAGAGGAGGAGAGACAAAAAACAAAATAAATGCATTAATAAATGATACAATAAGAAGGAATTTGGGTTGGACTAAGAGATCAATTTAATCAGCTAATGATAATTTGTTTGTGCAACAAGGTTGTGTCCTGGCAATGGCTATTGGACAATTTGTTCCCTAGGCGGTTACTTTCACTACGAAAGATTTTAATTTGGAGGCACAGTCCCAGTCCAATTTGTTTATTTCAGAGATTTGTGTAAACTGGAGGCAGGCTGCTGCTGTCCCGCAGGACTCGAGGCTGAATGTACCAACACTGAGCAGTGCAGTCGGAGAGGGAACTTAAGCTGGCGGAAAGAGACCCGTGTGGAACGAACAGGTTGTTGTCACGATGGGGAAACATGGTGGATCTCAGTCTGCGGCGGCCTGATAAGGACCGACTGTGTGCCCATTATGTTTGCTCTGTCTCAGCTGGCTCTGGGGGCTCCGAAACACTCAAAGGGAGCTTGAATGTATTGACACGGGGATTTTTTGAAAGAGATGCTACTGAAAGAAAATTGTGAAAATGGTCGGGATGCTAGTGCTCTGCACATTTTCACAGGAACAGAGGCTAAAACAGAACATATAAATGCAACATTTTGCGTCTTTTAAGTCTCTTTTGCACAAGCAATCCCTTAAATGTGCAGAAAAAAATCCTGCATGATGTTATGGGTGAACGGGAGAAAGGATCCACCTAATTTCCCAGACTTAGTAACATTTCAGGTGATAAAAAGCGGTAGCCTACTAATGTTAGCACGTAGATGACACATGGTTTGTTTTTATATTCAAGGTGCCAAATGCTTATTAATGACATGTTGAACAGTGAGTATACATTACAAGAAACTTGGCACTAGACCAAGAAAGCTCTTCGCATTTTCCAGAAACAAATAAGGGAAGTCCTTCACCTGGTCATCTTCTTATTTGGATGTTAATGGTTTTAAGCATCCATAACTGTTGTGTGTGAATTTTATCCTAGTAATGTGTGAGAGGCTTTAGTCATGCCTGTCTGTTTGTTGGCTACTGCTCATGAACACATCTGACAATCAAGCATTCAAAGATGCCTCCTCACTTGGCTCCTGCATTCATATTCCATTTCCCTGAAAAATCAAGGCCAACCGATGCTGATGCTGCTAACGGGAGGATTGCACTCTATCGACTCACTGCCGGTTTGTCCATATTTTAGTTGAAGGAAGCACCCGTCATCGCAGCAGGATTCTTGAATTCTGCCCACCATTCTACAACTCAATATTTATGGATTATTTTCAAAATTATGATGAAATGATCCATCCAGCTCAGATGTCACTCTTGTTTGGCCAGCTACTGCTCGGTGTGAGGAGAGAAACTTCATACTACAGCACTCATTAGACACATTAGCAGGAGTTATACTGGATTTGTAGCCATTCAAATAATTGCTTCTGATTAATGGATTAGTGAATAAGCCTACAGCATAGGCCAAGAGTGTAAGGGGCTCCCCTGGCCCTCTTAACCAATGCAATGGCACCCAAAATGACAAATACCAACAAAGACGAGACTCAAAATGAGCACTAAGGAACATAAGAACGACTAAAAGAGACACGGAACAACAATACAAAGAAGCTAAACATTAACAACTATATAAATATAGAGATATAAAGTTGGGACAAAACATTGGTCACAGCAGCAATTTGACAGTCAATATACAATTCCAAATGTCTTAAAAATGTAATATATAAGATAAACATAACAAATACTGAACACTATAAAATGTTCAGAATAAATAAAAATACTCTCTAGACAAATCAACTTAACATAGTGTACAATATACATCAAAAGGAATGTAAGTGGTCTGCAGTATGTACAATATATGTGTAGTAATATATGTAGTGGGTAATGCTCTCAAAAAAAGTGCAGTGCTCTTGAATGCACCTCAAGGTCATACTCCTCCCAACCACACCACTCATTAGGGTGATAATAAAAGCCACCTGTAGGCCTACCTGCTGTGCTGAGAAGGGAATGACATTTAAATGAACTGTTGGTATGCTGCATGGTGAGCCTTCTTTACCTACGTTTGACCCTTTTTGTAGGTTCACCTGCTTCTGTTTTTTGTGAGTAATTGTGGTTAGCTTTTACTTTGCTGTTTTGGTTAGCTTTAAGCTTTTGATTTCCTGTTTTGGTTAGCTTTAGCTTTGCTGTTTTAGTTAGCTTCTAGCTTTAGCTGTTTTGGTTAGCTTTAGCTTTGTTGTTTTGGTTAGCTTTAGCTTTGCTGTTTTGGTTAGCTTTAAGCTTTTGATTTCCTGTTTTGGTTAGCTTTAGCTTTGCTGTTTTAGTTAGCTTCTAGCTTTAGCTGTTTTGGTTAGCTTTAGCTTTGTTGTTTTGGTTAGCTTTAGCTTTGCTGTTTTGGTTAGCTTTAAGCTTTTGATTTCCTGTTTTGGTTAGCTTTAGCTTTGCTGTTTTAGTTAGCTTCTAGCTTTAGCTGTTTTGGTTAGCTTTAGCTTTGCTGTTTTGGTTAGCTTTAGCTTTGCTGTTTTGGTTAGCTTTAGCTTTGCTGTTTTGGTTAGCTTTTAGCTTTTGCTTTGCCCGTTTTGATAATAATTTAAGCCAACTGGGACCTTTTGTGTAACTTTTTCCAGTCATCGGGGATCGGGCTGGTCACCTTCACCTTTGCTGTATGAGTGTTTTTCTGCAACTGCACCTGGTGAGTATATAGGGCTGGGAGGGTTACTTTAAACATGCAATCACTTACAATAACTAGTTAGGGGAGAATGGGGTAAGTTGAGCCAGTGGGTAAGTTGAACCACCCCCTGTAACCAGGCAACGCCTTATAGTTGTAATCAAGTGACCAGAAATGATGCAAGCTCCACCCATTTATCATTGCCTGTGAAAGAGAGATACTCATTGTGGTCTGGTATGTAAAAACTTTTACAAAAACGTTTTTTGCTTGTCAAAGTAAATGTTCTAGATGTCAGCTATATCGGCTGTCATGTAAAAAAAAAAAAGTATCCAGGTTTAAACACATATGGTTGATGTGTTGGCAGTGTATTAAACCATGTGAATCATTAAGCTAAAGATGGCTCTGAATTTTAATGCTAGGCTATTTGTTCTAAAATGGTATATATCTATGGGGTAAGTGAACCATGGGCCTTGGGGTAAGTTGAGCCAGTTTTTCAATGGAGAAATGAAAGTAGGCCAAGTTGATAATAAGAGCTCATTGTAGGCTACATTTAAAGTTGAATGTGTTTGATTGGTAAGATGTATAAAATTGTATCACCATTTGTATGATTACTTTTCCTTTTAACATGTTAAAAAAATTCAATTGAAATTTATATTAAAAATATTTGAAAAACTAAGCTTGTATTTGGTTTGTTATTTATTGATTATAGTTACCTTTAAGATGTGTTGTAGGTATGCCCAGGTTTGAACAGGTATGCCTAGGTTTAAACAGTGGTTCAATTTACCCCCTGACCTGGATCAACTTACCCCTAACCCGGGGCAAGTTGAGCCACAAAACTTTTTTTTTAAAGAAGTAATATTTTCACTGCCCTTGATCAAATATGAATTATTACCATTGCCATTTGTAGGAGACATCCTTAATTATAGGTGTGTGTTTTCATTTAGACTATGTGTCATTTCTCCTTGCTTAGAGGACAGCATAACTAAAAAATGACTCAACTTACCCCACTCTCCCCTACATGTCAAAAAACGTAACCTAATCCTTATATCAAAATATAAAAGTAATGAAACCTGATTGCATTCCATTTTGGATTGCCTCTAACAAATGCAATGCAAATAAAAACATGAGAAAATAAATAACAATCAGATGAACCTTTCTTGTTTGATAACCAACAATGCGGTTCCTGAGCGTCATCTTCTTGATTGATTTAATAAAAATGAGTTTATTTACAGCGTCTCTTTCCCTACCTGGAACCTGTGTGTCTTGCTGACTTGTGAAATTAAATATAGATGTGTCATTAGTTTGTGGGGCCCTCTGCATGTATGTGGCCCATTGTCTCATAATGCAACACAAACCAAATCATGCCATTGTCCAGAAGTATTTTTTATTAGTCTGTGTAATAAAGTGCAATTCAGAGGTACTTGTGTAAAGACTGCAATTTAATGTTGGTCTTCCTTTCAACTGTACTTCCCAGCTAACTTCCTTTCCTCATCACTGATTGGCTCTTGTTTCCACCCTTATTAACCAGATTAAGTTCACCTGATCACTCCCAATTTAAAGTCTGCACTCTATGGCTGCAGTTCTGGTAAATTCTGACTCAGTTTAGTGTATATCCTGTACCCTTGTTAAATCAAGTGACAGTGTTATGTATCCTTGTTACTTTAAAATACACCTGAAACTAATTTCACATATTTCTAATCTTCTATTTGAAGAAAATAAACCTTTGCTATACCGGTGTGACAGTTGAAGGGATAACTATTTTCCACTAGTGTGTTGCTGCAATACTTTAGCATTTGTATACAGTGTGCTATTTCTTTAAGTTTACAACTTGAATAGCCTACATTATGCACCTCTGACCCATACTTGTCAACCCTCCCGATTTTCGCGGGAGACTCCCGATTTCATTGCCCTCTCCCGGTTTCCTACCGGGGTCATATTTCTCCCGCATTTCTCCCGATTTCTGACAAAAATCAGATTTACTCAGGACTGTTTCCACTCAGATTTTAATACAGCTACACCATTGTTTGGTTTCCATGGTAACGCCTCTCTTTAGTAGCGTTCAACTGAAAGTCTGAGAGGGCGAAGAAGATAATCACAGAAAACAGAACAAGAATCGACAACTACTCTACTCTCTGCTCACTCCTTTCCTGCCCACACATATGCTCCATCAAGGATGGTGCTACAGGCCGCAAGGCAGTGCACTTAGACTAACATGCTTATTGTAGTTCTAACAGCTCCGGCGATCCACTAGCACCCCCCCCCCCCCCCCCCCCATTTTGCTCCCGATGTCTGTGGTAAGTATGCTCTGACCTGACCTCAGACATAACATTATTTATTTATTTGGATCCCCATTAGCTTACACAAAGTAGTCATAGTTTTCCTGGGGTTCTTGTAATAAATGAATATCATTTGTAATCTTAATTTATGGCAATGAAATATATATTTTTAATTATTATTACAGAAATAAATGATTCAAATCATTAAAAAAATGATTGCAGATAATAAAGTAATTACATATAAAAAAGTAAATACATTATGAATATCTTTTTAATACCAGAAAAACAAATCTATAGCGAATCCTCATCATACTAATAATTGGTGAGGTGTGCACTGTGGCAACACCAGATGACCAGGTGAAGATTAATGATATGAATAAATTAAGAAGCTTTCCTGTGTGAGTACACACCCTATACAAGAACCAAAAAGTATTTCCCCGTGGGAATCAGATCAAACAAGTTACATTTGAGTCTCTTAAAAGTATGTATCAATCCCAGAAGCGCTCACCTGCCAGCAGCAACACAAGCCCTGCTTTCAGCAGCGACGCGCTCTCCAGAGCCATGGCCAATCCAACGCGTTTTAAGCACACTGCTCACTCCCTGGAGGTCAACTGCACATATTCTTCCACCAGTTTCGAGCCGAAAGCCACTGATTCGGGAACCACACAACAAAGTTACAGATAAATTACCCGCAGTCCGTGGTCAACAAGACGGCACCAACTGTGCGTAAAAGCCCCTTGACCTTCCCCAGTGGCAGCCCGCTTCCCTCACCGCAGTCCTAATCATAGCAGCCCGACATGACATCTGATCCTTCTGCACTGTTGAGTGGAGCTGCTCACAGGGGACAAAACAAAGTTACACTAAAACCAGTGCCATCTTTCCATTTTAAATATAGCCCTGATGTATGTTCTGTTATGCAAATATCAAAGCATGTGGGATGAAAAAAGTCACATTAAAAATGTGGGGTCTTAAAGTCGTTTAAGACCCCATAAAGTCACACCACGTGTTACATATTTTAAAAAAAAGAATCTTAAGGTTTTTAAAAGACACTATTAAAATAAGTAGTAGACGTTTACATAAGTAAAAGCAGTTATTACTGAAGTGGAAAAATGAAAAATAAAAAAGGAAGTAATTCAAGAGTCAAGTGTTAGCACTCAAATAAGATTTTGCATAAAGCAATTCTAGTGTTATACTGATGTTTGGCCACGTGAGGGCGCCATTTACCAATGTTTTCAATGGATTTCGCATTTTGTATATCAGTCTGAATCTGCAAAGCAACTAGTTACTGCAGTTATTACATAAAAGCAGTAGGGTAAAAAGTAAAATATTTGCTTTTATAAGGTACTTGAGTAGAAGCATAACGTGGACTGAAATGAAAATACACATCTCTTTGTATTTAAGTAACTTTAGTAAGCATTTTTGTAAATATACTTAGTTGCATTCCACCTGGATGAGATGGGAATTATATTGTATTAAGTATTTTTAAATCTGCCTCAAAAGCAGGGACAATGTACATAAACTCCATGTATTATACAGAATAGCCTTTTAAATACACAATTATCACAATTATCAGCCTAATATGTGATTGCTATTGTCTCTAAATTACACTATTACACGCCTGCTGTGAGACAGTCATTAGACTCATTATCCACTTTTAATTAAATGCATGAGTAAAGTGTTCCCTCTTACTTTTTTTTAATATGTAATGGATTACTGTGTAGGAATTCACCATTATCCTGCAGCCCCGCTCACACAGGGTCCCATTACTGCGCACAAAGGCACAATTCCCATTTCCATGTCACTCGTATATCAGTGTGGATCTCACGCGGCACAGTAATGTCCCTAATTGAATGTTTTATCTGCTGAGTTTTGTACAGGAACAGAGCGACGGCATTAGTATTCTCTAGGTGTCTCAGCGCTGTGCTGCCACCCAGTGTGTGTGTCTAATCCCATAGCTCAAATAAATACTTCCATGTGCCTCACACTGCAGACGCTTCATCTATTATGGGTGTGTATTTCTTTATTTGGGGCGTCACAAACCCAAAAGGAAATTGATAAAAAAAAGACTGGTCTATGTAATAATGTTTCATATTTAATCTTTCTGTATAATACTGTCTGTATTTCTTTCAGCTCTTTGGTGGTTTCAATATTTATACTTCTGTTCGTAGTGTTTATATCCTTAAATACAGTTTTTTTATTTTTATATCTGTCAGTTATCTTACATAGACTGCCATTTACTACTTCCCTTGCACTTTTGGTTAGATACTAACTAAACTCTTTTTTCTCCCAGGACTCAAAGATGATATTGAATCTGATATAAATCTGATCTAGTAATTTTTTGTTGACACACTTCTGGTTGAAATGTTTGCAAAAGGCAATCATCTCCATGCTGATGATACAAATGCATATCACAGTAGGAGTTGTAGTCTTTTCTCCAAAGATGATTTTGCTTCCTGCCTATGGTTCAGCTTTCTTTTTGACCAAAAATCAATAAAGAGCGGTACTCAAACTCATCATATAAGGTTAACATATTTTATCGACGTACAAAGTCTGATTGTGGAGGAGATCAAGTGGCATTTTGGTTTATTTTCCATGTTTTGAGCACAATATTTGTGAAAAGTACAAGCCAAGTGCTATGTCCAGAAACAAAGGCCTAATATCGAGCAATTCTCCATAGATTGTGCTAGATGGCAGCAGAGGACACTGAATGAAGCCTCTGTGTGGCACTGTGGGGATTTATGATGGATCATTTCCATCCTTGCTGCCTAAACTGTGGAGTAATCTGGTAATAGAGCCTGTTTACGCCTGAGTTCTCCCTTTACATGGATCACAAATCAATATCTATTGGTCCTCACTGATTTCCCTAGCAGTTTTCATACTTTCACACGAGCCCACTGGGTACACTGGATTGTGAAATGAGCATCCCTGAACATGGTATACTGCCTGTTCTCTGCAGCATCACACTTTATAGTCTGTGCCTTTCAAGAAGCTTGAACTTCCTGTAAGCTTACATTCAATATACCAGCACAAGTGAAGCAAAAGTAGTTGTAAATACTCTGAAAAATCACTCTCTATTATGGCATCTTTCTTTCTAAATTATGAACTAATGGTCCTGTCATGGCAGGAAACAGGCTATAAAGCAATTATTTTAATAGGTATTTAAATGATAATCATTATATGGTAATAAAAAGTCAATTTCTGCCTTTTTTCCAGCATCAGATGAGACCACCCCGGGGGAAAACCAAAAAAAGAACCTGCTCCTGACAGGTGTATTGACAGCAGTGATGGAGCCAAATAGCCAACCAGGAGAGGTGATAAGTGAGGTAGGCGTATTTCCCCTAAAAAAGAGACAAAACGCTTCTAATCTTTTAGATAGCTGCTTTAATTGGCTGAAGGAGGTGTCGATCTCAGTAAGGAGGCGTGTTTAGACCCCCCCCCCCCCCCCCACATCCCAGCACACACTCCACCCCCCCCCCCCCCCCCCCCCCCCCCCCCCCCCAGCCACCGGCGCTATGGCAGCGTGAGGAGTAAATGGCTCAGAGTATCCGCGGTGGAAAGCGACCTAAACACTGGACAGGGAACTGATAAACAAACAACAACAACTAACGCGGTGCGTAAAAGCTCTCCACGGCGCTGCTTCTGGGTGGAAACTGTGCCAACAGCAGAGAAGACTGACGTGATTTATTTTTTCCATTTCTCTCTCAGTGTGAGCAAACAAACGAGGATATCTTAATTGGACATGTGAGTTACGGGAGTTAACAAGACAAGCAGCCCCCTTTTCGAAGATGAAGTTCCCCGCTTGTGTCCTCGTCACTTTGCTGGTGATCGGAGCCGGTGCAGCACAGTCAGGTGAGTGCTCGGATGCGCGTCTCTGCACCTGGGGTGCCCAGGGAGGTCAGATCCCCCTAAAAAAATTTTTTTATTTCCTGACATACACCTGCACACTTTGGCTTGATATGCTGGCGAAATCACAGTTTGGTGAATGACAACGAGCGGATGTGACACCTCTGTTATTGCGAGCTTTGCATCACTGTCACAAACTTACACAACTTCATATCCAACAACGCTCATGCTGCTTTTGAGTCCGCGCACTGAGACTCTCACCTGCAGTAAACTGTGACATTCAGCAGCCTGTGGGAGCGTGCCAAGCTCTGCGTAAAAAAATCTCCAAACTCCCGTCCTTTTAACACCTTTTACGAGCTAATCTGATACAAACAAAGAGTAATTATTAGCAGAGATTGTGGTTCTTTGAATGGATACATATTATTGTTTGGGGTAAACTGATGTTTATGAATGAATGCGCCATCGTTGTAATCTAATTCCCATAAACGGACATTGATGCACCGCGGCTATTTGCGCTGATTTATATGAATTGAGCTCGTGGTAGCCCTTTTATTCATGCCTGTCTTTGAATAATTTAGATGTAGCAGATACACTGAGGGCTATATTGGGAAAAACATCTCGCTTTCATCATAAGGACCCCCGTGGTGTCAATCCCCGGACCAAAATCCCTTTAATGATCCTGCAATATTCCCATAAAGCATCAATGGCATGCTAGAGTCAACTCATAGTGAGGTTAATGATATCTGTGTGGTGTTGTAATCCCTTTGGCACCCCTGTGGGATATTTGCTGTGAGCTTTCTGCAGTTACATTGGTTGTGTATTTATCCGAGCAAATAATGAAACTTTTTTCCAGCATCAATAAAGGGTTTAACGTGCTCCAGTATTCTGTTTGAATTTGAGTGCCGTGGAATAATGTCAGACTGAGTGAAATCTGGTGTTTCATGTTTTTTGGGCAATAATCTGCTTTTTAAACTGATGAAATCAAGTTTTGGCAAGGGGGAAAAACACCCCAGGCAAACAGGAAGTGGAAACATAGGAGTGTTTTTATGTTTGGAGGGTGAATTTGGCTTTACTCCAACCTCTCAAATGGGATGCTTTTCTTCCCCGCCTCCAAGGACAGGTCGAGTTTTGGCTTGTGGTTCTCAAGAAACACACTGTGTGTGTGTGTGTGTGTGTGTGTGTGTGTGTGTGTGTGTGTGTGTGTGTGTGTGTGTGTGTGTGTGTGTGTGTGTGTGTGTGTGTGTGTGTGTGTGTGTGTGTGTGTGTGTGTGTGTGTGTGTGTGTGTGTGTGTGTGTGTGTGTGTGTGTGTGTGTGTGTGTGTGTGTCCTGCCTATTATTAACAGCAGTGGATGGATGGGTGTCAGGCAAGGGAAGAGAAGTGCCACCCTTTGCCTGGTTTATTTATTCACTACGCATACACTCCCATCCGAGATATTTGTGATGCAAATTCAGCCTCGAGAATCTCAGCTATGCCTCTTGGGAAGTTCTGTGTGTGTGTGTGTGTTTACTGAGCTGATATGTGTATGCTATCTGTCCACTCTTTCACTTAATCTCCCGCTCCTTATTGTGGCTTTTAAAAATGCATCCCCGGCACCATACATCAAGTCATATCAGGTTGTAGTAAGTCAAGGCTGGAGATGTTCACTTCAGCGGTGTTTAACATGGTGATTGAATCTGTTTGCTGCGAGACAAATGTCTGCAGCATTCCTGCCAGTCAGCTGGTCTGTGGAGCAGTAGAACTGTGCGTGTGTGTGTTAGCATGATGAGTGTGTGCCAAACATGGAGGTGTTCACACCACAAGGAACTTGATTGATGTCTTGTCTGTTGGCAGTGTGAGAGAATGGTCTTCTGTAAACTCACGGTTCACTTTTTGTCACAAGTATGCCTCGATTCCTGAATGAGAATGATTAATTTTTTTCAAAGCAATTTGTTGAAGCCTCGGAACAATTAGTTTGTTGTTCACAACAGATTTGATTCTCATTTATTCAAGCAAGCGTTTCCGCATGTGTGTGCATAAGAGTTATTGTCTACGGTTTGCACAACTCACACAAACAACTTCTGAAACGTCTTGCAACGCTTGAGCAATCACATGCTAAATCTGTCAGAGATACATCTACATTCCATTCATTTCTATGACATGGAATATTTCTGATGTGTGCTATCACATGGAAAACATCAGATTTAATGTTGAAGGAAATATAGTAGCAACAAGAAAATGAAATTGTGTAGTTTTAACTACTTTTTGAAGGTGCAATAAGTTGCTTCTTATTCGCTATTCCAATCATTTTTCTTGTTTTATTTCGGTTGACGTCATTTCGTGGCACATTTTCGATTCAATACACAAGACTTTACTGAAAAAAATCAAAGGTGAATGGTGTCAACAATGCCTTTCTTCTAGTGACCTTTGACCTAGTGTTGAAAAGGGAATCTAAACAGCTCAGACTTAAACTCAATAGCATTTAGTGTTATAAGGATTTATGAAACATTTCCCGAGTTAATGGCTATGATGAAAATCTTGTTGGTTTTGATGGACAATTTACTGACACAATAAGCAAGGATGTTCCATGAAAGAGTTGTGACAAAAGCCAATTGAGAAAAAGCTTAAATTTTAATTCATTATAAACATAAATGGAACTGATCCAGAGTTCAGGATTGACCTAGTGATGCGTTCAAGGGGTTCAATAAGAGTTACTCCAGAATGCTGATCAACTTTCTTCTCAATTTTGAGCCAGCTGTGCAAGTTTTGTTCATTAAAATCTCATACAAAATCTTAACAATGAAGCCAAATGATCCAGATTGCCATTTGTTGAAATGACTTCTGCAGGACAGTGGATATCGGGTTGCAACTAACTTCTTCTCATCCAAATATTGTGAGTAAATGGTTAAACATGCTTGTCAACCAAAGGGAGAATGGCTCCAGTGAATGTTTGGCATTTATACTTGAGCAAAATATCACTCAGTTATCAAAATATGTTACTATTTAATATCTGTTAATGGACAAATTGAAAAATAAGCTAATATTTGAAGCTGTATTGGTTACTCCCAAAATCCGGGTTATCTATTGGCTGCAAATGGCAGTTTTCAAAGTGAACATTCCTCTCAGTCTTAAAATCTCCAATTCTAGGCTGTGAGATTCCTCTGAAACATTTTTCAGTCAAATTACTGTTACCGAGGTCAAGCATACACTTTCTAGTCATATCCCCTTCTTTGTGGTAGTGAAAGACTTTGGCCATCTTTGATTAAATTCCATGTTTTCTTTGTGCAGCGTTCAGTTGTTTGGGAGTCAGCTGATATTGCTCTTCAGGGTCAAGGTGTGGAAGAACTCTGCAAAATGCCACGTCCAAACGGAATTATTTGCACAGCTTGATACGGAGAATCTTTAAATTGAGCGGATTCATGGTCTGTATTTCCAAAATACCTTTTTTAAAGAAGCTCCCAGCTGTTTTTCACATCCTTTATCAAGCTGTCTTCTTCCCCAAACAAATGGCTGAAACATTTTAATCGCCCTGGCTCTTGAGTGTGTGTGACAAATGCTGCATTCACACGTGTGCCGTGTGTGTGTTTGGGTGACATTTAAAGACGTGCTCTCCTGTGAAATGGCCGGGGGGGAGGAGAAATGAGGGAAGGGGGGGAATCTCGTGGAAGGGATCCCGCTGAATGCCAGTATCAAATTACCGGGCGTTCGTCAGCTGGCACGATGAGCTGGCCGAGGCTTTGTAGAAGACTGGGAGGAAATGAGAATTTATTACAAGCTAATTAAGCTTTTTTTTGATAGCATCAGTCTAGACCACGGGGCCTTTATTTGACAGCATGAGAGATGAGGGAGGTGAAGGAATTCAATCTTGCTGTAAATTAGTCAACAGTGCTATCATAACTCGATATCTGCCAGGCTTAACCCGTGCCAAGCTTTCACTGTTAGTCAAACTCGCTGTCATTACGACGAGCTGAGATATGGATGCTTTGGTGTCTTCCATGAAACAGGGGGAATAGAACATGCCGTTTGCACCAAGGTGTGCTTATGCTAGGGAAGCCTTTTGTGTTGGCCTGAGACGGCAACCTCTCGTGGTACTGAATCAGCGTTCCGATTATTATCAGCCAAACAAAGATGACGCTGTTCCCTCGTGGTTGAAAAAGTCGTTCTCTTCCCAGGCATTCCGAAGCGTGTTTGCTGACATTTTGTTTCCCCCGCCAGCTGCACAGAGGGGCTTCTGTTCCTCCAGTTTGCGAACCACCCAAATATTGACATGCGGCATCACAACTGCACAGCATGGGAAGGAAAACATCCAAGGCGCGGGTGCAAAATTGGCGGCTTTATTGGCCTCTGTAATCATCCCTTCGAAGTCTGTCTCTGTGGGTTTGGCAGGAAGGACTTTTTGAACCGCCCGTGCCTTTGCTGCCTAATGATGAGCAGGGTTGGCTTTGGTTGCGTTCAGGCGTCCGGTGCCAACTCCTGGTGAGAGTTGGATCGGCTAGTCGGTCGCTGGAAGCCTGGCACGGATGCCCCCTTTTCAGGAGGTCCCACTCCCACGCAGAAAACTCGACCGCGCGCAGGGGCGTACTGTAAACACCGAATCTACATGCTCCAAGTCTTTATTTCTTTCACACACCGGTGCAAGTTCAGGGTTGAAAAGCAGCGGAAGCTTTCAAGTGTGAGGCAGCTTCCTTATTGTTTGCTTTTAGTGGTTTCTCACACACAAAGGACAGGAAAGACAGAGGATTTCTTTCTCCTTCCCTGTTTCTTCTAGACCACTGGAGGGTTTGTTCGGCCCGCCACTTGTAATTCCACTCAGAGACAAATGCCTCCATCCTGCGTCTGAGGGGGCTTCCTACACACACACACACACACACACACACACACACACACACACACACACACACACACACACACACACACACACACACACACACATACACACACACACACACACACACACACACACACACACACACACACACACACACACACACACACACACACACACACACACACACACACACACATAGATGTTGCCGGTCAGCTCACACCACTTCAGAGTTTCTCTTCTTTTGTTTGACTTCTATTTCATTGCGTCCCTTATCACACATTCATCAAATCTTTTTCCTTATCCCAGACCTTCTCCCTCCGGTTCTCCACCATTAACATCTCCATCATGTTTCCCCCCCCCCCCCCCCCCCGTCTTTTACCACTTTTTTTATTTCCTCCATCTCTTTCCTTCACACACACTTCCCCCTCTGTCTTTCATTAGCGGTGTGTGCGCGGCTGTCACTGAGCACACAGGGAGAATGGAAAACAGCTCATTTCCCCCACTTTAATTACGACACCCAATTTGTTTCATGGACAGAATGCTCTCTTCAGCTCCTTCAGACAGCAAACCAACTGTCATTTACATGCAGACTCATATGTACATGTTTCCGTGTGTGTATTAAGCTTTAAACTCTTTGGAAGGAGTGTTAGGTGCTCAGGTTGTTTCAAGACTCTGGTTGGATTTTGTATGTTAGAGTAAGGGTCAAATTAGATATATCTATATGGTCAACTTAAAGACATGTATCAGTAATCATTTGATTGACTCGTATCAACAAAACATTTGAATTTGTTGCACATCTCATGCAAAAATATTTATTTACTTTTAATTCAATTACAAGATCTGGCAGTTTCAAGTCATAGATATTTACAGCTGCACCTAAAATATAAGTATAGTAAATGGAATTCGCTATAAGATGCCAAAACTCTCTATTATTTTGATTATGTAAATTAAACGGACTTTTGAAAGTTTTATCTCAGATTCTTTATGAATTCCAGATAATGTTTTGGTGTTAAACGAGAACATACAGTTTTGTTAGCATTAGCTTACTTGTTATTCTGCACTAGTTGCAGCTTCAGTCTAACTGTTTCATACTCCAGGTTTCTAGATCTTACGTTATTTCAATAAAAAGTATTGTACTTTCTGGTGTCATACTTGATCAAAAACACCACATTTCCACACTTACAGTAAGGGGCATGCTAGTGGCAATAGTATTTCTCGCCTTGTGTAGATAGGACATTTTGAATATCATACAACTTGCACATCTACTCTTGTGACATGTAGCCGTGCTTTAGTGCCTTTTCTCTCACCTTCCTCCTGAAACACGATACAGAATACATGTGCTGTTACATTTTGCGAATGCGGTTGGTTTGACAGGATTGATAAGCATGTTCCAAGGAATGGAATCCGACACATAGTTCTCCATGTGAACTGATTCCAATCCAATTGATGTTGGACCCTCGTTCTTTCTGTGGAGTTCTTGCATTGCACATAGTTATTTGATCCATTTTTAATAAGGGCTATGGTTTTGAGTCCAGCCTTGATCTGCCTTGTAAGACACAACTGCATGT
Organism: Notothenia rossii; assembly: GCF_949606895.1. NCBI lineage: Eukaryota > Metazoa > Chordata > Actinopteri > Perciformes > Nototheniidae > Notothenia > Notothenia rossii. The sequence continues at coordinate 11,504,646 of NC_136901.1, forward strand.
GTGCGTATTTATCCATTTGTGTATTTGTTCTCGTGTACACAAGGCTTTGAATTCACATTTTCAGCGCTGTGCTCGGGCACCAGGCCAACACAGGAAGTGGGACAGTGTTCAGCTTCCTTTTGATTGGCAGCACTTCCTTGGCGAAGCAGGATCAAGTGCCATCGACTCCCGTCTTGCACAACCCTTTTTCTTTTTTAGTTCCTTTGCCTTCTTTCACTTGCTTTCTGCTCTGGCTCTCAGCGCAGCACAATGGAGGGAATTAGAATAACAATAGCATTTCTTTTCCCCCCCCTGTAACCTTGACAAAGTCTTAATGAAAGGAGAAATTATCACTGGTCTGTAATCCCTCATCTGTGCGCGTTTTGATCCCGCCAGTCACCCCCCGACCTTCAGACACAACTTTATACAGACACACCCATACCATCTTCTCGTCTTTGCACTTTACCGTAGTAAAAAAGCTATTTTGGATCTTTGTTCATTAGTTTTCCCGTGTGTGTGTGTGTGTGTGTGTGTGTGCCAATGTGTGTGTTTGTGTGTGCAGTCAAGCCCGCCATGTGTATTGTGTGTCAGCTAATCCCTGTTAAGATATTCACGGCAGCTAATCTGTTTAATTACACTACAAATTAAGGATATTTACTGTTCCAAGACTTTTATGCGACACCCGCCTTAATCAGGGCCTTAATCTGTCTGGCACTGTGCAAGTGTGTGTTTCTCCCTGTGTGTGCATGACTGCGTGTGTGATTGATACTCTGTATGCTTAAGCATGTGCGCCTTATGTGTATATCAGGCTATTTCTGCCAGTCTGCCTGTATTTCTCTGCTTTAATTCTCTTTTAAATATTTGCCCACAATAAGAAAAGGAAAAAAGGACATAATTGTACTTTTTCAGTGAGACGTTGCTACAGTATTTAAAGGAGGCAAACCCAGAGCATCACTCTGCCCGACTCAGACTCATGTTCGACTAATTCTACAAGATTAAAGCTGTGTTCTCTGTCGAGGCCAAAATAATGAGAGCAGACTGCAGCCAAGTGTGAAAGTTAAACATACAGTACGGCATGCATGTGGATCTAAATGGAATGCCAAACCTTGTAGAAGGAACCTTACAACCAACAAAATAATCCTTAATGTTATAATTTGTTCACAGTGGAAAACCTATAATGCTTGTCTGTGTTTTTGCTAGCAGTGTTTTTCCTGCTGAATAATGTTAAAGGATGACATGCGATAATTGATAGTGCAAATGTGCCGTTCCACAGAGTCGAAAAGGCTCTTCAGACGTTTCACCCGTGTTTGTTCTGGCCCAGGATTTAAAATGCAAATGCAATCCCTTCCAACTTTCTTTGTTTCTTTTTGGCAAAACGTAAACAGAATAAGTACGATGTTAGTGCAATGTTTCTGTTAGGGTTGTCTTTCGCCCTGTCTGTTTTTACATCCCTACGTCCCATTATCGTGTACGCCATATAATAGCCTCAAGTGAATTTCTCCAAATTTGCCACAAACGTCCCCTTAGAGGTGAACTGATTAGCAGTCAGTGGTAAAAGGTCACTTGACTTTTGACTTTACGTCTGTCCAATTACTATGAGCATCATATCCTGGGGCAAACACAGCCTTAGAAGACAAGTTCTGGGGCGCTAATCCCAGTGATATGTTTGCATATATACAGTACTTGCACATCCATGTATACTGTATGAGTTGTGAGTGTGTGTGTCCAGGTGGGGCACGTTGTCCTTTTTTAAACGGCCCCTCCTGCGACGGTGACCTGTAATAAATGAGTGGGCGCGAGAAAGTGGCAGCCGTGACAGCTGACTGGGGAGGGAGGGAATAGCGCGATAGAGGGGGGGAAGGAAAGGTGGAGGTGTGTGTGAGTCGAGGAGAGTGTGTGAGACAAAGCGGAGGTAAAAAAGATGGAAAGTCTCTAAGGGAGATAAGGAGGGAGCATGAGAGGATGAGGGGAAGACAATGGAAATGGAGAGAAGGGCGATAGGGAGGGATTGTGGGTCAAACAATACCCCGACCAAAGATGGAGACACTTCCCTTTCTCCACTTGTTCTCTTTATCCTAATTACTCCCCCGTTTTTTTCTGAAGTCACCTTGCAGCCCTGCAGAAATCTGGCCGCTCTTTCTGCGGGTTTTAAAGGTACATAAAACTCGGGGAGGAGGAAAAAACCTTGGCAAGGCTTTGCAATAATTGTGTGCGAGTGTGAAGGTGAGTCACCTTCAGCGCCAAGAAAGACGAGAGGGCGCTGCAACGAGTGCACTTATAAGGAATCTGTTTGTGCATTTCTATGGGTTTCTGAGCCGGTTCATTAATTTGTCTGCAGCTGAGAGGCAAGAACACACACTCTGGGGCTCACACACACCTCAGTGTTCCCCCTGCGTCGTACCTTTTACCGGTTGCTTGCCGGCAAAATGGCTTTTGGCAAGGTGAGAGCGGGCTGATGGCGGGTCATTTGCAAGATGGGAGACAGTGTGACAGAGATGGAGAGAGAAAGCAAGAGAGGTGGTCTAATTTCAGAGGGGTGTGTGTGTGTGTGTGTGTGTGTGTGTGTGTGTGTGTGTGTGTGTGTGTGTGTGTGTGTGTGTGTGTGTGTGTGTGTGTGTGTGTGTGTGTGTGTGTGTGTGTGTGTGTGTGTGTGTGTGTGTGTGTGTGTGTGTGTGTGTGTGTGTGTGTGTGTGTGTGTGTGTGTGTGTGTGTGTGTGTGTGTGTGTGTGTGTGTGTGTGTGTGTGTGTGTGTGTGTGTGTGTGTGTGTGTGTGTGTGTGTGTGTGTGTGTGTGTGTGTGTGTGTGTGTGTGTGTGTGTGTCCAGCAGAGGTTAAGGTGGAGTGAGGGAGACAGTGTGTTGTCTCAGAGGAGCACAGCTATCACCGCCGCTGAACGCTCCAATTAATCAGCCCGGGCCACACAGGCTCTCTCTCTCTCTCTCTCTCTCTCTCTCTCTCTCTCTCTCTCTCTCTCTCTCTCTCTCTCTCTCTCTCTCTCTCTCTCTCTCTCTCTCTCTCTCTCTCTCTCTCACACACACACACACACAGCCTTGTTTCGTGCTGTCTCCATGGATAATGCTAATAGGGCAACCTGAAGATAAGATGTATTACAAATACTGTATGTGGGTTTGTTTGTTTTCAACCATCATATACAACTAAATTAATTTGCATTGGCTTTGCTATTTTGGCTTGTATCGCCAACTATATTATGCACATATCTACAATCTATTCACTGCCAAAACAAAACGTCCATTGATTGTCAGCATAATTCATTTATGTTCCCTGAAATATCGTGCACACCCATTACAACTAATGAATGAATAACTTAACCCCTTTCCAATCCATGGTTTCCATAACATAGTTAATGAGTTCAAAGGTCTTGTTTCAGATTACAAACACAGTGGTCACGATTATTATTTCAACAAGTAAAGGGCTTTATTGTTAGCACAAAAACGATTTTGTTTGGGGTTAAGAAAAACATCTTGTTTAATATAATGTGATGTGTGATAACATAACAATGAACATCATAGTTACTGTGACTACCCATAGGTTAGTGGAATACTTGAGCTAAGAACAACGGAAAGTACAAAATAACTTTCATTTTTAATTAAATAATAGAAAATAAACACCATACTGCATTGCAAAAGATTTAAAACTTGTGGTTGAGGCCTTGCATTTAAAATAAACAATTTGTAGGTACTGTAGGAGGTAAGAAATCAATGAAGAGGGCATGTCATTTTCTCATAGACTTCTATACATTTTCTTATAGACTTCTATACAATCTGAATTATTTTACTTATGACTTAAAACAAATGAAGACCTTGCATGTGATGGATGAAATGGAGAGAGAGAAATAATCATTTCAAATTGTCCTTAAGGCAACTCCCATCTGATAAACTTCTATACAATCTGAATATTTGTTACTATTGAAGATGGAAAAGGCAAGAATGTGATCGACAAGGCAACTTCCATTCAAATAAAACCAAATTGATTCTTTAAATGTCTCAATGTTCCTCCCAGGTTCATTCCAAGTCCATTAAATTCCACAGCGGCTGCTTGCATTCATGTGTTTTCCTGCAGATAAGAGCTGTGGGGAAATCCTGAGTGAAGAGGCAGAGTATGAAAGACGGACAGAGAGACATTTAGAAAAGCCTGAGATAAATACAGAGGCAGATAGAGTCGAAACACACCATGTTCCCGGCAGTGCTTCATATGGTCACGCTGCTGCCCTCTGCGAGCCCGCGTGTTCCTCTTCAAAATGGAATCCTCAAAAGGCTTTCACTGCCTTGAAATCATGTTTCAACCACGGGGCAGCGGGGCATACAAACAGGTTCCCTCACAACACTCATTGTTGTGGTCAATCATAGCTTTCTCTGCCGGATCCTAGACTGCTTTTAGAGGTTTTCCAGTCCAGGAAACACCGAAAATCCAATTTGGTAAAGAATATCAATGAATGTTTGTGAAGCAGAGAGAGGTGTGTATTTGCTGTTGTCTTTCGTTCGTGGATTTGCAGCAAGATCTGAGAAATACAAATTTGAGAAATTCCTAATTTTAGCCCATTTTCATCATACCAACTTACACTTAATAACATTTCCCTCACTTAAGATGTTTTACTGACCATTAGGATTCCTATAGCGGCAACAGTTTGCCATAGCCATTTCACTCGTATTAAATGTCATGGTTTGGCAGAGCTAGCGAGGAAGAAAGGGGGAAACATTTCTTTAAAAGTGAAGAGTGAGAGTTGTTATGGTGCCTGACAGAGGGTATGCAACATCGGGTTAAGCATCGGAGAAATTACACTGTCATGAAACAGGGGAAGCGGACATATATGCAGTTTGTCTTACATGGGAACATATTAGATTCACAGTCATATTTCATTTCCCTGCATACAGCGAGGTTTCATTTCCTTCCCGGGACCGCGGTATCTACCTCCAGGGCATGTGACACGGAGGTACAGTAAGCGTGCGAACACACAAAGTGATCGTCGAGATAACAAAAGAGGACATCTCTACAACATGAGAGCGAGCAATGTGTCTCCAGAGTGAAGTACAAGAGAAAGGCGAGCAAACAAATGAAGTAGAGAATGGTGAGATGAAGGGAAACAGTTGCAGCCCTGTAGGCTTCCCATATAGAAAGAGGAGGAAGTGTGGCTATTTGCCTTTTTCTTTTTCTCCTCTCACCATCTGCCCATCCAATTCTCTCATTAATTAGAGCGCTGCGTCTCAAGGCCGATGGCATCATCTGCTTATTGGCATGTGTGCAAATACCTCAGGCGTTTGTGAAAGCATCTGCAGGTGTGTACGTGCCCTAGAAAGGCTTCTGTTTGTTTCTGTGTGTGTGTGTGTGTGTGTGTGTGTGTGTGTGTTTGGAGGGCTCACCTAAGGCACGGCTGGTGCAGAGCGCAGGTGCACGTGATTGTAGCACCCTCTTCCATAAACAAAGTCTGGCGATGTATGAAAATGAGCGGTGACCTGTGTTTTGCCTCAAAAACACACGATTAAAGCTTTTCCCTCAGTCTCCTCTAACAACTGACTGCTGTAATAGACTTTAAGCTCTCCTAAGCTTTTGTTATTAATTATCCTGAGCTACTCTAATCTCCACTGATTTAAAGTAATAGTTGACTTTTATGTTAATGGAAATGCTTATATTGACTTTTAATCCTCTTAGGGGACTTCATGCTGTGGATAAAAGGGCACGTTTTGGTAGAGAAGTGCAAAAATAAGAAGAATATATGCCTCATATTCACTTTTGTAGAAGTCTATGAAAGAAATTCAAGAATGCATTTCTGATTTCACTCTCAGTTTACCTTTTTGAAACCTTGGGAGTTCAAATTGCACGGCCAGCCAATCGAAACACAACAAAAGTTACAGTACACCAACTCTTGTTACATCACTTTTACATACTTGTTTACCATCTGATTCTTGCTGTTATCAAAGGAAACTTCATTAGTGTTGACGAAGTTCACTTTTAAAATGAGTTTCTTTCTCGTACTCTGAACCAGAAATCTTTTCCTCTCTCTAAATCCTGAAGGTTTTTACCAAGGGGTTGCTTCATATATCATTCATAGCCCGATTTTTGTATAACTTTGTGTTTAAAAAAACATTGCTGTCTACAATATTTTCCATTTCATACTAGGATGGTAATAAACAGATATCCCAGATTCCCTCTGTACAAACGTTTGATTCTAATATGTCTTGGCTTTACAAAAAGTAATGACCGTAATGTAAGCTATTTACTGTGGAAGTTTTGTTGTGATATCCATTAGTAAAAAATGTTTAACCTATTGACCTCAGTGTTGCCCCCATTCGCTTTTTTTGTGTCTACATTCCCATAATCATACATATTAAGCCTTCTAGTCCCAAACTGTTTGCATAGCGCTATTTTTAGACAGTACCATGGAGGCTGATCTGATGTTCTACAATGGCAGTGGGTATAAAAGCCTTTACATCAACCATTGCTTCTTTAATTCAGTCCTTTCAACCTGCACTAATGCATTACTGTTTTAAAGCTTTGCACTCAAGGTGACCCCTAATACCTACTTTCAATAAAGACTTAAATGAACAAAAATCACGACAGTTAAACTGAAATGGAATGCCAATGAAAATAAACCCGCATTGCAGGTTTTACAGACGTCTTTTTAATGCCTCTGTGGTTATGGAAGACCATCCATCATATCTGTGGTCGAGGACACTGACTGGCTGAAATATGATATTTATTAAAATGCCAAATGCTTGCCAGATAAAATGCTCAACCCTACATTGTATGCCTGTTTGGGCTTTTATAGAAATGTGTAAGTGGGGAAAAAAGGTTACATGCTCATTACATTTGATATAATAATCAATATAAATGCTCGCAAGCTTAATTATGTAAATAATAAGGCCATGATTATTCACATTGTGTGGATAAATAGCTTATTGTGCGCTGATTGTTGGTCACAGTTGGGTTATTGTTAAATCAAAAAGGATATTTGGATTGGGATACATTCAAGTGGTTTCTCTAGTGCCAAATGGGCATCGACCAATCAGAGGGTCAGTGGTTCGATTCCTAATTGATTGTTCTAGGGCAAGAAAAATGGTTTCCGTAGGCATGTATTGTCCATTTAGATAAAAGCATCAGCTAAATGACGTGTAATGAATAATCAATTGTCGTTTTTTGGTGGCAAGTTTTGTGTTTATTGGCATGTTTTGGAAGTTGGGATGGACCAACCGTGAGCTGTCACTCACTCTTCCTCTCCTTCCTCGTGAATCCTGTCTCCTGACGGATTTGATCTCCCGCATCTCACCGTCTCATTTTCTCTCCCTGGCATTGGAGCGGGAGCTGAGGTGGAGGGAAAGTCAGCGATCCCGAAAGCTGACACGGCATTCTAAGTTTGTAACTGTGCTGTGTTGCTGTTTCGCAGCCAGGCGCTTCCAGGCTGAACGCTCTTTGTTGTGTGACATCAAACATACGAGAAACCACATTCATGCTCCTTCTACCCCCTCGCGAACAAGTTCTGCATCTCCTTTACTCATGCCACAGGAGACCACATACACACACATGATAAAAAGGGAAAATAAGCCTTCTGGGGGACAATTATGAGGGTGTTACATTTGTCACATTTAACATTTGAACTTAATGAAGTCCTTTTATCACCCCTGCGAGTCGCCATTTTTTAGTTTTCGACCTGCTGATTTATATTCCTCCAAACAAAGGAGTTTTTTATCTGGAGTAATGCGCTATCACCGTCCAGAACGTAAATCTGGTGAATGAAAGAGGAGAGGAAGCGCTAATGAAGCTAGGAAGAGAGGGTGATGCAAGGGCCCAGTGGGAACAGTGGGCTATCTAGGGGAGGCGGGGGGTCCCTAGTTATCAAGACAGCTTTGGAGGCTCGCTGAGAATCTGCTCCACACATACACACTCAAAAGGAGATAACCCCCATTTGAAACTTTCTTTTCTTTCTCGTTCAAAAAGTTATAAATTATTTTTGACACGCTCACAGTACTTTAACAATGAAAGCAGTGTACATTTTTCATTGCTAATATATATTCTTCTCCTTCAACTTTCACTGGAGTGTACGAATGAGAACAAACTTTATTTCTTTAAAGCATCTGGCAACATAGAAAGTGTTGAAGCACAAGAGGCTCTTCTTCATTTTGTTTCGTGTTAAAAGGCTTATTTATCAGGTGTTAAACAAAGGAACACCCTTAAGAGGATACTCTTGACAATTCAGAGCAGTTCTATTGGATTGCCATGGTGACCCAGAGTCGGAGCAATACAACAAACAACATATTCAATTTATTTCTATAAAACTAAAATAAATGCAATACTTCTTTGCATTTGAGAAGTTAGAACTGACTCCTGATTTTTGCACTTTTGCTGAAGAGATGTTTGCAGCCAACTGATCTTCCATTGATCAATTAAATCAACGTATTTCCTTTTTTAAACGTTCCAATCCATTCTCAACGGCTGTCGTCTGCTGTAAATTAGCAAGCGTCAAACTTTTCCGAGCTATCTCTGAAGAACTTTAGGAACACTCTGAAGAAAAGCTAAAACCTTATACTGGATTATCTTGTCTGCTAATAGAGTACTGTGTGCCCTTTAATTTAAATAATGAGCTTGTGTGGGCACATATTGCACAGAAACATCATTTCCTACATAGAGGAAGAAATTCAAACTAATCATCGCATTAACAGAGTGTATAAACTGTATTCAGTAACACGCCGCAGCTGAATTCAAATCATCACAGAAAGTCCCGTCCAGTTGCTTCCATGAGAGTAGAACACCGATAAAAAGCTATACAGGCGCATAAAACACTTACTGCTCATTTGCCTGTGTGTGCCTGCATAACGAGCATCTGTGTTTTTATTTTTAATCCGACGTTATTACCTTTAACAGCGCACCTGTCTGTTCTGCGGATGAAGATTTCGAAAGCCCTTTTAAATGCCAGCCGGCAATGGGCTCGGTGGGTAGTTAGCGAAAGGAGAGCTGACACACACACACACACACACACAGACACACACACACACACACACACACACACACACACACACACACACACACACACACACACACACACACACACACACACACACACACACACACACACACACACACACACACACACACACATACACACATACACACATACACACACTTGCACGGGAGCAAACATTCTGTTGGGAAAATAGTGCTGCTAATTAGTGGAATTAGCCACAGATCAAAAGGTTCAATTAAAAAGTGGAGTTGTAGCGTGGAGGCAGCAGGCCTCATTTGCATCACAAAACATGCTCAGTGAGGACGATGCAGACCGACAGACAGATGGACAACACAATATGGCCTGCACCTCCAAGGACTGCCATAAATACCTGAAATACACATCAACATACAGCAACTTCCTGTTTAACACTGGGAAAATGGCGGTTTAGCATAATTACTTAATCAAACAAAGTTCATTGTAGTTTTTCCAAGTTTTTCCAAGAACTACAAAACCTAAGTTAGACTTCTGCATGGTTGGATAATGCTAGGGTTAAGAGAGAGCTATAGACTGTATCGAAGAAGTTTACATAGTCACTGTGATATTACCCATTGGATTCTTGACAGTTTTGAAGCTAAACAGGCATTTTTACAGAATTAAAATGGTGTAATTGCACTTGAAAAAGAACACTGCCATAATTATAGATTTGTTGTCTTATTTTACAATACATGCAACCATAAATAACAAAATGAACATCACGCTAGAAGAAATCTTTTAGGCAGAACTGGATTGTTTGAAAAATCGTATTGGAGTGGAGTCGAGTTAAAGGCAATGCTGTTGTAATCTGGAAGAACTGGCACTTTCAATTTGCTCTAAACATTCACAAGCACGCAAAGGATTCATACACACACACACACACACACACACACACACACACACACACACACACACACACACACACACACACACACACACACACACACACACACACACACACACACACACACACACACACACACACACACACACACACACACACACATATACACACGTGCCAGGAGATGGGAAATGAAATTCATATACCGGGTGTTGAGGAATGACATTAATTTGCTCAAAGATTCCCAAATGGACATGCATATACACACATCCGCAAATGGAACATGGGCATTTATTTGCTCTGAAACAAACACACACACACACATACACCAGCTAATCAGAAGCATGTCATTCATTTGCACACAGACACTCTTTACTTGCCGTGCGGTTGTCCGCAAAGTGCGTGTCGCTGGCCTTTTGAGTTCCAGGCTTAATTAAGAGTATAATTAAGTGTGTGCTGTTATGGCTTTGCTCAGTGAGGTATGTAGTTGTGTGTGTGTGTGTGTGTGTGTGTGTGTGTGTGTGTGTGTGTGTGTGTGTGTGTGTGTGTGTGTGTGTGTGTGTGTGTGTGTGTGTGTGTGTGTGTGTGTGTGTGTGTGTGTGTGTGTGTGTGTGTGTGTGTGTGTGTGTGTGTGTGTGTGTGTGTGTGTGTGTGTGTGTGTGTGTGTGTGTGTGTGTGTGTGTGTGTGTGTGTGTGTGTGTGTGTGTGTGTGTGTGTGTGTGTGTGTGTGTGTTACATGTGTGAACATCCCCGGAGCTGCTCTCTGCCACAGCTTGGACAAACACGGCCAATTCACAGCACTGCTAATTTACCATTTAAATACCACATGTTTGGCTCCTAATTAAATAAAGCGCCGGCACAGGCAGCAAACACGTTTTTCCATCTCTCTTTCTGTGTTTATTACAGAGAAATGAATTGCATAGTCTAAATGTCATGCCATGTAAAATGAGATTTCCTGCTTAGTTTTTTATATTATTGTTTCCTTTTTTAGCCTCTGGCTTAAAGTGGTCTTTCTATTTCTGTTTCTCTTTCCAAGTCACTTATGTTGCCTTCTCTGACACTTTTTTATCAATGAAGTGTGTAACTCCCATACCTCCTCTATTTCTGTGAACATTATATGTTTGTTTGTTTTATAGTCTGTGCCTTGGAGACCCAGCCCCCATATAACCGTTTTATTAACGTAAAGGTTAGGGAAGTAGTTAACTAAACCAAAATAAGTCAAACTTAACTATTAGAAAAATAGGGTGCATATCTTTGTCACAATTTACGTCAAATAAGAATGTCTTTGTGTCTTTATGCCTTAAAGGCCAGCCCATTGACATGCACACAAACCTATAGAACACAGTACAGGAAAGGGAAAACCGCAAAACCATAAAAGGGCCTCTTTAATGGGTACTTGTGTTGCCTTAAATTAGAAATAACTTGTCCTAACCCTGATTTAAAGTATTATTTTTTAGCCCATTACTAAAATAAAAAATGGATAAGTGGGTCTTTAAATTGATCCCACTCATAGCTTTTGTTAACCAAGAGACTTTCACAAAATAGGGGCATTTCTTGTGCCTAACTCATTTTTAAGCATTTACAGAATCAGCCACTGCGGTGGTTTTTCTGTCCTGAACTCTTTTTTTTTTTCAGTTTGAGGGTGCAGCCATGCTCTCCTCTGAGTGTGTGCAAGGAGTGTGTATTCCCATGCTGCTACTGTCTGCTACAGTGGCAGTTTGTAGCTCCATGCTGTGTTAAATGGGACTGTCCAGGCTGCTACCAGGCCTCATTCATCAGCCTCACACAGGAACAGACCTGGCTGCTGGGAAACCACCTGGGACGCACTGAAACACACACTCGAGCACATACAAACATTTAGCAAACAGCCACACCTCTTATATCAAAAACGTTGTCATTTTAGCATGTGCACTCACATTGGGAGTTTAATAATGACTTGACCTCCCGTTAGCAGTTGTTGACCTGGACACCCTCCTCGTGAACTCTTCGTCATCCTCTGCGTCCCTACGGCCTTTTTCCCAACCCCTCTTTGCTATTTTGCAATGAGTCTTTCACGCCTGACTCCATCTGCCGCTTGGCTGCCACTGTTGTACCCGTTCACACTGCGACTCCGGCCTGAGCCAAGCTCGCGTCGGGCCAACATTGGTCCACGTCCAGCAAATTTCCTCCTGTAGCATCCACAGGAGTGACAGAAGACGGAAAAATGACTTTCTCTCTAAAGAAGTCCAGTCCAGTCCATCTGGGTGCTAAATGGTTTAAGCAGCACTCAGTTTTTTCAGTTTCAATGTTAGAAGGCTAAGATCTTTGTTTCTGCATGTGACCTGCCTTTTAAAACGTTTCGTTGCCATTTTGTAAAGCCACGTTTGCCATTTGGTGGAGCCTTTTATTCAAACCTTTCTAGTGCTGTGAGTGCATTCCTTGTTCTCTAAGTACCGCTGAATATCCTTTTCTTGTTCATTGCATTATTTAAATCAAGCACCTTGAGAGAAGTGCGCATTTTGACAGGTTTTTTAATTCCTCAGAAGTTCCTTTTAGAGTGTAATTGTTTTTAGTTTTGACCTGCTTTGAAAGCAGCCTTTAACAATATCATTCTCAAAAAAACTCAATTCTTTGCCTTTATTTCAAGTCTTAAATTATAAGGGAAACAAAAAACAGCCTCAGAAACTGTGCCGAGTTTGTTCAGCTGTGCGATTGTGGTGCAGTTCTTGAACAGTCTTGTTTGCTTACGGTACTTTGATTTGTTACTGTTCCCTTGAATTTCACCACATCAGGTACTGTGGTCATTTCTTCCTATTTGTTCATTACCCCTAGAGTTTGGTCTCCTTTTTTACCAAATAGCTCCTTTTGAAAATCATGACTCGCATCAAGTCCTGGAAGGTCCTGAGAAAGAGTTTTATTTCCGCTCTCATCACTGCATCGAGTTCTTTTCGCTCCCATGAACTGAGGGAAAGATTTACACAGCTCCTCTTGACCTTGAATTTCCTCTTTTATCCCTTTTTTTATATTTCACACCGTGAGTGTTCTGTTCCTCTGAAGACTTACGCCTTTGTAGTCTGCAACTGCTGTTCCCCCGAGTTGTAAATGAAACACGGTTCGGATAGACGCCAAGAAGTAGTAAAAAAAAAAAAGTGTGTTTCTTCCCAAATGAAATTCGACGGGACTTGATGAGCCCCTTTTATCATCCTAAGAAGTTGAAAATGGCTGCATTTGACATCAATCCTTTGCGTTTCCCTACCTTGATAGACCGTTATAGAGGCAATGGATGAAGCTGTTCCACGTCAGCGTGTTATTCCCATCTCTCGGGTCTTTTCATGAGAGGAAGGGATCATGTCAGCGTGGTTAAAACGGTTACAGTTTGCCCTTTGTGTTAACCCTCGATGGAGGCGCTGGTGTCATCCGTGTCATTTCTCTCTACTGAGCCCGTAGTGTCTTCTTTTTCTAACGAGGTTAACCCCAATCTTGTGGGCTGCCGCCTCCATATTGTACACCACATCAAAGCTGCCTTGACTTTGTAAAGCGTGTTTACCGTTACCATGTGACCTTTCACTCCTGCAAAGTAATACGTGCCGCCTGGCTCCCCTCGCTTCATTTTCACCTCGCGTGTACAGTGTGAATTAGTGAGAAAATACATGTTTGCTTCTTTTATTGTCAGGAAAAAAAAGACTGTGGATCTCTCTCCTGGGTTAGCCCCTCTGCTAATTGGCCGACCATACCTCCCCTTGGGGGGGGGTGGGGGGGCGGAGCATGTGATTGACAGGGGTGATAATCAGTGTAATGGCAGCTTGTGTAGTTGCAGAGAGTTCAGCCGCCTGCCAAGGTGCTGAAAAGCCTGGAGGAAAACGAGGGAGATGGTGGGAGGCTATCAAAACCGTGTGTGTGTGTGTGTGTGTGTGTGTGTGTGTGTGTGTGTGTGTGTGTGTGTGTGTGTGTGTGTGTGTGTGTGTGTGTGTGTGTGTGTGTGTGTGTGTGTGTGTGTGTGTGTGTGTGTGTGTGTGTGTGTGTGTGTTGGATGGTTGAAAATACACTGCTCAGCCTACTGTGTAACTGTGATCTTGTCCATTCAGCCTCTTCTATGGTAGTGTCTGTGCCTCATGTATTCCTCTCATTTCCGCTCCCCCCCCTCAATTTTCTCACTTAGTTTCCTCTTCTTTTCGCCCCGCATGCAGTCGTGGAGGTGTCATTAGCACCGTGTCCTAATTAGTCCAGTGCCAGCTAATTGTGCTTCTGACGCTGTGTCTCTGGGGAGGCAGGCCTTGCTAATTTCAATAAGAGTAAACAAGCAAACAGCTCCCCACTGAACGGCTATGGATTAATTAGATACGATCCTATGTATGTGCCAAACCAAAAGAAAGAGGAAGGAGTTCGGGGACGGCAGGATGAGCTGCAGACGGAGAACGCGAGGTGAAAGAAAGTTCGCTTTTCATTGTCGTCACTCCGAAGCTGACGCTCGTTTTGGGAAATTACCATCACTTTCATTTTACGCTGCCTTTCTCCAAAACGGGATTCTCTCAAGCGGCAGCTCCCCATCGAGAAACAACGCCCCGAATGTGTTGTTTTTCACAAGTTTCATTTAAAAGGTTGAAATGAAGCAAACAAGTCTGTATTCGTTTCCTTGAGAGAGACTTGATTTGTGTTTCCTCAGGGCCCAGATCGCTTCTATGAAGGCAGTCACTTCTTTATAGCCTATTTTTACGGTACATCTTACAGAACTAGCGTGTTTTCTGCTTTTGTATTATTTCTAGATGGCTGAGCATGCATACTTGTTCTCAGCATCAGTTTGCCTCATGTTCATGCAGTTACAGATTCACCTGGGAGCTCCTCCAGTACAAGTACAACTTTTCCTGCCTCTTGCCGCTGAGCAGCTCTGCTTCAGTGGTTCTAGTACAGGCTGTATTGGACAGTTTACTCTAAGACTAAAATACTTTGAGCACGTCCATTTCCTCCTACTTTCTCCAATACATTTCCTAGGGATATATACTTTTTACTATCAATATATTGGATAGTCACTTTCAGGGAATCAGATTCATAATGCAAATATGATCAACAAATGATTAATCATGTAAGTATTATTACAGGTAAAAATAAAATCTACTTTATTCATCCCTTGGTGAAATTCATAAGCTACACCGCAGTATATATGCCTATAGTAAAATAATAGACTCCGCCTTGTTGCAAGTTACAACATAGAAGTGACGAACACATTAATACATCATCAATTATAATCTAAAAATATATCCAAAAATATGAAATGAACAGTTTTAAGCATGTTTGATGCTGATACTTTTGTATTTGTACTAGTGACATTTGATTGCAGACTTTATCAATGTTAGCATAGGCTAGCTCAAACACTTGACAGCCCATGCTTAGTGCTACTCCTCTAGGTAATCCAATAGTATGAGTTTATTCCGAGACAGTTTATAAATCACGAATGTTCTGACATTTGCAATAAAAATACAAAAATAACCAGGAGGTTGGCTTCAGATATATGGACTCAAGTCACATGACTTGGACTTGACCCGGGGTTTGCTGCGTGGACTTTGAAATGTCTCACTTTTTTTCTGCTTTTCCAAGAGCAGATGCTGCGTTTACTTCCACCCCCATATGAGAAACTCACAGTAGTAGTCGTGAACAGATAAACTGTGATGTGACTGCCTATCGCTTCTTTTTTGCTATCTGTGAAGCCTTCACATCACTGCTGTGGGCCGTATCGCACTCTTCCCTTCTCACCTAATTAATCACACTATTGAACTTAATGCCAGTCAACAAAAAACAGTCGGCAGTGAGAGTGAGGTGCCATCCTCTCTTTCTTCACCCTCTCCACTCCCCCCCTTTCATTCCAGCTGGATTGTGACAGGGAGACAGGTTCCTTTTTCATGCTCCAGATATTTCACCCATTGTTTAATCGGGTTCACAGAGGGCCCCCTCTTTATCACCGCAAGCCTGTGTGTGTGTGCCATTAGGTCAGACATTAACTATCGAGCACCACATCCGTTGGTGACGGAGCACGCTTGTAAATCTGAGGCTGCTGAAGGGTGTATCTCCTCCCTCAAGAGATGAATGGAGTAATGGGTCTTCATTACGGGCTTCATTGTCGACACTTAAGCGCATCCACATGCACACGTACACTATTAAAATGTAAATATAGGCGCTCTTTTGGAAAAAACAAATAGAGATAAACTGTGAAAATTGCAAAAACACCCTCCAACCCGGGTACAATCCCCCTCCCACACACATGGCACATATCGTCTCACACTCTTTAATGACAGCACTTAGATATGCCTCATGGGAGTGGAGGAGTTTGTCGCTGACGTGGTGATAGACGGTTCTTTTTTGCAAAGACGTTAAATTTAACACTTTCACCTGGGTGTGTGTTTCAAGTTTTGTCTTCTGAGGATAGAGATTGCAAGAGAGAGAGAGAGAGAGAGAGGAAAGGGAGGCGGGGGGGGTGCAGAGACGGGGGTACGAGAAGGATTTATGGCTGTAATAATGGAATCTCAGTGGCTGGGCCATTGACACTGAGGCATTTTCTCTCATCTTCTTCCCATTATTAGATAGATGGAACAGGGGGGAGTAAGCACAGCAACATATGGGCGGGCAGGAATGGCAGGCTGTCGTGTTGGAGCGCATATCCCATGGGGCGGTCATCGTTCTTCCTTTATACCACAGGCATCCATACGCATCAGGCTATATTAAGTGATATGGTGTCATACAGCTTGATGGTTTGGCTTCAAATCTTTTTACTTTGCTGCGTGTCTAAGAGTTTACTGCAATGCTGGTATTTGCCCCAAATTCCCTTCTAATTCATCCAGAATCTCTTGAGATATTTAAGGGAAATCTTAAAATGAAGTTAAAATATAGCTCCTACAAGCAAGGTTCAGGTCTTAAATCGAGAACAGTCAGGTTTTGCTGGGTTGGTGAAGTTTAACACATGCCATGGTCTTTATTGTAGCTAAAATAGATGCAGCAGCCATTGTGTGCTTGATATAAATTACGTTTTGCTCCATGTCACCTCTGTGACCTTTCAGACTGGATTATACCCAATAATTCAACCAATTGAATCATACATTTCAATTTGTAGATGTTTTTCTTTTAATCCCCAAGGCCATTATGTTGCCCCTTTATGATTGTTTATGCTGTTGTAAACATTGGCAGAAATTAGCGTTTTTGTTCATTATTCGTCCTTAAGGTCACCAAGGCATTACGCAGAATTGTTTATGCACTCAAGCTGCCTGCAAATGAATTAGAGCTGTAAAGGTTTGTCACGGTTCAGTCCTATGCTATTAATGAAGTATGTCAAGGTTTGCTCAATTAGGGGAAATATATTTGCTTCATTTAGAGGATGTTTACCTGATGTTTGCTGCTTTGATGCCGGAGCACTCGTGTAAAAAAGTTTGCTTGTCCTTATAAACCCATTTCAACTTGTTTATCTAAAACTTTCCTGATGCTGTTTTATTGCTGTTTATCAGTTCAGAATAAGCTGGTTGAACAAAGGTTAATGTGTGCATTCATCCATCCATCCATTCATCCATCCAATTCCAATAAACCCACATCTTCATTATGTCCCGGAAACCTCCTTCCAGCATGGCAGCGTGCCACCAACGCTGCTCATTGGCCGTCACCGGCAAACAAACACCTGCCATTTCGTAATTAACACCTGCTGTGCGATAACAGACACCTGCTTTTGCCTGCATTGATTATTTCATGGTGACAGAATTGGATGTAATGAATGGCTAAACGCTTTCCTTCATTTTAATAATTTACATTGAAGCAGCTTCCTCATCACATTCCTGCTAAGAAGAGCTTCATTAGCATACGGACAATTGGGTCTGATTTTGGAAAGGTGAAGGTCAGCTATGAACTATCACTCACTTTTTGGTGTCTCGTTCAGCCAGAAACCCTGCATTTTACTGAACCTTCTACTATTATTCTTCCTTTCTTTCTTTCCCATTATGGGTTTTCTAATCATTTCCTCATTTCTAAAGTGATCCGTATCACACTAACGTAGGAAGGCACGAAAATATTGACAAAAAGTTGGTGCAAAAAAAAAAAAGTCTGCCGTGTAGGATGCCTATTTTCAAATGTTGGCAAGTCCAGTAACGTGCATACGCTGTACTCATTGGTTTTTGACTCAGAAACATGAACCACAATGTCCAATTAGCAGCTGTTCTCAAGCTTTCAATCATGTGAAACACCTTAGTCAATTTCCTGGTCAGTTTCTTCTGAGTATTTTATGGTATATTTCTTATTTTGGCGTTAAGATGAGACTAGTGTTAGCTGATTTAGCACGTGCCTCACACAAAGTGATATTAAGCTGTAGTTGACAGTGAAACCACACATGTATGGTCTGCCAAGCTGCAGTGGCATTTACATAAAATCTCAGCATTTATTATATCATTTTACCGTTTTTCAAGCTCACTGCTGTGCTGTGATTCTTAACGCCAAAACTGAAAAGGTTTCCCTGAATTGCCTTTGAAAAGCTGTAGCGAATTAACACCACACAGTGCATCAATAGAGTCTCACCATTTGCTACCACGCTATTCAAAGGAGTGACAAAAAGGAGCGGGTTTTAGCTGAGTTACTTAAACTCAAGGGAGGCATTGGGAGTAAATGAATTCATCCACTGCTAATCTCTGCCCTCATTGGACTCTTGTTTGCTTGGGAAAGAGAGAATAAAAAGGAGAAAGACTTGGTGGAAATTTCACAATGTGTAGTGATGCTAAAGGCCAGACAGCTCATGGGAAATAACACGCATACCGTGAAGTGAAGGAGAAATGTAAGACTTTGGATTAAGTGTGATTACACTTATGCTGTTGAAATTCAGGTCTACCAGTTGTTGACCTCTGCACTCAAGATCATAGCCTCCTTTCTCAAGAAAAGCATCATATTCACCCCCGCGGTTGTTTTTCAAATAACAGACCAATTGAAATATATGCTAATCCTCGGCTTGTTTTTTCGCTGCTATCCCTAAGCGCAGAGTGACACAATATTTCCATAGCCATTTGGACATTTTTGAGGGGATTAAGGAGGAGGGGTTAGGAGGGGGTCGGGGAACCCCAGGCAGCTCTACACACACTATACATCAGCTGACAGTGAGCACGGTGAAGGGCATGTGTTTAAGCGTGATTGATGCTCATGTCAGTAATGTGGAAGACAGTGGGAATCTAGATTAGGAAGAAAAGACCCATGGGACGGAAATGAGAGATGTGTGGGGGAGATGGATTGCGAGGGAAAGTGAAACAGAGGGGAGATGGTGTCTGTGAACTTCTGATAACCCGTTTTCTCACTGAGACACTTTGAAGTCCAGTCCATCGCCTGGCCGGCCCAGAAAACCAAGATATGCACGAGTTTTCCTTTGGCTCCCTGCCGTTTCCTTTTTTAATCTCGGTGTTTTGTTTTGTAAAGAAGGCTTAATTAGAGTCGGACACAGCAAAGGCGATACCCAAAGCCCCCTCTTTAATGTCCACCAAGTGACTTGAGCAGAACATTATTTACGCTGTGTATGAAATTAAAGTGACACGGGGGCAAGCTGGCATGTTATCTTAATTCAAGAACTTTTGCTGGTAGGATTATAAGATATCTCAAACCAGGTGCTAAATGTGGCAGCCAGGGCCCTCATCAAAGATCTCAAAAACAGGTGAGGAATTAAGTGCCCCATCAACAAAGCCCCCAAAGGCAGTTCTCCAAAGCTCATCTAAAAAAAGGTGGGTTATAAAAAGAGTGCTAATGACTCTTTCCCTTACCTGCTTCATTGGGACACACCACAAAAACGGTTCCTTTTTATATTATTCTAAGTAACAAAACTGCTAAGAAGAGTGGCAGAAAATGACATACTGTGAGTTTAATCCAATTCGGGAAATCACAATTTTCCCAGGAGGCATCTGCTGACATAAAAGGCTCCTGAGACAAAAGTGGTCTTCCCCCCATGCTGCTTGATTTCAGAGCAAAATACAGATTACTTCCAGGAAGGGCAGACAAAATAGACTTTTTTATGGAATGTGGTGAGCTGTGTTACCCAAAGACAGCAAGTGGCGATTTGTGCTTTTGTGTGTTTTCGCTGTGTCTTTATTCAGGCTGTCAGGGGCCCGAGGAATAGAGCTGAAGGCTGTCAGAGAGCTACAGGGGCCCCAGACTTGTAGACCACAGGGGGGAAAAGTAAAATCGAAAGCGAAAAGTATTTAGGAAATAAATGAAGGATAGTACTTTGATTGTTTCCATGAGCTTGTATTATTGTTGTGTGTTTGTCTGAGGGTACAAAGAGTGAAAAGGTACCCAGGCAGCCCATCCATTGTGGCTGTAAGCACGGCCCTGACGGAGGGTAATGGCCCTTATTCTAATCCTTTAAAAGATGAGGGGTACAAGAGGTTCAAATGCACAGAGACGAGAGGGAGGACGAGACAAAAAAAAAAGAGGCAGGGGAGGGACTGAGAGGCCACATCCCACGCCTCATTGAGTCCTCATTCGGAACGGCCGGCACTTCATTAAAAAACCAAGGAGCCTTCCGTGGAAACACAAAAAAGGGAACGCCTGTTGTTCCTACTTCATCAGGACACACAGAAAAGACCAGAGTGTGTATTTGCTTTACCACGACCAAAGCGTACCAGAGCGTAGCTTCGAGGGCCGTACATTCGTAATTTATGATAATTGTTTTCTCCAAAAGTGTAAATATACTACGACGATTATTTCCGGGAGAGCACACACCAGTCGATGTGACGTTTCATCAGAGGGCGGAGAAAAATCATCAAGCAAAAATGTTTCTGTCGCCCGGGGAGAAGGGTGGGATATGGCGTCAAAACAGTTGTACTTTCACACATGAGTGCGTGGAGATACTTGCGAAAATAATTCAAAAGAAACTTTTTCTATTTTCTCTTAACTTCAACCTTTATTCATTCCAAGTTTCATCAAGTGCATTGACTCCAGTCATTTGCATTCACACCACGTCAAATTCAAATCAAGGGACACGAATAAAAATGTTGTTAAACCTACCGAAAGAAAAATAAAAAGATCATTTATTTTTTGTAATCACCTGTTTTGCTAGTATCGTCTCTTGTGTTCAATATTGAAATTATGAACATGCTTTGATGTTGTGGAAAGTCAAGCAAACATTTATACTGTCATTATAACTTATATTCAAAGAGTAGTACTTGCTAAGAAAAGAACCACCGTTGTTTAAGCTTAGCAACATAGTATTCACAACTGGATTTGACTTTGAATTGGGGAAGAACATGAGATTAAAGTTCTTTTGTGGAGCGCGAGCAATCTGCTGAGTCACTCGTAATCATCAGCAGCTGCTTGATGAATTGTTCTCTCATGGAGAAGAGCCGTGAAGCCAGCAGGTCAATGCTGTGTTTTTTTACTGATAATTACTTCAGTAAATTACTATGGTGGAGGAGTTTTGATTTATTAAGAAGCTGATTGCCTTTCTGACTGTTGTACATTTGCTTTATAAGTGGGCATAGTTTGGATAATGTGTCTACAGAAAGGTGTGGGATGATGGCTAATTGATGCTAGGTGCTAGCAGTTGGTCTTATAGCTCTGTCAATCAGCTGTGTCAGCCTTAATAATCATAGTTGTATAACCTAAGATACATTTGTTTCACTGAATGAACTTTGCATGTGCTTTGACATGGATTGTTCTTCTATAGATCTTATGTCATGTTGCCTTTCAACTATTTCCTCTTATGAGTACTTGTTCACCTGCCAGCAACCTGAATAATGTACCCACGCTGCCAGGCATTTCTACAACTGACCCCTCACTCCCGCAGGGTCAAGGTACGTTTGTTTTTCTCTCCACCACCCCTCTTTGTGGGGCCACAGTTTATCCAACTCTCTATCTCTGTTACTCCATCCTCCACATATTGATCGCTGCATGACCCTTAACCCCAACTGTGAGTAATGGAATTTCCCGTGTTGGACACAGGCCTCGGTCAAGGTCTTGTAAATGTACGGCACATGTTTGCGTGAACTCGCCGATCGATGCCTCGCCTGCTCCTGTGTCAGGGCGAAAAAAGCCTTCATGTGATTTCTGTCAGAATCTTATCTCGATTTGTGAAAAGTCTTGAAATCCAGCTGAAACCAAATAGTCTGGAGAACAGAACTTCTATATTTTTACCTTGTTTTTTTATATATCTTCTGTCTTGAATTGCAAGCCATTAAACAATTATTTTTAATGGCTTGTTTATTTCTGAGTAACAAGCACTTGAACAAGATGGACACCTGCTCTTACAAATTGATTGCTGCCATGAAAGGGGAGCAGTAATCTTGATGTTTGTGAATCATCCTAGATCTTGTCTTGCACAACACTTCTTTAAGGAGTGACTCATGTGTGCTTTGGAGATTCTGACAGATACATTTCAGGTTTCTTTAAAAATGTTATTTCTCCCACAAAATCAGACTCTCCCAATGGCGTTTATTTCAGACATTGACTGAGGGGGAAAAGAGTTAGGGTTGTTCCTGCAGAATCGCTGGACCGAAATGATATGACACACCACTCAAGAGTCTATCAAATTTCATTTTGACAGATGGGACCAATGTGGGGAGGCATTGCCTGGTGATGGGAAAAGATTGTGGTAGAAAATAGGGCAGCGCGGTGTACGGAAAGTGTGCCGTGACCGTCTTCACAGCAATGTTTATGGGGGTTACCAGAGGGACTTAGAGAGAGAGTATGTTTGTGTGCTATAAGAACAAGGTTACTGATATTTTTGGAAATATGTAGGAGGGTGATGCCCTGGATAGATTACCCTGAACTGCACACTTCAAAAAATGAACATTATACCAAGGGATACATGGGTAAAAATCTTGTTGAAGTTCATTTGAAGTATTTTGGTGAATTTATAACAGATGGTCTTTCCTTTATAAGGCAGGGACCTACATGAATCACTTAGATTTGAATCTGTCGAGAGTGGCATTATTTTATACAAAAGTGGCTAAATCTATTTTTTTAAGACGATGAGGCTTTGAGATTGTAATTGTCCACACTGAGACTTTTTTGCTTTAATCTTAATTAAAAGTTCCATGAATTATGCTTGTACAGAAATAATATGGACCATAAAATATATGTTTTCAAAGAAAATACTACAGCTCTCTGAGGTTACACGGCAACAATACATCATTAAAAAATACATGTTTCAAATAAATAAGGCAGGATCCTTTCTAAGTGTGTTTTTTGCAGTATGGTGTATGTTTAGGTTTTAACGTATGTGACAGTGACCTTAACCGTCACACATGGAAAACATTGTTACACACACACATAGCACTAATGCCAGGAATCCCGACTCCCCTAGAAATAGCTGAACCCCCTTTGCTATGTTGATGACACACTTACACACACTGGGAGAAAGCACCCAGAATAGCTGCACTGCCACATGCATTGCATTCCATTATACCCAGCTGGCTGCCCAGTGGTCTCACACACACACACACACACACACACACACACACACACACACACACACACACACACACACACACACACACACACACACACACACACACACACACACACACACACACACACACACACACACACACACACACACACACACACACACACACACACACACACACACACACACACACACACACACACACACACACACACACACACACTGCTGCAGTCTTACACACGTACCCAGACATTACATACATATTTTTCAGCACACACACACAGATTATCACTCCTCCTCTGCCAGAAACCCACTGCTACCTCTTCCCCCCACTACACACTTCAGACTTTTCTCCCCCATTAGTCTGATTTGGAGCGTGTGTGCCTCGCCCCATCAATGAAAAATACACGTTCTGCCTCAGAGAGCTCGCAGCTAATCCCTCAGCTGTTCGGAGTTGGCAGTGGACAGCCGAAACACTGGAATAGTCTGCGCCCCCGCCAATTGCAGCACAGATCAGATATCAATTTGTCAACAGAGCTGGCTGGTCAGCTGGCTGGTACAGAGCCTGGAGGCAGAGGTGAGTCAGCAACTAAGACAGCCAAGAGTACAACCAGGCAGAGTATTCAGCTGCAGAGTATAAAGTTGAGAAACTAGAGAAAATGTCTGTTGCGAAAAGAAACAACCCTTTCCCCCTGTAGATATGTAACATTATTTCCACTTTCTCCCAAATCTCTCTTACATACTGGTGGTTTGAGTTTAACTGCAATGATGTGGGTGTATTTTGTTGCTAAATTTGCTCTCTGCGTGTGATCCATTCAAGCCCCACGGGTGCAGTTCCACACAAATTCAGAAGATCCCACGACAAAAAAAAACTAAACAATTCACTGCCATTGTTCTTCTTGTTTCCAGTATTTACTCTCACCTCCTTCTCTGAGCACATTGATCTTGAGAATTTGAGTGGGATGGCAGCTTTGGAGCATGCACGGGGAACTTGGAGTGTATTTCAGCTCAACTCTTGGCCAAAGTTTAATATTAATATTGCAATCCTACGCGAGTCCTCTTGTTATGAGGAACAGTCATGGCCATGCCCAGAGACCCACTAGGCACTTTTTATTGCTGCATCTCACTATTTCACTTCATGGTGAATTAATTTCACCAATGCAATGAAACAAGTGCTGATCGTGTACGATGAAACTAGTTTTAAGAATATTTGACTTCTACATTCTTACCTGGTTAGAAAATCTTGAAATTAGGGTGTTTCAGAGACAAATTAAGCCACATACTGAGAGTAAGACACAGGTTTGACACAGTTTATTTGAGCTGTAACTGGTTATGTTTGATTTACTTTGGACTATTTTGCAAATTATGTTAGCATGGTTAGTGTCATATTTCTTACCATGTCTTCCATGTATGGACATTTTTTATATTTGTATGTTTTTAAGTTGAGCCATGATGTTAACGTTGCTAGCCAAGCAACCTACACTGAGATAATATTACTGTTAGTCTACAGATCTAGACTAAATATGAGGCATGCTATTCATACATTAGCTAAAAACGTTTTGTTACCTTCATGTATTTACATATTTCAAACATTAATTAACATTAATTACACTACAGACTGAGTAAATCTACTGAAATCATAATTACATTACATCGTTTAAACTGTAGGTGGTTCTCTACACTTGTAATGGCTTGGGGTCATGGGATCTGGTGAAGCATATTTGGTAAAAACGTTATTGTATGCAAACCATAGACTGTATATATAAATGGACGTAGTGTCCGTGACGTCACCCATAGGATTCTGCAGAGTTGCCGAGAAGCCCTTAGTAGGCGGAGTCGGCCACTAACGGCTGGACAGTGAGGTCAGAGTTCAACTCCCGCCTACTCCAGCCCACTCCAAATAAGGGCAAAGAGGCGGAGCCGAGGCGGGACTTGCTGCCTCCGAACTGGAAGTAAACAGAGCTAGCTCAGGCTAAGAAGCTAAGCTAACATGAAATACATGCATACCAAGTTACTGCTAACATTGTAGTTCCCCTATATAAACGTTACATTCATAATCAAATGAGACAATCTGCAAGAGAATTAGCTATGTTTTGTTATTCTTAATGCTTGTCATTCGCACGTTAAGAAAAGAAGTACCGATACATAGCAGAACTATTGTGGCGATGTTCAGCTTAATAAGCCTTGTTCAACATAATTTATTTAGCTAATACTACAGCAGGCGAACCAAGTCTGTGTTTCGCTGCATTCCTTGATCTCCAGTTATAACGACGGACTCCATCGCCCGGACCTAACGGAGCCGCAGTGGGCTAGCTCCGGGACGCCGGCTGGAGCTAGCCCCCGCGGCTCCGTTAGCTCCGGCGGCCACCACTGGGATAATTGGTGCCCCTATTAACATTTGCTCCCGTTTAGCATTTTGGGCGTCATAGCCATAGACTATAAAAGTCTTACCCAAGGCTGAATCATAAACTTAAATGTATATAGTATAAAGGGTTATGTCCTTAGCTGGCTAATAAGTAACAAGCTAAACTACCAAGCACACAAACACCTGCGAACGGGATTAACATGTATAATATTATCATTTTAGACTTCTTGGAAGTTCTGTTAGTATATTCAAACGCACAGCACGACATTTTAATTGTCTGGTATTTGTAACAATATTCCCTAAAAGGCACAATCACCACGAACACGGCTAAAGCTAAAGGGTCAAGTACAGTACTATGACTAACTAACGTTATAGCCCAGGGGTCCCCAAACTTTTTTCTCTGGGGGCCACATTATCGTTCCTGACTGTGATGAGGGGCCGGGATCGATCATGTGGGCTGTATACTAGGCCAATGCCTGTTATAGCCATAATTTCTAGCACAAAATAGTTCATCATTACAAGTGATTTGCAAAAGAAGTGAGTACTTCACATGTTTTTCAATTTGAAATACCACAGGTATTCCTTTTATTTTCTAATAACAACCATGTAAAAATAGCAAGGAAAGGTTAGAAAAACATGGTGATTGACAGTTTATGAGTGATACAATAGAAATGGTAGGCCTATATTACAGTGAGATGAGAAATCATCAAGACAAGAAACTTGGTGAACAATATATCAACTAACCAACTCTTATTTGTATATTCAGGTGAGATTTTTTTTGTTCAAGGTGAAAATGCAATGAGCACCCAAACACTTTTACAGCACAATTATCATCCCTTTGAAATAGGAGATTGAGATGAGGGGCAGTGCATAAAGAGGAGAAAGAGGAGAGAGAGGAGAGAGAGGGAGAGAGAGAGACAACGATGGAGAGGCAGATGCTGAGAGAAGAGATTGGGAGGAGAGACTTAGCAGTAAACCCTCGGCAGGTTAAACTAGAAGAGAGTAACAGAATGGGAACTCAGCAATATGTGCAGTAGGTGAACTGAATTGGTACTTGTAGCCAGGGTGGAAGGAAGGATGGATGGGCAGTGATCTTTGAGGTCAGCAGTTGCAGTCCCCTCTCTTGCTGCCTGGAAACCTGGCATAAAGGGATGACATTGGACACATTCAGTAAATTACATAAATATGCTGCCTGTTGTTCCTTGTGATGTGATTTTACAAATACAGTGTAGCATTATTCATTAAAATTCATTAAAAACATTAATCATATTTCATCAAAAAATCATAGTTCATGTTTACAGCCATATAAAATTGTAATAGTTAAAATCAGTATATTTACCATATCAGTGTGAACTGTGTGCTTGCTTCTGGCTGGTGAGAAGTCCGATGTCTGGGTGTAGCCTAGTGGTTGCCAGTCTCAAAGTTTGATGCAAATGTTCATCTGAGAGTCTGTTCCTCGTTGGATTTTTTATTTGCAAACGTCTGCTCGCAGGTGTAGGTGCTGCCAAAAACGGTACACAACTTCAGAGCATGTTGTTTAATGTTTGGGTAAGTGCCCTCTGGTAGCTCAGCATAGAACTCAAGGAGGTGGTCAGGCTTGAATGCGTCTTTAAGGACATCACAATTCTGCAGCTCGGCTAGTTCAAACTGAAGAGAGGGAAGTGCGTCGTCAATGTCAGCAGCAAAGGGGTTCTGGAACAGACTTATGTCTTTGTTGTTGACATGAAGCTCGCGGAAGCTCACACTGAACTCTCGCTGCAGCATCTCCAGGGCATCTTTGCACTTCGCGACTGGGAAAGGGGCGGCTGGTTTCTCGGCGCAGTAGCTTTGGGTGGCAGGGAGATGTGTGAAGTCCAGCTTTTGGACCTGTCGCACAAGGAGCTGCAGTTTGACCTCGAATGCTTTTATGTGGGAATACATGTCGCTGATGAGATTCCCTTTGCCTTGGAGCTGTAGGTTGAGGTGGTTCAACAGTTCAGTCACATCAGTTAAAAACGCGAGGTCCCATTTCCACTCCGGGTCGGTCAGCTCCCGTACCGTTTCACCTTTAGACTGGAGGAAGGTGTTGATTTCGGGCAGCAGGTCGTAGACACGGCGCAATACTTTGCCTCGACTTAACCACCGGATTTCGGTGTAGTACAGCACATCCTGGTGAGCAGACCCCAGCTCGGAGAGAAAGGCCTGGAACTGCCTGTGTTTCAGCCCATTTTTCCGGATGTAGTTGACACAGTGCACAACCACCTTCATCACAGACGCCCACTTCAAAACTTTGCAGCACAGCGCTTGCTGGTGAATCAGGCAGTGGACTTGAATCGGTGGGGCGAGACCTCGTTCCTCGAACTCGCCGTTCAAGCGCCCTACTAGACCCCTTGTAGATCCGACCATGCTAGGCGCACCATCTGTAGTGACACTGGCAAAATTAGCCCATTGCAGACCAAGTTCGCCCATTGTTTTGCACACTTCGACAAAAAGGTCTTCTCCAGTTGTTGTGCCTTTTAGGCTTCTCAGTGATGCCAGCTCCTCTGACACTTCAAAACGTGTGTTGACTCCACGAATAAAAATCAACAGTTGTGCCGTGTCCTGTACGTCATTACTTTCATCCATGGCTAAAGCAAAACACTTGAATTCTGCGGCTCTCTCTCTCAGTTGGTCAAACACGTTTCCCCCCATCTCCTCAATTCGTCTCGTCATCGTTTGTGCTGAGAGACTCACCCCACGGAAGGCATCTGTCTTCTCGGGACACATCTCCTCGGCCACAGCCAGCATCATGGCCTTCCTGAATTCTCCGTCTGTGAACGGCTTGCCGTGGGTAGCCAGTAGGTTAGCTACTTTTTAGCTAGCTCGGACAGCAGCCAGGTTGACCCGGGATTGACGAAGGAAGGCATCCTGTTGAACAGCTAGTCCGCCTTTCAGACGCCGAACCTTATCATCTCTCGCTAGCCCGCTCAAGCTAGCATACTCTCTGTGCCGGGTTTCGTGATGGCGGCGAAGGTTGAATTCTTTAAACACGGCCACATTTTCTTTACATATAATACAAATGGCACGGTCCTTCCATGGAACAAATAAATAATCCTTGGTCCATTGTTCTTTAAAAACCTGACACTCTCTGTCAATTTTCCTCACTTTACTGCACGCCATTACACTGCTGTTCAACTGTAGCATAATATTTTCTGCGCATGACTTCGATCAGCTTGTAAGGTGGCGGAAATTCGGTCATAAACATACGTCATATAAATAATACAGACACACATATTAAATTATATAAAATATAAATGGTTAATAAAAAAATATTTTAGTGTTAAAAAAACAACGTGCAAATGTAACAGATGTCAACCAGAACGTTACATAACGTTGCTTTTAAAGCGTGATAGAGGCGCTGGCGATCTGATTGACAGTTCCACTGTTTGGCTCATGGCCACTACCAGAGCCGCTCTGGCCACTACATACTGACGGCCTCGAGTTCTAATCTTAGGTGACGGAATGAACAGCGATTACCGCCCTCGTTTGGAGAGTCATGTTATTATTTCACAAAACAAGTTGGACAACTAAAATAAAATATTAAAAAAAATATTTTATAATTTTTTTTTTTTTTTTTTCTTCTTTGGGCCAGTTCAAATGGTGAGGTGCAGAGAGGTGGAGGGCCGGTCAAAGGGGCGTGGCGGGCCGTATGCGGCCCGCGGGCCGTAGTCTGGGGAACCCTGTTATAGCCTCTATGGTTTTAGCCAGCGCCGTATAGATAGAAGAGTTACGACAGCGGAAGTCCAAAAACGGTTATCGTCACGTGGTTCATGTAGACGAGAATCGTTCCCCGGAAGTTCATGGCGGGCAATGTGAATGCATTGATAACAGGAGATAGAACTTCGACTTTTGGTAATTATTAGTGAATAAAGGTTTTGATTTGCAATATTTATACAACAAATCGATATGTGTATGTATTTACATCAATATGTTTTAAAAAATAAAATAGAATTTGCTAATATTAAGTGATAATATTAGGATTAGTGTGAACAACTAGTTTACATGTTAGGCTAACAGTGCCTTGGTTAAAGAGCCTGTTGCTGTTTATTTATAGCTTTGAATTCTTTCAAACCAATATTATCTTCTTAAACTTGTATAGTAGTCAGGAGCATCACTTTCTAATGTTTATTGATATATTTAGAGGGAGGGGATCTAAAGGAATGCTTCAAAATTCAGATTAGATTCATTTCTACCATTTTCTTAAATTCATGGTAGTTTCAGTAATCCCATGGTAATTGAGGACATAAGTTATCTAAATGACTAATGTCATCTTTATGGCTTTCAGAAAGGACAGGAGACCGACAGGTGACTATCAAAGGACTAGCAGCAGCAGCAGCAGCATGATGATGATGATGATGATGTTAAATGTGTTGTTTTAGGAACATCCATTGCAAATACATGGAATTCAGTAAACATTGAATAGCATATCATGCAGTTTGTCTGTGCCTTTTCCTCCGTGTTGTCCTGGTTTGCTGTGCTGCCTCCTAGTCGCCACCATGGTTTGCTGTGCTGCCTGGGGATGCTCAAATCGGTCTGAGAAAGGAGTACGAATGTACGGCTTCCCCACTGACACAGAGCGGAGGAAAAAATGGCTGGCACAAGTCAGCAGGAGCAATTTCATGACCAACAGCAAACAAATATGTGAGGTTAGGTTATTGTATACAAACACTGCATTTGTACTTTTTCACAAAACGAAAACCACACCATTGGGAAAGCTTAATGTTTTGTTTAATACAAAAAAACAGGGAAAGGCTTGAAAAACACTGAGAGTTGAGACTCAGGGTGCAGGGTGAGGGTCTCAGTGCAGGTATTCAGGCTCCATCGAATCCCCCTCTGGTTCTTGTGCTGAAAGAGGGAGTAACAGACAGGAGAAAGGGTTATACACACCTATATAGCACACCTATTGGATGGGAAATTGCCTTGGGGAGATAAGGTGTGGTCTTTGTTCCCAACTGAAGTTATGGAACTTTATTATTTGTGAGTTTAACAAAGTATGACAAATGGCATCAGTAACATATGTGATATGAATTTCTATAAAGTTGTCTCACATTCTTGGTCATATTTTATATACAGTATATAATGAGTATAACATGTCCAGTAAGTATAAAGTGTTTCCTAATACTGTGTATTCAACCACTATGGTATAGTGTATGGTACTATGGTATGGTATCCTAGCTTAATCTGTTATCTGTAAACGTTCCCTAAATCTACTAATTTAGGGATAATCCACTGACATCCTTTAATACACATGTTAATTTGAATCAGATGTACTGATAATATCCGCAATATAAATCTTTAAGCTTCTTCTTACCTTTAAAAGTCCGTCACGAACGGTCTATTATGCTGCAACTCTACAGCTCTGCTAGCCTTGGCGCTAACTTCCGGGGAACGATTGAGAGGCTCCACGATCCGCCATTGCTGTAAAAAAGTGGTCCATTGGAGTGAACGGAGATGACATAACTCTCAGTCTATACGGCGCTGGTTGTAGCCTAGCAGAGTGGACAAGTTGCTGTTAGCTGACAGTGAGGCATGTACATGTCCATCAAAGTGACCACGCCCTAATTTATGCAACAACTTTAAGACCTAATATAAATAAAAGGGTCGTGTTAGAAAACAATTCACTCACAGATTTATAATCATGAAGGTGGAATCTAACTATATCGATAATAATATTTATTGCATCCATGGGTAGAAACATGTTTTTTTCTGCTGTAAAGTTGGGCATTTTAACATGGGGGTCTATGGAAATTGCTCCTTTCTGCAGTCAGTCCCTAGCGGCCCATGTATGAACTGCAGTGTGTTGCACTTCCGTATTGGCGTCCCGGCTGTTCCCCAGAGTTTGCCGCTTGATGCAAACGTATTATTTCCTGGAAAGTACAAGTCAAATTCAGGACATTCCAATGCATTTGAATTGCACTAAAAGGTGTTTTTGTAAGAACGAGCAACTGGTTTTAGCATGCTAACATGTAGTCTAGCTAGCAGCAAACTAGTGTTGTAAGGCTCTGCTAACCTTTATGTTTTTAATTTCATTTTTGTTAACCTTTAGTACAATATGAAGTGCTTACGTGAAGCAAGAGTTAATGGACATTCATTATTCTTTTTTAATATTTATTTAATGCTAAATGAACTCATTACATAAATTGGTAAAGCCATGCTAGTGATAAGTTAAAGTGGGTAAGCCACTTGCTAATGCTAATTGTAAACCTTTATAAAGGTAGGCTACAGGGGAATTAATAATAGTATTAATATGTAGTTCTGTTATGGTTAGAATTAAATTAGACCTGTAACATTGCTTTCAGTTAGCAAGCTAAAACTGTTTTGTTTTTGCCCACAATCAGCCTTCTTCTTATCTTGTCCACAAGGCAGTCAGTTACAGGGCTTGGTTAGATGTGGTTCAGCCACATCTGAACACATTGCTGTCCCTTCTCATTAAACTCTGCCAAGTCCGATGTTGTGCAGGGTTGCTCCAGCAGGGGGCATATCAGGAGATGTTGCACGGTTTGTGGTTCAATGCCGCAGTCACACACAACGTCCCCGTCATTTAGGTATCCCCATTTGGCGAGAGTGGCTTTTGCACGTCCAACACTAGATCTTATTCTGTTTAGGCATTTCCACACTGCGTAGTTGGTGTCTGCTCCAGGGGGCAGTGCCTCGCTCGCCCTTAGGTCCATTGTTGTTGCTGATGGGAGGTTGTCAAGTCTTTCTTCCCACCGAGTGACTCTTTCACTGCTTGTGCTCGGTGTTCCGAGGGGTGGGACGCTCTTCAGGAAACTTTTCCTATTTAAGGCGGCTTTTGGCTGGCACATGGCCAAAGAGAGGATGTCTTTGGTCAGTAGACTGTTCAGCCACAACATGCAGACTTTTGTGGTTGTGTGCCTTGAGAGTGGAGCGGCTGAGACTAGCAGACAGACAGACAGACAGGTGAAGTGAAGAGAACATTGTCAGTATTGCCGAGTAGGCTATTGTCAGTACTGCTCAGCTGGCTTGGTACTGAACCTGATGCTGACAGAGTTGATTTTTGTGTTTTTTTAGCTGAGCTAGACCAGAGCATAATCTGAAGATGCAGACCACATGTTCCCTGCAGCGACAGACCATAGCGAAGACCTCCGGCATGCTGAGTTTGTGGTAATAAGAATAAGTTATATTCTTACTAGTCTTTTGCTAACAAGTTATGGCCCATTCTGTATATTTTGAAAGTTATAGATGCGGTTATGTACTTCTTTAGATGCTCCAAGCTCCGCCCCCTTTCTTGTTGTGAGCACAATAACTTCACTTTTAGATTATCTAATATTCTGGAACATTTTTGGCTTATAACAAGACATTTGTAACTACTCTAGCATGCACAATATTATTTCAATAATTCTTATTTTGTCTTATGTCACTGCACTGGCAGATTAACAAAGTTAAAGAATATGTGAAAAAGTTCCTGGTTTTTGGGCCACTTCAGTAATCCCGCTGACAGACAAACGGTCAAATCTTTGCGATTTTCTACGTAAAAATAACTCAATAATGGGATTTTTTTCGATGGCACAATAGGACAAGTATTTGTAAATGAATTGAAACTGAACCTCTCCAAACCCTGATAAATACAAAGCTGCATGTTAGTCGAACACTGGCTCATGTGAACAGCTCTCCTCTGAGCCCCTGTTTCTGGACCCCGGCCACATCCTGCTGTTCTGGCCGTCGTCGGATCGTAAACGCCTCGTTTTCCCCTCGCAGGGCACATAGCTGAATTAAAATCTATTATGAATTGTGACAGGGCCATTAAGAAGACGGATGGTCAGAGCCCTCCGTGGGTTTGGCTCACTCTTTGTCCACCTCAGGGCCCTCCTTCACGACAAAAGCTTGGCCCCTGGCAGCCCCCGCTGGGCATGTGGCTCTGACCTGAGGCCATGTTTTTTTTCCCCCGCGAGTGTGATGTGCATTTATACATGTGTAGTGAAGATAGATTAATGGCAGACACATTCAAGCTTGAGCTAATTGAGTTTGGGGGCAGTGGGAAGTGTAAGGACGGTGACCAGGTTAGGACTCCAACCGTCACAAGTTACCACACACACACACACACACACACACACACACACACACACACACACACACACACACACACACACACACACACACACACACACACACACACACACACACACACACACACACTCTTGGGATCATGTTAGAGGACAAGAGGTGAGGAACAAAGGGAGGTTGGAGGCATGATGGATGACATTGAGGAGCATCAGGAAGCAGCTCACAGCTCAGTGGGAGGAATTTATAGATTGAACAGAACAGTAAGCACTCGTCTGTGTCATCTCCCGGAGTGTGTGTGTGTGCGTGTTTTCGCTCGCTGTGGACAGTTTCCCGCTGAGAGGTCTAGTCGCCATGGATATGTACAAATGTTTGGTCTCATTATTCAGCCGTGTTTGGAATACTTTTTGTCTTATGACATATGAAATGTACTACTCCAGTTGCTCTATTTGAAGCTGCTTGTTATTCCTCCCGGACTCAGGTGTGTTTTCGAGGAAACATGTTGTTGTTCAAGGTTTCCTCATTGATTTCTGCTGAAGCCATGTTGACAACATTTTTATTATTATTTTGTGCAGTATCTTTCACCCTGGAGAGACTTAGGATCCTTGAAAATGCGAAAGGAGATATCTTTGAATTCCCTGTGTCGAATACAATGAGACCATGAGGATTATATCCCAAATCATACATGGATTTGACACCAGTCCCATCATACAAATATCGACCAATTTTGTCCACCCCTGACTCAATAAATATATTTACTGACACTCCACAAAGGAATAGTGTCAGGATAAATCCCCCTGAAGCGCTCCTGCATAATAAAGAGAAAAAAGAAGGAGCTTTTCTCATTCTCTCACGCACTAGGGTTTCAAGGAGCTCATGCGTGGCGGTCATCTATCACCCCTATTGACCAATTACTGTGCCAAGCCGGACAGTTTCTAATGAGCTGCGAAAAACACAATGGAATTAGAGTCGATATCAAGGAAATAAATTATTAATAGCTGTCTGAGATTTTTATTTGCAGTTGCACGTGGCAGGGGTTTAAAAGAGTGGGGGGAAGTGAGGCTCTTGCTTTTTTAATTATCTGATTTTGATGAACTCTAGTGTGTTCTGTTGCCTCTGCTGGACTGGGTGGATTATCCTCTGTGCTTAACACTGTATATTTGATGGAGAGCTTTTCTCAGCTTTTCTTTGTTTTGGCTTGTGTTTGTCCCTAAAGTACTCATTCTGCAGAATGGCCTTCGGATACAAATATTTTATTATTTATCCAATTCTCGAATGTAGAATCTTAATGCAAGATATAGTTACAATGTCTATACGAGGGTTTCAACTAATATGCTTTTCTATTATGGAATAATCTGCTGATTATTTTCTTATTTGGGAAGTGAACATAGCTTTTCAAGTTGTACAAAGCCCAATAAATCCCTTTTCTTTCAAAGCAAGTTGTTTACAGATGATATACCAACATGCACACTGTTTGCAAAAAGTAGAATATGTCCTCGTTATGTTTTGGATTAGATGTCAGTTTGAGAGAAACTCCCTCTGGAGGGAACACAGGGATTTGAGCCTTTACAGAACCCTTTACATGCACACTATATAACACTACAGAAAAGGGGCAACCTCGAAAAGCATAATAGGGCCCCTTCAAAGGGTACTCGTGTTGCCTTAAATAAGTCATACATTAAATTAATTATGTAAAACACATCAAAACTACAATTCTTTACGTGTATTGACAACCCTAGGTTACATGAATCCAAGTACATTCAAACATCAACCAGTCTATTAGCCTCATTTGACTCCTGTTATCTTGCCAATTTCTCTCTGCAGCTTGTTTTTATTTCACTGAACCTGTGCAATAACAAGTATGAATCAGCAAAAAAAAATGCAGCAACAACCATAACATTTAGATAAAAGAATGGCAAACCATCTCCCCAAATGAACCTTATCGCATTGCTCATGCACACCGCAGGGATCGCTGCTAACGACCGCAACTATTCTTGCTTCAATTGTTCCTCCGGGTTCAATTTGTACATTTCATTTGTTCTTTTTCTCTATCTTGAAGCACTTATCATCTTTAGAGCATCGCGTTTTGCTGCTTAGTGGACTCTCCGTGGAATACACAGTCAATCACTGGCATGCTTTCCTGTTATCGGGGATGTTTGAGGTGGTTTTCTCTAAGCTCTTGTATCTCCTTAAATTCACTTCATAAAAGTGGATTACAGAATGCTTTCTCTGCTTTATTAATGCTTGAATAGGGATCTCTCCTGTAATAACATCAGCAGAAATGTGTGTTTATTATGGTGAAACTCAGAAGGGCCAGTAAAAAGGAAACGTGAGCTCCAATCTGGTGTCCAATGTCGCAAATCATCGTCAGAACAATATTTTGTTTCCAAGTGGTCTGCAGACAGTCTGGTATAAATAACCCGTCCGTGAGTTATCTCCATTTAAGGTGGCTGGATGAAAACTGTGGAAAAAGTAAGAGACAGATTATCATCCAAAGCGGTGTGACCTCTGGCGGAGTGCCTCTCTCACTATCTAACTGCCTTTAACTTTATTTGGCTGTCGACTTGAAAGAGTCTTGCTGGGCTGGCTGCGACTGTGAACACACACACACACACACACACACACACACACACACACACACACACACACACACACACACACACACACACACACACACACACACACACACACACACACACACACACACACACACACACACACACACACACACACACACACACACACACACACACACACACACACATACACACCCTTACACAGAGAAATCCTCCCATATGGCATCATTTAAAACTCCTGGCAACTAATGCGTGTGTTTATCAGCACAACAAAGGACTGCAATGGAAAAAAGAAATAAGGTTCCCGTTCAATTTAGCAAACATGCTAACAATTCATTCCATGGTTATTATTGCAGCGATACAGGTCACTATACAGTAGGTCGTGTTTGGACTGGGCACTGGTTTATATTTAGCCCACATTGTGAACACTTGTCCCTGTCCAAAGCCTTGATAGCGAACCAACCGTCGCTCCCATTTGATACGTGTATCGTGTTAGGTGCTTCAAGCTTATCCTCTGATAAGGAATTACTGCTCCTGTTATGAATTATTAAATGGATTAGTCTTATAAAAAAGCCTACAAATAGTGTAGCTGACTTTTATAGCAACACATGAGAGGACAATCCTTGATCCCTGCCACTGAAAATACTTCGGATGGGGGCATCATATTCATATTGGCAGGGAAATAATCACCTGAAGTTTTCATTTTTACATTTAAAGGGCTACCCCTTAAAACGTTGACAGGCAGAGGATCCTAAGATCTTAAATTGCCATTAAAGCATATTAGCTATGTGTTTTACGTCATTTTGGAATAGAAAAGTGTAATTTACGTTCGGTTTGAAGCAGGATTATTAACACATTTAAAAAACCTGTTTTTATTTAGAGTTTATTTTACCCCTGCTTTACACGCAGGTCGAGATCTTATTAGCACGGTATGTGAAACAGCAGAGTAAAGACCTCGGCCTTGTTCTATGTATAGTGCGAGGGTGCATAACACCTTCCCTTTTTGGACTTAGTATTCCCTGCAATTCCTGTTATTCATGCTGCCTGCCAATGAGTCCACACTTCTGGGACGCGGCTCTGACCTGCAGAACAACAAACTGTGTGTGTGTGTGTGCGAGTGTGTGGGTGTGTGTGAGATTCTTGGGTGGTGAGGAGTTGAAGACAGTCATGGAGGAGGTAATGTTGACGGTGATGGTAATGACTGTGAGCAGGAATAGCTCCGTTCTTCGGGGCAGACGGATGAGTTATTGCACAAACTCCGAGGCACGTGTAGCGCTCCCAAACAATACGATCAAATTCTAACACACACGCACACGCTTGCTTGTTCCCTCTATAATGGTGACCCGCTTTAGAGGTCAGTGGTGTTTGCACTCAGCTCTCCGGGCCCAAGCATAATAACGATGAAGAATGGCCTTTGCGGCATATGGCCTCTTCCCTTGGTGTGTGTGAGGGCAGTCCAGTATGTGTTCTATTTAACCGTCATCGTTTCCCTCCCCTCCCACTCCTCCCTTTTCCCGTTCTCCATCTGCGTCCAAGCTCGATACTCGCTGAGGGAAAATGGGAAACAATCAACGGCAGATTGCCACGCTGCCTCTGCCCACCGCACACAAGTGGAAGGGGAAGTGGCGCGCTCTCCCAGGGCGCTCGCTGGCGGTTAGCGAACAGCCGCTCGCTGATGGATGCGAGGCAGAAATGATACACGCTGATAGCACCGTGTCTGTTTCAGTCCCCTGAAAGATAGATTGAGATTGCATCACGAGTCGGAGGGCGGCGCCTTTTTGCATCTGGCAGCAACATGTATTCACGGAACCACTCACGGTTGACTGTAACGTAGTTTAAAGTACTCCTGGAAATAGCCCGGGAAGACAAGCAGTCACAATAATGCATGACTGCTGCCAACTTACTTGTAGCAGTGGTGCAATGTGCAAAGCAGACATACTGTTGTTTCTCTATTTGCAACGTAATGAAGTGAGAAAATAACTCTGGCAAACTGGCTCTCCAGGTTAAGAGTGGTCCAGCATCAAATCTGTTAGCAGCAATGATGAGCATCAACATTGTTTGGAGGGCCAGGAGTTGCCACGTCAGCACCCACCTAATGGAGAGGTGCAGCACAAATTGACAGACTGACGGGGCAAAGGTTGACAAAGTCAGCGTACAGGTGTGTGTGAGCCGCATGGAGCGAGGTGGGTTTTTCCTGCTGATTGGCAATTTAATGTCCAGTTTTGTCGAGCTCTGCTGTTCCACACCAGGTAGTTTTTTTCTGGAGTCTCCGAGCTAACGACTCTCACCGTCTGCCTGTTTCCCCATATTGCGTCGGATAAATCTGCCTGCCTGACAGGGCCGTTGTAATGAGGTGATATGTGTATTGGCTGTATTCACAGGTAAAGGCATGGCAGATTGTGTTTGCCACTATGTGAGCTTTCACGAGGGTATAAAACATGATCACATGTGACAGATTACAAACCTTTTCATTATCTCGCCTTCTGAGGGATTCAGCCTGCTTCTTACCTTCTTAATTATACATCAATGAACCCCGAGTGAGTCCCCCTTCCTCTCTAACCGCTGACAGGTAGCACCTGTCCTGCCCACTATGGCCAGATGGACAATGCCCCAGTGCACCTGCCCCTCTTGGTGGCACTAAACCTGCTTCGAGCCAAGCCTCAGTGCTGGCACCTGAACATGCACACACACAGTTGGAGCCCTTGGATACCCCCTCTCTCAACTTGGCATGACTTAGTCTGGCATATAGAGTATAGCATTTGCAATCATAAACAGTAAATCAAGAGAAATGGCAATGGCTTGGCTTGTTCAACCAGAGGAGGAGATTATATTAGCCGGAAACTATTTTTGATTGGTTTTCATTTTTGTTCCCTGAACATAACATTTAGAAATCAATGGAAGTCGGTAAAAATTAATAATTTTGCCTTCACAGTTTAAACCACAACCATTTCAGAAGATGTCTGAAATATAGCTTCCCAAAAAAACAATTCAATCGCCTCTTATATATATGGTAAATATGACTTGGAAAATATGCTTATTTGCTCTAAAGCGAAGAGTTAGGGTGAAGTTAATTTCCTCTGTCATTTGTGTAATGAAAGGTGGCTGTAACAATGCTTTTCAGGCAGTATGTAGCCTGGTAGTCGAAATCCAGGGCAAACAAACCCCATGCACTCATCACTGCTCTATATGTTAACAGCTGAATGCCTCTCTGCCCTACATTGTGACAGCTGGACAGTAAAAGACAGTTAAGTAAGTCACTCAAACTGTGGAACAGTAAAAGTGTGTGTTGCGAGGGGGGTAGGATACTCAGAAATGGTCCCCGCACAGACAGGTGGCGAGCAAAAACAGCAGCGGTAAAACAGAAATAAGAACTTTGTAAGAGTCGTTCCAATATCCCGGCGAGAGCAGGGGGCCCCTGGAGTAAAGGCAGTAACACCTGTGTTTACTGCGGCTTCAAATGGAGCCCAGGATAAAGAGAGAGAACAATATTAACGGAGAGGCAAACCTGGCACCGAACGGGCAGAAAGCTGGTCACACAAACTCCCTCGTTCCAGTGGGAGTGCGTTTGATTCGCCTCTCCCATCACCCCTCTTTAGACCAAGCCTTTGATAAGCCTCCCCTGTTCCCCCATGTGGATCTGGCAGGGTCTATATGTGATGTGATGTGATGTGAGCTGCCTATCTATGGCCAAACTGCACCGCCGGGCCCTGACGCACATTGGAAAAGAAGGCTATAGGGAAATTCATCTCGCAGCTCCATGTCAGTGAATTGAAGTTTTTCCCTCAAAATGGGCATTCACTGAGATGAAAATAATGCTTAATATCTTAATTAACTTTCACTGTTTTGCACCTGCTGTGCCCTCACTTGTGACTCACAGGACACTCAAAAATAGCCTCGACTTAATCAAGAAAATACATCAGCCAGGCCCTTCTGTGAAAATATCGCAAATAAAAATAATGTTTTCAGTCCAAGTGAGTCACATCCCCCCTTCCACCCCTCCTCCTGTCCTCCCCTCAGTCTCAGACAGAGGTCATCAAGGTGTTGTGCTTTCCAAAGCAGAAGAAGTGGGAAGCCTTGCACCTGCTCTCACATATTCTCAGTACCCTTCCCAATTTTTATTTATTTGCTTTATTTATTATTCGGTATTATGTGAATGCCCCCGCATGGCAACATCCTTTCATACAAGGCCAAGGTTATTGCGATCGCTACATGTGTATCGCTGTATGAGTCGTGTTATTAAAGCGTGGTCACTTGATCAGTTTGTCCCAGACCTGATCTGAATTTGCATTGTTGTTTATTTCCAATATTACATTTTCCTATTACTGTCTCTTAGGGATACAAATCTACACTCTTTGATGCGTATTTCCCTTTCTGATCCCACTCTAAGAAAGAGAAACGGTAGCAAAGAAGCCGGGAATGAAAGGAAAGAGCACTTGTTATGTCATGTGTGCGGAGGAAGGAGACAGCTTCCCCTGATCGCCGTCCTCCTCGCACCGGTGACAAGGAGGCGAAAAGTGCCTCCATATTGGGGCGGATGGCTGCACCGATTGCCTTTTTGTCCTGTGACAGATACACTCTACATGTGTCACAGCCGCGGACCCGTCACCTTGCGACGGCAGAGCAGAGAAGGTGAGATACGGAGAAGGAACAGCGGAGAGGAAAGCAACAAGGGCGCTACCCCCGACAACGCTGTCAGCGTGTTTATCACCGCGCATTAAAATAGACATCGGACGCCCTTCTTGTTGTCTCTTCCCGCAAAGCTCCATTGTTTCTGGAGGAGGGAGATGTCTAAGACCTGCCTTGCTAAGTGCTTACAGAGCACCACTCACTGCCACTGCAAAGTGCCACAGCTGCAGCAGGAACCGGGCTCTAACATAGTGATTTATGTGGCTGCAGCGGGCCCTTACGTCTTAGAAAGATATATTATTATATTTCCCATACAAACCTGCAATCCTTGAGCTTCAATTGCATCCGGTTCTCCTTGTCATTTAAAGTAAAAGGGCTCATTAAACCTTTTAGTTTACGGAGAAAAAGATTGACATTTTGAAAAGTACGTTTATTGGCTTTAATGGAGAGATAACTGAGAGTTAGAATTAGCTTAGCATAACAACTGGAAACAGGGACACAGCGAGTCTGGTCATAAGGTCAAAAAATGGATTTGCACATAACCTTCTATAGAATTGCAGCTTATTTCCACTACAATCAAACAAGATACAAGATAACTAAATATCATTTGATTCTGTATACATTATGCTCTCCGCCCTTGCATATTTCTTATCATCTAAAGGCAGCTACATATTTAAAAAGGCTAGATGCCAAATGTGTAAAGATCAGTTA
Source organism: Notothenia rossii (assembly GCF_949606895.1). Classification (NCBI taxonomy): domain Eukaryota; kingdom Metazoa; phylum Chordata; class Actinopteri; order Perciformes; family Nototheniidae; genus Notothenia; species Notothenia rossii. The sequence continues at coordinate 11,546,153 of NC_136901.1, forward strand.
TCACATCTGGTTTGTTAAGTTGTGTAGAGGGTCTATATTTTTGGCAGTACCTTCTTACCACTGTCCTCACTGTTGAATGAAACATTAAAAAAGCTCTTGATGTCTGGGATGGTTCGAATTTCCGCTCTGACCTGCTTAGACTTAACATGCCACGGTCACCGCCGTTCACCCTGTCGGCCCTGAGGGGATTTCGTCTTGGATGTTAAAAACTTGTGTGGAATGCTAAAACGGGCCCAAAGTCTTATGCTGTGTGTCCACATTTTAGATGGACTGCCCTCTGTACTCTCGGGTGTTGCACTAAGATGATCTAAGCTCCTTTGCCTTTGAGTTGGCATCTGTCTAGACGCATTAAATCCCCCTCAAATGGTTAATAAGTTATATGTTTATACTGTTGTAGGATCCAGTCTTAAAAGGTGTGCTTTATGCCCAAACAATGCATTTAATATGTGTGGTCTTGTTCATTCTGGCAGAGTAGGCATCTCTTTTTAATGCACTTTATTAAATATTCAACACTTATAAGAATGTATTATCCGAACAAAGAAAAGGTTCAATCCCTCGGAGTAAGTGTCAATCCTTTTCTTTCCAAGCAACAAACTGTTAAATGTGGCTTGTGTTTTAAAATGTTAAACGATTCCTCAATAATGCACAGGGATCATGTAACAGGTCGACTTTGAAACACATGCTAGTGATTGAATCTTATCCTAGCCTTCCCGCTTGTGTCAGCCATTTTGCCTTTTTATAAAGTGCTAGAATCAGGCGTAACAGCCTGTTAATAAAATCTTTTTAAACGTCAGAATCAAAGCTAAAGGATGCAGGGTTCGGGTTGGAGTAGCATACCAGTCAATGCGCCTCTGCCCTGCGTTCTCTCCATTAATACTCTTACGTATAATTCTTAGGCTATTGAATAGATTGGTCTGCAGGTTAATTGGACTTTTAGCTACTGGAAGCGTTTCCTTACAACATCAGAAATAACCTCTCTCACAGTCCAAGCACGCTTGAATGTTGTGTACAAACCAGGCATTCGCTAGAAAGGAGGAGACGCAGTGGGGGGCACCCGGTAGACTATCTCTGCTATGCGAGGAGCCTTCGGGCTACTGTCAGGGTCAAGGTATTTTTAACTACGCATGCATACACTCAACACGAACCGCCCTGTGCCACCTGCTGGACCCTGTCAGCTGTTGAACAACTGAAGGGGGGAGGGGGAGTAGGCACCAAGGAATGAGTCTTTTATGTGATTGTTTCTATATTATACTGCCACTAGTGTATACAAACAACATTATACACACGTTTAACTAGGAAAAAAAGGACTTTACAGAGAAGGAGAGGCTTGTTTATTTGGTTCAAGAGAGCCAGAAGTGGTGCTAGATCAATACTTGGCAGATATTGATGTTGCTGTAGTGGTTATTTTTTCCTTGATCCTTTTGGCTGTAGACATTCCTCCAATAGGTGAGGGCATGGTGGTAGTCTCTCAATATTCTCTCCCCCACTCTGGCCGCAGCTGCTCTCATAAACCAAGGTTCATATTGCAGCAGCTGGGCCCACCTCTATACAAGACTAATTGTAACACGATTTCCCCCTCTGCTCCGGAGCCAATTTGTGGAGCCACAGGAAGGCCAAGTAATCAATTTCTAAATTTTGAAGTGAAGTTTTTGAAATGTTGATTTGATTTGGGGCCGCATCGATTCAGTTCAAGGTTATTGTTTTTTTTTTTTTTATTATTCACAACTCTCCTTTCAAGATGGATTGGACGTTTAGGGCATCTCGCTGCACAGAACAGTATTTCTACGCTGCTCCTAAGCGATAGAAAGAATACAATCTGAGCTGCTTTTGTCCTTGTGTCCTTTTTATGACAATTGCACTGAGCACCAAGGACTGAGAGCAAACAAGTTTTGTAGCAACAACACGGGCTAAATCAAAATGAGGTCACACCAAGGTTACATACACTGAGGACACAAAACACTAAGCTCCTAACGACAAACAGCATCTTTGCCCATTGTGAAGACTAAGGCAGGCCGACCCTCGAAAGTTTCTTTCGTTGCCCAGTAACTGCACAAAATTGACAAACAACGGCAAAGGAGATTTGGGTGTCCGTGTGTGTGCCAGTCCAATTTTAACTTTCCACTGACGTTCATGAACTGGACATGACAGGCCATTTTGAAATCCACTCTACACTCTAATTTTGGATGAGGTGTGGAGTTGAGGGTTAGACTAATCCATTGCTCTGCTGATAAACAGCATGTGGCCGATAAAGACTCTCTTTAAACGGATAGTCCAACCTTAGTATACTTTTGAATAACAGACATCTGGGGTGTAAAAAAAGAAGGAAAGCCTAGGGGGACATTTGACATTTTGATACATTATATACTATTATTATTATTATTATTATTATTATTATTATTATTATTATTATTATTATTATTATTATTATTATACATTATATACTTTTATGCACCAGTTTATGTTGGAAATGTATTTTTTCAATTCTAAGGAAATCACAAAATGCAGGCAGCAGGTGACATTTCACAATTATAAGGATCATTTTGAATTTTGTTAGGTGGAGGAGAAAAATTGTATAAAAATTCATACTTTTCAATACTGTTGTACAATTGCTCACTATGTTGCAAACAGTCATTACTTTGCAAAAGTATTACCTCTTTCTTGGCTTTATCTTCGCTTAAAGCCAAACATAGTGGTTATAGTTTGACCTGAAATGACAGCTATAATCGGCACAACTAAATTAATCCCCATTGAAAAGGCTGTATTAGCGAAACCTTGATAGAGGGCTTACACACTTACTTTGATGATGTGCCAGCCAAGCTCACATAAGAAAAGACGCTCTTCTCTAGTCTGCACCATCCAGACTGATGTGATGTGACAAGGACAAACCTAATGCGGCTGTTTCATTGACTCCGCACGTCTATTGTTTCAGTCTATTACAGATATCTCGTCTGGCAGGGATCGGATTGTGTTGCCGGCACCTGCGTCCACATCAGAATCAAACAGTGGCTGGTTTGAATTGCTGGATGATTTCCAATCCAGCTGTTAGTTTGGAGGCTCGTGGGAGGGAAGGTTGAACAGCTACAATCATGGCTTTTACGGCTCTAGACTTTCTGCAGTTTCTGTCCATGAAACTGCGTGTAAAACTGCATTCTTGACCCTATAACAGGCTATTTTATCAAGACATCAAATAATACATTTTCATTTTTAGCCCTAATAAGGTTGAACTTGTTTTCGGCTGTTGGAAAAGGTCCTATCAAAATAAAATGCTGCTGTTTTTCTTATCTTTTTTCAATCTTCCATCCCTCAATGAAATTCCCTTTTTATGATATTGTTTGTTGATGGAGCTCTTTGTGTGGGGTTGGCATTGGTATTTTTTTTCCCTGCCGCTGGCTTTATGGAGCCAACATTTTCTACCGCTCCAGGCTGTTTACTTGGCTGTTTTTGATCAAAAGCCCCTCCATTTTACCCATTCAAGACACTCTTGTAAGATTTCCAGCAGCAGACTCCCACCTAATATCAAATCATAGACTATCAACTGTTGTGCTTAGCAAATATCATGAGTCCGTTAAACAAAACAGTTGGATTTTCAAAGTATTTTCTACGTTTTATTAAAGAGCATACTAGTTATGTAATTAAAATGAGTGTGAAGGTTTTTTTTAGACTTAGGGAAGAAAGCCCCGGGATGTGATATGACCACAAGGCTTACGTCACAGCACCATTTTAAACAATTTGCTATATGTTGAGTCTTATGATGATTTGATTTAAGGCCTTTTTTTCCACTGCTATTAATACAGTTTGTCTTCATCCTTTTTCGGATCTAATTCCTGCCAATACCGCTGACTTTACCAAGACCTGCCCACAACAAAACTCAGCACCATCTAGTGGACTTAGAAGGCAACCTTTACCAAAAAGTTTAAATTTTCTTGCTTATTATTTGTATAATAAATTATCAATACTTGGAGTCCAACAATATATTGACTTGCAACACATTGTAACTCAATGCTGAATCACATATGTCCAACACCCTAGCAATGGAGCATTGTTTCCAAATGCAAGAGATGCTAAGGCATTAGCTAGTCACACTAAAAAAAACATTTTTAGCGTAGTCTATTTTCTCATGTTTTTGTCTTTGTAAACTGCGTATTTGCTGTGATACAAAAGCAATCCAAAGGATGTCGCTTATCAGTTGGTTAGTTTCTGATGCAGTTAACAATGACTAAGTCCTATACATATATTTAGATTCATGGAACACCCTTGACCTCAGTGTTTGCAACCACATTCATTATTACCTTTACATTATAATATCATTCAGAGGGGACCTTCCTAATTTAAATAAAAAAATAAGGGTCAACGAATATCATTGTAGAGCCCTTATTCTCTGTGAGTAAAGCACTGACCCTCCAAACAACTTCAAAGATCTGTTGCTTTTCCCTAAGCATGTATATTCCACCATGTCAGCAAAGTATAGATGGCTGTTACCTACATAACTTCCCATAGTTGTATTTCATGCAAAGTTGACTGTCATTGAAAGTTGCGGGAAGCTCTAGAGTGAGTGCTCCTTGTATTCTTACTCAACATTAATTATCCTTGAAGCATATCTTGGTCAGTGTGTTTGTCCTTTGCAGCCTTATTATATCCCCCCTCTCTCTATACAAGTTAGGGACACCATACTTTTACTCTCCACAGTAATCCAATTATTTTCCTTTTTGCGGTCAAAGCAGCAAGACTCATCGCCTCTTTTTTTCCCCAGTGGGAAATGACGTGACATCACTCATGTCTATTGCTATTGTCTTTGTCTGCTACGCTGTGAGGGAGATCAGGTGAGGACAGTGATCCATTGATGGGTTAGCAGGGATATCATGTCCAGAACTGATACCTGGGTACTCATTTGGGGCCAATTTCAGAAAATGTAATGGTACTCTTATTTATACTGTACCGCAGTTACTGTAGGCACTCTGTAGCTCAAGGGTTAGGATGTCCCGTTGTCCCTGGGACTCTAGAAAATGTGTTTTGGATAATCAGAGATCCTTCCCGCGACAAAAGGGATTTATCGCTGAGCGACTGACCAACTGAACTTAGTACCAATATGTTATATCAGAAAAAAACCTTAAAGACTAATTGTAAAATGCCTAACAGTTTAATTGTAAAATGCCTTATTGTATCACGTACATTCGTGTGGATATTGGCAGAAAAAAAGCTAGCTAATGTTAGCTGTCAGCAAAGTCATACTTAAATAATGGAACAGCTGCATGAGGAGGTTCCATTGAGTTACATTATGATGCGTTCAAGAACTATTTCGTAAAAAAACGATATGTGCTGATGGTGATTTATGATTTGATCATGCTGTGTTCAAACGTAATCATGTAACATTTTGTTTTTGGCAAGAACAACTTAAAACTAGCTCTTATTAGCCAAATATTGCTTAATGTAATCTACTAATGCAAAGGTTTTTCTATGAATCAAAGCTAATATCATTTATTTGGTATCGAATCTTGTGTTGGTATATATTATCGACTAAACACCTGAAATAGTGACATCCCTTTCCAATGGTGTCAGTTTGCTACACCTTAATCCTGTCAGAGCGTTCTGCCTGCATCTGATCAAAGGCGGCTAAAGCACGAGGCACAGGTTGGGAGGTATAAGCTTTTTATAGGCACGTAGGTGTTCATGCTTTGTGCATTTGTCTGAAAAAGTCATCGGGGCACGCTGCTATGCGTGTTATTTGTTTTCCAGCTCTCGTGCATGTGTTTCCGCACAATGCCAGTCGAGGTCGGGTCACGCCGGGGGGACAGGCACCGGCTCATTTTGTATCCCTCTGCTGCGTGCCTCATTCAGGGGAGGCTTTGTCACCAGCTATCTGCCTGCCAGCGCAGGGTATTGTTATTCCAAAGTACAGGCGAGTTAACATTTCTCTTGTCACCGCTACATCTCCCCCACAACACACCAGGAAGAAGAAATAACAGGAGAGAAGAGACGCTCCTTTGCCCTTTCCTCCTTTTCTCTGCCTTTGTCCCCAGCTGACTCTTCTCCTCCTGGGGAAAACATATCCCTTTCTTTATCTTATTCTGCATGTTATCTTCTTAATAAAAGACCAGTACTCCTTTTAATAAAACAGTCCTGATGCAGTGGTTAAAAATAGAGCCATGTTTGATCGTTTGGTTGAGGGCCACAGCAGATTTGACAGGCAGGTGTTTTTTAGCCATGTTTACTTTTCCGCTAAGCATGTACGGTTTAGCCTCCTGCTGAGAATCTCCTGTAAGCAAAGTGGAACACAAAAGAATCTCCTATCAGCCCGGCTCAGATCACTCTCATAATTAATAACTGTATTCATCAGCCAACGTGGTATTTACAAATGGAGTGATGAATGCCGTTGATGAGCTGGATTCCTACTGAGCAATTGCGCCATTACCTCGGGGCGATTATCTTTAGCATGAGTGTCCCCCTCGGAACTTTTTTTTTTTGACTTGACGACATGGCTTTCCGTGCCCATATTCCTGAGATTTATTTACCCCGCGAGAGGCTGCCAGGCTCAATCGCCCTGCAGTAAAGTCTTTTATGCGCTACGCTGTTCGATTGGGAGCAGCTCGTAACTCAGGCGGTCTATCAAAATCAATGGGTAGCGTGTTGAGCGCTGATTTAGGGTGGTAATTAGAGATGTTAATTGTTTTCATTACTCAGGGCCGGGGGTGAGCGGCTCCAAATAGAAAGGGGTTACTGGCTCTTCTGGGCCTGATTGGGGGGTTTTATCACTCAGGGATGTTGAATGACCTCCCTTTGACACTCACAGATGGTATCTCCAATCCTATGATGTCCACCATAGAAGAAGAATCTTTGACCTGTGCATAACCTTTGGCACAAGAAGGTTACATTTAAATAATTGGCTCTATAGTAGACATTAATTGCAGCAGAAGGAGGAAATATAGTACATAATAGCTCCTGACACTTACCTCTACCTATTTAAACATTATTTATGACAGCACATCAAAACTAAATGATCTTAGAAAGCTGTAACTGTCATGTTTAGAATGCTGAAAAAGGTAGAATATTCTGTCCTGGCTGTAAATATGTTTAAGCGATGAATACATGGAATGAACTGCAGTGAATAGGTATCGGTTTCTGCTCGGCGGGGGGTTGCAGCTTCTATTGAATGGGAGCACTTTGAATATTTTCTATGGTCTATTCAAATGTAAAAAACCTGAAACGGTTCATTTCTAGATGAGCTATTAGTTGAAAAAAAACAGCAGCACTTGTACACATGAATGTCAATCCAACATTGATATGATGATTGTACCTTATGCAACAATGCTGAATAGCAAACGTCCTTGGATGATTGAATTGAAGCGCTTTCATTAACAGGGTGTTTGGTTTTTGTTATGCAGTTTGGAAACGGTATACAAAATAGAGCAATTTGTTTATTTGAAAAGGTTATTTGGAGTAATTAACACCCTGGGAAGACTTGCTGATGAAGGCCGCAACTTGCAACTTGTTTTCTATCTAAAGTAGACAAACCGTGATCTAGGGCTGCTCAATTAATCATATTTTAATCGCAATTACGATTTTGGCTTGCAACGATTATGAAAACAACATAATCGAAGTAAAACGATTATTTGTATTTTTTTATTATTTACATTTTTTTTTTTTTTTACTGTTTTTCCAGTTGAATTATACTTAAATTTCAGGGTAATCAACTGTTAAAAACACACTTTTCACATTTTTGTTTTCAATAAATTGATGTTTTCAGGTAAATGGATAATCGTTTTTTAATAATCGTAATATCAATTATTGACCCGAATAATCGAGATTATGATTTTTGCCATAATCGAGCAGCCCTACCTTGATCTATAATTTTCATTTACAAAAAAAGATTGATGTCATTGTTTAGGCAGTACAAAAAGAAACAAACAAAGGTTTGAAATGTAAATCTTCAAAAAGTTGAAAATAATATTGAAATAATAATTAAAAAGTAACATTTGTTGTCCACTACAAAACAAGTACATGTTTCCAAGCCCATCACAATGTGAAACAAAATAAGTTCTGCATATTAAACACGATTCAAGATGAGGAGAGGGAAAAAATGCATCATAATAAGTGAACACAAAAAGAATGAAGGCTTACTAATACTCCCTGTGCTTTAACTTTGACCTTACAGACAACAAAAAGTGCATCCAACCCATTTAAGGCATTCCCTAAATTAAGAAATGATTATAAGGGAAACCCAGGTTCTGGAACTTTTTCTCTGTCTTTCTTGAGATAGAGCTACTACAGAGTGTGAGTTATTATTGTGCTCTCACAGATATCAGTAACACCTTATTTGTGAGAACAGCCCGGAGGTACACTCTCCTTTCGCCACATTTCACACTCTGCTGCCCATTCTTATCCTCTCCGAATAATGAGCTCAATGCTTATCTGTAAGTGATGCTTTTATTGGCCGAATTAGTCTCAGATGTTACTATCTTTGGCCATGGAAGTACGATTTCAGTGAACCTTTATGCGTAGAAAACCCCTCCTCACTCCAATTGAGATGTTTTCCCCTTTCTGCTTTTCCACTCGTCATTCCTCCATGGCCTTCAAAGGAAAATAATCAGCTATCTGTCCATTTTAAAGGAGCTTCGTGAAACTGGATCTTTTTTTGTACAAAAGTTTTTTCTTGTGCTATGTGAAGTTTTCTTGTGTGACACCACTCGCCCTCTGCTTCTCGTATGATCAAACATTTTTGTTTTACGCTTGGACTAAAGGGGGTACAGAAAGCTTTCCACTATGTGTTCTTCTTTCTCGCACTCCTTATCCATGCATAAGATAAAACAAATCTTCCCGCGGAACATCATATAGCAGTTAGCTGATCCGTCTGAAGGCGTTCGGCCGTGCATCAGCGATGGCAAATTGTATTCGGGAGAAAAGTAGGCATTCGATAACCCCCCACGTAATGGCGTAATGCCTGTAATTATGACAGCTGATGATGGACATGAAGTAAACGTAGCCAACACATCAAAACACACAAACACTGGCGCCCGCTGTGCCATCTCATCTAAGTCGAGGCAGTCTCCAGAAATAGCTCTGATTGTGGCCCTGAATAATTCAATGTCATTTCTTCCCCTCCTTCCAAAAGGACTGTGGGAGCAATTGATGAGAGCGGATGAATATTTAATGCCTCTGAGTCTCTTGGACAAGCCGGGGCCTGGGATGACAAGCTCCGAGAAATCAAACAAAGAAGAGGAGAATGAGAAAAAGGAGGTTGCGTAGTGAGGGGTAGCGCAAACACTGAGGGGAAGATCCGAGTTAGAACTACATCTAAAAGCATCCACTTCCTCTATCGCCTTTAACTGGCCATATTGCAGCGCCTGCTTCAAAGTTAAACAGAAGTGTTTGATTGCCCTTGTGAGAAACTTTGATTCCCCCCCCCCCCCCCCTCGGTGTCACATTCATTATTAACTGATGGATGTTTTAGAAATGCATTAAATGTTTTCCAGTCAAGGCTTTTCTGCGGGGGTTCGAGGAAACAGTTTCTTCACCTCTATTCCACTTCAAACATCTAGGGTTAATTTCCCGGGAGATACTAAACTATGCGATATAGAGAGATGCAATTCTGCAGTGATAGAAGATGGACCGTCACGGTTTCCAGAGTGATATGACCCCAAATGATCAGTCTGGCGCTTCTATTGAGGTCAAATCTGATTTATTTTCCTTGTATACATAGTCTATTATGTCAGCAGTAATCTCAGGGTGTGGAAAACAAACATACCTATTTTACTCTTCAAAAATGTTGGTAAAATAAGAAAGTTTTTAGTTGGTTTACTAGGAATAACCGGACTCTTTACTTATAGGAAGGGAAAATCAATCACCTCGTCATAAGGAAACTGAACCATGTCCAAACATTTGTGAAAACATTTACAAAATAACTTTTTAATATCAGTTCTATTTGTTCGCTCATTGTACTTTAAAAGCAAGTCGTGTTATCCTAAATGCCAAATTCAAAAACATTGTGTCACATCATGAATCAATGCATTTTATTAAGAATGTTGTCAATTATTGTGTTTCCATTAACTTTACATAAATTGTAACTGTTGCACACTTAATAAGATGATAGATTTTATTAAAGGAGCTGAATGTCAGCGATACAATCAAGTGAATTATAACCTGCTTTGACCCATTTAGGTTACTTATACATGCCACTTTACTTAAAGGTCCCATGTCATGCTTTCCTGGTTATTACCCGTCCCCTTCTGTGTTATGTAGCTTTTTATGCATGGAAACGGTCTGCAGAGTCACAAACCCTCAAAGTACACCCTGTAGGGAGTACAACTCTAACACAGAAAAGACCTGCCTATGCTGCCCCAGAACGCCTCGTTGGAGATTTCTCTTTTTCCATTGTTTACTTCTTGGGTATAGTGACGTATTTCGGGTATAGTGACGTTTGGACCAATCTGCGGACTTCCTCACACACACACACACACACACACTCGGCGGGACGTTGCAAGGCTCGCTGCTGCGAGGAGCGGACAGTGTAAGCTGGCTCACTGGTGTGGGGTCGGCGATACAGCGAGACACCGCGGAACTCAGCCTGACCACACACACACAAACTCCCAGCCAGGCTACAGGTGTGTGTGTGTGTGTTTTGGGCTGGGTTTCGCTGTGTTTCGCTGTCTCACAGACGGCCACTGGGCTCACAGGGAGCGGGGGGGGGGGGGGGGGCAGGAGCTCCAACAAGCCGGTTAGGACAGAGAGTGCATACACATACTTTACAGAGATGCTGTATGAGAAACCAATGTGAGTTTGGAAAATGTCACAGTATACATCTATTTTAGTAGACCTCAACAATGGAATTATGATCAGTAGAAATGGCCATGACATGGGACCTTTAAAAGAAACAAAACACTGATTTTAAATGCCAAGCAAGGAGAACTTCTCATTTCTCAATTGTAGTAGTTGCTGTTGCATTATGGGAAGTGTAGGATCAAGCAATAATGTACCAAAACTAGACTAAAACTTTGGATATCTCAGTGTCTTCCTTCAAAGAGACAGAAATGTTTCCATACTTTCCCACAAATGTAATAGACCAAATTATTGATCTAGAGAATAATCCTTAGTTATAGACCTATTTACAATTTAAAAATGTTATCCAATGTCATTTGCTAAGAAAATATAACTTATAAACATTCCACATCCTGCTTTAAACAGCTGTGACTATGATTGATTGATGTTCAAAAGGTTTAACAGCATACATTGTTTTTTGATTTTAGAAATTTAAATTAATTTAGTTGCCTTCCCCATAGAACGCCTTAAAAAAGAGGCGAGAGCTGATATTAAATATTCTGTCCTCAGAGTGTTGATATTCATGTATATTCACTGCAGAGAACACTTTTGAAAATGAACAATCACAGACGGAAAAGGTCATCGTTGTGCTGAAGTAGTGCATTATGAGAGTGGAATAATTGCTTTTTCTCACATTAGTTCCTGTTGTAATGAAATCTTGGCAGTGCACGACACTGAATGACAGATTACGCCACGGTTCAATCACGCAAGTGTGGGTGTTGGGGTGGGGGGGACGGGGGTCAATTGGCTTTTGTTGGAAAAAAGTGCGTCTCGCATAAGTCTCCGCATAAATCATCTGTATCATTTTCCGTCCTTTTAACTAACGGCGCCACTCTCATCAAGGGTTTGTGTCATTGCACTCTAATTGTTTTGAAGTGAGAGCTATTTTTGCTGAATAGAGCTTAATGATTTGTAACACGGCATGGTAAAAGACGTGGTGGTGCGGGGGTATGGAGCGGCCTTCTTGTTCTTGCACCAGTGCATTCAAACACCATTTTCTGGGCGGCGCTCGGATCTTGGAAACCTAACTGTGTTAATCATGGTTTATATGTGGGAGACATCAAAACCTCCCTGTTCTTCCTTGTCTCACCCGCTGGGTTATACACAGACATCTCTCAAGGGCACCTTCACCATAACCCCTTCATTTATCTTCCGTCGTTTCTCTATTGGAAAGATGAATCACTGCGTTTGACATGGACATTTTTACAGGAAGTAGACAACTCCTCATGCATGTATGTTGACTAAGGCACTATATCCTCTTATTGACTGGTCCTTGCATATTTAAAACATCACATCAGGGAGACCTAATACTTTATTGGGGCCCAGAGGCTTTCAGTGCAAGAAACTATCTGTATGCCCCCTGCCTGCAAGTGGATTTTCCAAAAACCTCCACTCTTTTAAGGGCAAAGCTCCGTGCCGCCACGTTTCAATCCCGGATAAAAAGAGCAGTCAAGTCGAGAGAGGTCTGCCTGTTGGTCTCCAGACAGGAAAAAGGAGACAGTGTAGCACAATGAAAAGGTGAGCTGAATAGGTAATTACTTTTCTTTCCTCACCTGCTGGAAACCGTATAACCCTCTTGTGGGTTTCATTTTGAGGATATCTTTTGCTGACTTTTGGGAGATTTAATTATATGGTAAGGGGATGTGACACGTCCTGCTCGTGAGTTGAGAAATTTAGTCGAAGCTGACATTTACCCTTTACGGTGTAAGATGGAAGGTGTGCATGCGGGAAAGGGTGTCAAGTGCTTGCCGTGAGGTGTGAAGGTGCCGTTGAATCCCTGGGGAAGTATTGCTTAACTACAAAATGGTGACTTGAGGTGTTGTTTCTTTTAGCCAGGTTATCTACGGCTGTTTGTGACACGACATCTTTTGGCCTGATGCTTGAATGTTTACTTTTAAATACTTTGTGGGCATTGTCTTGTTTAATGGAAGGATGTAAACGGTTCTTCCCCATAGACTGTATGTTAGATGTTGACATGAAAATACCCCATTTGCTTTACTTGACAGACATAGAGAATGCTGCTTGGTCTTCTCTGTTTGCACAAAGTTGCCTTCAGATACTTGATTTTAAATTGTATCATTGTATGCTGTCGATTTTCCCTTAGCGACAAACTACTGTAGCCCAAATCATGAAAACCAGGCCCAGGGCATTAAAGACACGTATGTAGATGCCGGGGCAGAGGACCCCCTTTAAAAAGAAAAAAAGCTTTGCTGCTACACTGCTACTCAGATTGTGATGGAACATGTAGAATGTTGCATACTGGAAGTGCTTGACTTATCTGAATCACACATGCACTTTTTCGGCCGAAATGCTCTGCACAAATCAATGTTTCAGGTTTGGCTTCTTTTTTATTGGCTTCCTGCGTCAATGGCAACAAACTAGTTGGACACGTGTTGAAGAGGCTGCCTCATCCATGTGGAACCTCATCCAAGCCCACTTTTCCTCTGTTTATACAAATCCGACCTTTATGCTAATTGCTTTTATGATGATAAAGAGACAAAGATGATAGGGAAGGGGGGGGGGCGTGGGGGTACTGTTTCGCACACCACTGCAAACAAACACACACACAATCCAACACTCACAGGCTCACCCTTTCCTTATGCTGATCACAGCTTTCACAATTAGACAAACTGTGATAACGCCGTTTATGCAGTGGGGAGATCCATAGCAATTATGCTTGAAGGGCATTTCTCCGGTGGATGTTACGTCTTCTGGCTGAACACTAACTCACACACACTGTTTGGAAATCTGCAGCTCCTCTCGGGAGGTTTGTAGGGCGAGAGGGGCTGTCTTTGATGCATTTGGGAAGGAAGAGTAAGACATGGGAATTAATCCGAAAGAGAAAAATAAAGTCCCCAAACTACTTCAAAAAACGTGTATTTGGTTGTGTATACACTGTAGGAGCAATATTTGCTTTCATGGATATTTTTTTAAAACCTTGGAATCTTTTAACACGCTTCCGAGTTATTCAAAAAAAAAATGTGGATCAAATCCTATAATACTAATACTATTAATGTAATTCCTTGTCTTCATGCAACAAATACTGGGTTTTAGACGGTTGCAGAATGGTGACATCATGCTGATACAAAAAGTCAATGCTAGAAGGTATCGTTGGGCATCAAAGGAACGGCGACATTTTGTAGAAAAACGTCCTGAAATAGCGATCTGAACATCTGCTGTCAGGAGTTAAAGCTTATTTCCAGTTGCTTGCGATAGGCAAGTGGATTACTGATGAAAGAATGATAGCTGCTGTGTTATTTCCTTCAGCTCCACCAGTCTGGTTACACATTACCTTCTTATTCACACCAGAGCTGCTTCACAATTTCAAGTAAACAAACACTGTGGGTTCTGAAGACAACATCATTTTTATTTTATGACTGTGCCAGAGCTATTCCCTGACTGAGGTAAACTTTCAGCTGCGTGACACTTGGTGAGGTGAAGCTCAATTATTGCCCCCTCCCACATGTGTGAGTCAGTATTCAGTGGAAAAATCAATCCAGAAAAAGGGCACATTTGTTTCTGAGTGTTGTCAGGCTGAAATAACTGATTGCAGCCTGTCAATAAAAACAGAATTTCTGATTAATAATGGACTTTACAGCGGCATAAATAACCCATAGTGTTTATCCATCAGGACGCCAGTTAGTGCTTCGAGTGCTTACGCCCTCTAATCCCCCATCCCTAAGGGTGGCGGTTGATGAAGATCGACACATCACACCGCCCCCCCACCACCCTCTTGCATATACACACAGACCCCTCGCTCGCCTCTTCATCCACTGCCTTGGTGCGCAGTCACGCCCGCTGCAGCGTGAGCTCTGTGTGTGTCGGGGGGGAAGAAGATAAGATGGACTCTTTTGATCATCAACAGCTGAGGCAGATTAAAAGTTTTTCATTGGAATAATGCGGTGGAAAGTTGCCTGGAGGTTAATGGACTGGCAAATTATGTATTTACAAATGATCAGGGTTCAAATCTATGCTATAAATTAGTCTACTGCCAATCAGGTCTTAATATTCTGCAAAAGAATGTACTCTTTTTCATGATCTGGTACTAAGAGGTGCAACCATACATTTCTTAATGGTTTATGAATTATTCATTAAAGTTTTTACTTTACTAATAAACCATTACTTTTGTCTGCAGTCCATTATTTAATTTTAAGTTATACTTAGATTGTTCAATTCTTAAAGGTTGTTCTTATTAATCCTTCATATCTGGTCTGAACATTTTTGAAACACAATGGAACCTGCATCACAGGCTTACTTCGTAAACAAATATGGCAATACGCTGACATTTAGGATTAGGTTTTTACCATAAACTAAACTTTAAAGTCAAAATGTACCCCAGACAAAGACACAGAACCACTGCAAGAGGTTTGGGCTAGCTAATGGTACCAAAAGGTGTTTCTAAATCAACTTGTGATGTTTCTCACAACAAATGAAACGTAATTGATTAATCCACCCTTTAACTAGGATCTTCCCCAAAATGTAATTAGTTATTCCTCGGCCAACGCTACACCCTGCCACGAAGATCATTTGCGTAGGTAACTATCCATCAATCGTAGATATAAGGCCATTTTCGGTCCAGTTCGTGTTGCTAGCATAACTTTCTTCCAGATGAAGACGCAGTGTTTGTGTCTACCATTCATAATCCGCAGTGTCAGGATTGTCTCATCTCTGCCGCTCCTTATTCTCCGAGGTGGCGTTTGGCAGCTGCTCTGTCGCCTATTCCCTGCTGCGTCCCCCCCCCATAATTCTCAGGGCCGGCTGTCTCAGATTGATGCTGAGTGCACGACTCCCAGATGTGGCTATTCGTGCCTCTGCAGTTATTTTGTTTGGGAAACCGAGTTAATTAGAGGCAGTAGTGTGCTTGATTGTATGTGTGCTCCATCTGTACGCTACCTAATAAATGCTAAGAGCATAGAGGGAGTGTATCTCGGGTCGCGCTTGCATCTGCATCTATTAAAATAACACCAGATATGGACCCTCTATATTTCGATAAGATCAATAGCGACCTCTTTTATCTCCCCTCACTAATCTAGCTGGGAAAAAAACCCACACACATCTCCTTTGCTTTCACTCTCACACTCTCTTTCATCGCCGTCCAGCACATTGATGTTACAGATATGAAAACCTTTCCAGCAAGGATCCGCCTGATCTACCGGCTTGATATTTCCAAAGCAACGCCTTGTCTGATTCCAGCAGCAATAAAACGCAATATCCTTTTAACATGTCCAGATACTGCAGGGTTTTTTTTCTCCCTTCCAATGATATTTGATAGATAACAACCAATCTTTAGTCTCATAAAGTCAACACTAAGAAAAGGATGAGTCCTTCCCAGCAACTCCTTCCTCTGCAGAGTACACAGTGCCATCTAATGAGGGTTCTGTATATTTCCTGAAATGAACTAAGCGTGCACACTTCAATAAATCTAGTGTCCAATATAATGGAAAAGATGCACCTAACCAACCATTCAGTGTGCATTACCACCTAACATGGATGGATGCTTTGAAGTCATTGACAGGACAATCCATTTTTTTCCTTTTTAGTAGTAGGATCAGGTAGAGAGGATATGTCTAATACCCGGTGTGTTTGTAAGTCCTTTAAGCTGGCTTCCATTACTTTTATTTGCAGGAACAAAGCTCAATAGCCTGACCTAATGAAGCGTCAGTTGTCCAGATATGTTTTTCTGGGACTGGCTAATTGGGCTTGTCGGTCATAAGCCTTGCAGTCCTGGTGCAAAAGGCTCCATGGCTGAATCCAGACCCCCCCCCCCCCCCCCCCTTTCTCCTAATCACCAGCTAAAGGAGAGTGGAAATTTGCCCTCTGGCGGGAAATAAGACCAAAGTACCTGCCGTGCCTTCCTTAGCTGTCTTTCTTCGCCCGGGACTGATGAAATCGAGGTGTGAATTTACTAATGAGAAATCAATGAGTGCACGCCAGGAACCCCGAGGCTCCTGTGCTCCCGCTGTGTCATTGTTTTATTCCCCACACACACACACACACATCCACACACACTGTGTTCCTGTCTCGCTCATTTTATCTTCCTTTCCCTCTCACTGCGTGGCGGCTTTTTGACATATTTCTCAGATTTGACTTTATTGCGATAAACATCATATGTCTTCCTTTGAAATATAGATCAGAGTGGCTTATTTACTTTCCTGGCCTATTTTCGCTACAGAGCTTTGAGGAAGTGTGTGTGCGCGCGATGAAAGTAGTGTTTCTTTCAACCATGCGTAAATGCACCCAGTGATGGTGATCCTGCTATCTTGCACCCTGCACTGTATCTGTAAACTAACAGATATATATTTTTCCCAAGGAAATTGCTTTTACCGAAACAAATCACCCGACTGACAGGAGGGGACTGTCAAAAGAAAACTTGTTTTGAAACGCTGTTATTTAGCGCGGGAGGCCTGCATGTCTTTTACTCCATCACAAACCACTGCCAACTTTGGCTCCCATTTCTGTCATCACAATGTCCAAAAAAAACACTCTAAAACATAAGAGAAATTGAGCGATTTCTGCTATAACAAGGAGCAACATAGCTGCAGGATTTGCTAACAAATGTGATACTGTGTTTACACCTTATGCTGCTGTGAGTTCCACCCTTGAGGGATATCAATTATGAATACTATGACACTGACATGATGATCACTCTTTTTCTCTCTCTCTTCTCTCCTCTAGGTAAGCCATGCATCCCTCCTTTCCTCCCAGTGTGCTTGCAGAAGGTGCCCCTTCAATAGTCATGAGTAATGTATGGCTTATTTATCGTGATTCATCCTAATTATGTATGAGCGTCATATGGTAAATCTGTTTTATGCCATAATTCATGAAACGTTATGGGTTATTCATTGTGGTTATGGTCTCGCGCAGTTGATTGGAATGCAAATTCAATCATTATTTGCTGAGTGAGAGACGAAAGATGGATAAAAGACCGGGAGGGGGTGGGGTAATGGAGGCGGTTTTGTTGACCGTACACAGTCCTCTTGCATGCATAAATATGGTTTATACGCAGATTTTGGAGCATTAGCATGGATGTGCTGTTTTGTACTTTCCAAAAAAAGGAGAGATCATCACTGCTCGGGTTTTCAGCAGAGTATGCCTTCAAATTCTGCTGACTCAAGACCCCAAAAAAAAGTATTTTCCAGTGGTGAAAATGTACAACAATACTGTACTTAATGGCATTCTTAGGAACACTTTCTTAACCAAAGTATTGGGATTTAATGCTACAGTACTTTATACTTCTACCCATATGCACTTCACATACAATCTACTTGATTGTGCAAAGATTTCACCAAAAAAAGGACATTCAAGCCAAAACAATGACAATACATATTTGCATTGAATTTATGTACTTTTACTTAAGTGAGACTTCAAATGACATGGTTACACCGGTACTTTAGATTTAGGGTCATAGTATTTCTTCTTCACCCCAACCCAAAAGCCTCAGCCCTCAAAGCGATGCAGATAAGTGACAAATACGCTAATTGTCCCCCCAAAATTGTGTTCCTCTCTTGAACATTCTTTCCTGGAAACATTTCTCCAACAGCAATCATTCCCACGATGCATTGCCAGTCAGAAGAATACACTTAACATGACAATTGCGAGCACCTTCCTGCGCCGGGCAGATAAGAGGGAGGAAATGAACTGACCACCTTCTTCCTGTGTTTTCATCAGCAATTAATGAATACCTGACAAACATTTGAACCTCGCTGCTGCTTTTCATTTTGGGCTAATTAGTAGGCGTTTTTGACTGGATAAATGTTTGCATGCACACACACAGCCGCTCTGTGGTCGATTTTGAGGTGATTAGCCGCGGGGCATTAAGTGCTCGCCTGCCTGATGTCGCCGTCAAAGTGGGGTCACCATGGCCCGGGTAACTCAGAGGGCTGCCATCAATACACTATTACACCCGTTGCCTCCTCTTCGATCTATTATCATATGAGCTTCATTGGACTTGGCCTGTTCTCTATAACGTTAAAGATCATACCCACGAGCGAGTCCTCGGTGGCGGCAGTCGTTTACATCATTCTTTTGAAAGGTGGATGTTCCCCTGCACCATTTGTGGAGTCAATGAGGCTCTAAGTTGCTGTCAAAGTCGCATTTTCAGTCGGATTCTCTGCTCCCACTTGGAGCCTTTGAAATGTGTAAGATCTCCAAATTAAGGCTTAAGGAGGGCAGGATTCAATCCAACATTAAGTGTAACTCTTTCCCATTTACCTGCTGTTCATGAATTAATATATAACATTTCAAAAGGGAGTTTAAACCAGGGTAAAATCTGTTAACACCAGCCTGCTGTGCAGATGTTCGATGAAAGAATAACTGAAATATTTCATTCACATTCTGACTTTACCACTACGCCTAGAACATGTCGCTCTCCGGTATATGGATGGGAAAAGCAACAGCCTTGAGTTTGTGGCAGACGAGTATTCCTCACGCTTGAGCGACTTCTTCTGTATTGCATTCTGTATTGATGTGCGCATTGTGCTTTATTACCACCTCTGGGCTTTTAGGGCTCTTTAGAGTGTGATCCCTTACTCCCCCAAGCTCTTTGCGGAATACAAAAGGTGTTCATACATGTTTTTTTAACCGTTCTTCAGGGATGGCAATGACAGTCTCTATGTGGTCAGTCTGTCCACCATTTTGATGTAGCCTAAAGTATCTGCGCAATCTTGAAATGGTTTCTCTTTAAATGTTTTGCAGACTTGTATGGTCCCAACAGAACCAATCCTTTAGGTTGTACCTCTAGCGCCACCATGAGGTTTTTTTATTGACTTGAACTATTGGATATCAATGGCTGACTTCCTGTTTGGCATCCAGAAATCAACATCCCTGCAGCATTCCATCAATATTTCATGTCACAGGAAGATACTTTTCCAATTGGCTAATTCCAATAACCTCAATTAGCACTGTCTATCTCTTTTATCTATTCACCTGAGGTGTCTTCCTGAAACACAAAGGAGGGTCATAGTAGTTTCATTGTTAGATGTGAGATAAATAATACACATTTTGATTCTAAGAGGAACAAGACTGTAATCTGGCAGCCTTTTGAGTTATGTTCAAACGCAAAGGTGTTTACTATTTTATATTCCAAGTGACACTTTTGCTTTGCGACAATTAACGAATGTGCTAGCAGAACTTTTTCTATTTATATATTTGGAACTATATGTATGTCTCTCTTCTTCTTTGTGGCTGTGAGGGACAGTCTGAAAGCATTTAGTAATAGACAGCTGCAAAAAACATTGGATTTGTTACTTGAGACTAGAAATCCAATAGTAAACCCCCTTTTTTTGTTTGAATATTACCAGCATTTTGCCAGACAGCTTCCATCCAAACTCCAGATCTCAGAGTGAACTTTACACACAGAGGAGGAGCAAACAGAGGATGCAGCCGAGGAGAAAATATATTAAAAAAGGGGCCAAAAGGGAGAAAGAAAATGTATTTCTATTCCATCCTTTAGGTGGGATATCATTCTCATACACTGCTGCTCTTGCCAGTTCTGCTGAAGATGGACTTGAGTTTTGAAACTAGATATTTATGGTGAAAAGCTGCTTTTATGGGAAATGTTTCCAAGCATATCAATATAATATTTTGATAAGGAAACTGAGATAATGTGATGTCAAAGGTCTTCATTTTTGTTTGATCAGATTATGGAGCTTGCTGAGTTGTCATGAAGATGGTACTTTTTTTTATCACAAAAACTATTCAATGATTTTTGGCGTTGGATGTCAA
Source organism: Notothenia rossii (assembly GCF_949606895.1). NCBI lineage: Eukaryota > Metazoa > Chordata > Actinopteri > Perciformes > Nototheniidae > Notothenia > Notothenia rossii. Next base: position 11,566,685 of record NC_136901.1, read on the forward strand.
TGGCCTTCTTGATCCACTGACTTCTTATGGATTCCTTCCAAGTGTATGTTGTGACTGGATCTGTTCTGTAGTTGACAGATACCTGATGTTTTCTGTTTCTGGTGTTCATTCAGTCCCCACAGTTTTCAAAGGCAATGTAGCCTCTGTCTTTGGAGTGTAACATCAGAGACCTTAAGGTGTCAAATGCTTTGTGGTAAGAACAGACTTCCTGAGACTTGAAGACTCATGTTCTGACCAACACATACTCACTCCCTGATCGTCCAGTACCGACGCTTGGTCAGGGTCCTTTGGCGTGCAGTTGTGACGCACCGAGTCTCCTTCAGCTTCATAAACAGACGCAAAGAGCTTTCAACTGATTGCAATGTATTCCCATCGGCGGCGGTATTTGACGCTCAGGGAAGCACCGCATCGGTCCATGTCGGTGGCAGTTAAAGGCAATGTGAGCGTCCATTCCCATTGGATAACGGATACTTTTACACTCGGAAGTAAGTATTCTCCTTACTGTCGATTGATTTTACAGTGATATCTGCACTACTCATCAACTCAAAAACACCAGATTATCCTTGTTAATTACACAACATTGATTGGTTTAAATTGTGTTCAATGCTTTGTTGTTATTCCCCTTCGATTCGGAGAAACAAATATTTTTTCGGAGTTTAGGATGGCCGAAGACACTACACTACCCATAATCCTCAGCTATCGTTTGGGACGAGCAAGTCAGCTTTGCTCGATAAACCCCGTGATTGATTAGTCCTCAAGCTCTGTGATTGGTTGACCTCCGACTGTATTCCATATGAAAAAAACGTTAATCCTAATAGTAATCCTAATGGTAATCCTAATTGTCATCCTAATTGTATTATGAAAATGTGTCTAAAAGGATCTGGGAGTGAGAGGGGGAGGTCGTCAAATCTGAGGTCTCATCTTAATACTGTATCCTAGAAATGGCGACACAATGCTCGCCATGAAACACGATTTTCTCATAACTCTAGTGAACATGGTCAAAACTTGACTGGTTCGATAACGAGACGGCCCTTAAGACACCCGTTAAATCCACAATATGTGATCCTATCCGTTACAGACAAAATCATTTATCGTATCATGCAAGCCTTTTAATCTAGAGCACTGGCTATAAATCATAATATTATATTTTTCCTTCGTTTACTGAGTGATATACTTAGGTAAAAAATGAAAGTACTTAAGTATTACTATCTTATGCATCTTTAAACATTTCTAAATCACATTAACTCACAGGTAAATATTGTACTTTTTATCAGATTTAGTGACTTTTTTTAGATATTCAACCAGATATTCCAGACCGAAATGAGGTAATTTTAAATGTGAGTTTTGATTCACGTGTTTAGTGACGGTTTATGGGTTGAGAAATGTTCCTATTTCTCAAGATAAATGAAGTATTTGTTTGTAAAACCTTGACAGGGACAACTTTTCTGCAGGATTTTACCAGCGTTTTGCAGATAATAATCACCCATTTTTACCCAAGTGAGGTTTTAAATGTTTGTGTTGTTGAATTAAAAGCACATCACATAAAGCATATATACATTTTCGTCTATTGATGTGATGGACTCCATGTTTCTGTTAATACATCATATTTCCTCTCTTCAGCTCAAAATGTTGAGGAGTAAAACCCCAGAATGTTTTACCAGCTTGTATGAAATGGTGACTGTGGCTGAGAGGGATTGTGTCTTTCAACCAGAGGGTTGTTGGTTCGATCCCGTGTGTGTGTGTGTGTGTGTGTGTGTGTGTGTGTGTGTGTGTGTGTGTGTGTGTGTGTGTGTGTGTGTGTGTGTGTGTGTGTGTGTGTGTGTGTGTGTGTGTGTGTGTGTGTGTGTGTGTGTGTGTGTGTGTGTGTGTGTGTGTGTGTGTGTGTGTGTGTGTGTGTGTGTGTGTGTGTGTGTGTGTGTGTGTGTGTGTGTGTGTGTGTGTGTGTGTGTGTGAGAGCTTCACTAGAGCAAGTGGTGCTGCTCTGTATGGATGAGGTGTGAATGGGTGAATGACTCGTAGTATATAAAGAGCTTTGAGGTGTCAACATACCTGATAAAGAGATTTATAAGTACAGTCCATTTATTAAAAAAACAACAACTAAATAATGGAATTGAACGTGTACAGTGAAACAAATATAAAAACACCAAGAAGTATCTGTTCAAACACTTTTTATTTCATATCATGGGTTATTTTATTTATGAAAGTGTTGATTAACACATACATTGAATGAATAAAAATACTTTAGTAACCAACATGTAAAACAGTAATGAATGTATACTGTACTTGTTTACACAGTGTATTGTATTGTATTACACAGTGAGGCACACACATGGACATTAGATTTGATTTTGAATTTTATTTTGAAATCAAGCCTTTGTAATCCTAATTGTAATCCTAATTGTAATCCTAATTGTAATCCTAATTTTAATCCTAATTATAATGTGAAAACTATGCGTGAGGTGAGGAAGGAGGTGAGCTAAATTGAGGAAGGGACTTAATATTGAGTTTTTTTTGTCAATCCTATTTGAATTTCTGGAAAACCTGAGTACCAGGAGAAAACCATACATAAGAAAAAGGTGAAGGGAGGAGGCGGGTGAGGTAGGAGGAAGGAGGTGAGGGAAATGGAGGAGGAGGAAGAGGAGGAGGAGGAAGAGGGAGTTACTGTTGTCCAGCCGGAGCTGAATCACCAGCCTCCATCTTTTCAGTCTCCTTTGAGGCACTGTTCCTCCCCTCAGCTTCCTCTCTCTTTGATTTCTTCCTCATCTCCTTCTCTAACATCTTGCTCTTCATCTTCTGCAAGGAGACGTCTCTGTCCTCAGTGTCCCTCCTGCGGGAGAAGAAACCTCTGCTCTTGTTCTTCATGTGAAGACAGAGGTCCTCCAGTAGTTTCTTCTCCTCCTCCATCTTTTTCTCCTTGGCCTCCCAGCTCAGTTGTCCCTGAGCCAGGTCGTCCCTCTGCTCCTCCACCTGTTTCCATCGTGTCTCCGTCAGATGAACCTTGGTCTCCCAGATCTCTTGGTTCTGGGCCAGGTCTTTGGAGAACATCTTCTTCTGCTCATCCAGTTGGTTCTCCATCTGCTTCACCTGCTTCTCCTCCAGTTGGACTTCGCTCTCCAGGCTCTGGTTCTTCTTGGCCGAGTCCTGTTCCTCATCCTCTGCCATTTTTAATTCACCCTGAACCTCTTTCAGATCCTTCTCCCTGCTCTGGTGTTTCTGAGCCAGGTCGTTCTTCTCCTGGGTCACCTCTGTTAATTTGATCTCCACCAAATGAACCTTGGTCTCCCAGCTCTCCTGGTTCTGGGCCAGGTCTTTGGAGAACATGTCTTCCTGCTCTCCCATCTGGTCCTTCAGCTGTTTGACATCCGTCTCGCAGCTCTTGTTTTTCTTGGCCAGGTAATTTTTCTGCTTCTCCACCCGTTTGAGTGTAGCCTCCAGCTGTTGAAACTCAGTCTCCCTGCTCAGGTTTTTCCTGTCCAGGTCGTTCTTCTCCTGAGTCACTTCTTTGTATTTCTTCTCCATCTGTAGTTTCTCACTCTCCCAGATGTCGTGTTTCTCTGCCAGGTTCTTGGTGAACTTTTCCTCGCACTGAAGGAGTTGTTCTTCTCTTCTCTGCAGCAGGTTTGAGTTCACCAGGTTGGCCTTGTTGTTCTGCTCTGAGAGCTTCTGTTGCTGTGCCACCATGTCGTCCAGCTGCTGCTTGTGTTGGCTCTCAGCAGCTTCCATCTGCTCCTGCAGACGTGAGATGTCGGCCTCACGGTACTGGATGATGTCAAAGAGCCTTTTATTGTCTTGGTCGAGCCCTGAGTTCCTGTTACTCAGGAGCTCCTCAAGACGTTTGACATTGTCTTTTTCTTTGCGCATCCTGTGGCCAAAGCCAGCCCTCTCCTCCCCTAAAGCCATGTGAAACTCATCCAGGCCGTATATCCATCCATTTCTGCAGTGGATCTGCCTGTAAGCTCGATCAGCTACAGCTCCATGGTCAAAGGGCCTGGGGTTTCCCCTCTGGTTCTGGTTGCTTCTTCTATCCATGGCACAGTCTGTATACTTGTGTGTTGTGCGTAGGTACAAATGATCTGTGTGTCCGTGGAAGTAGTTGTCTGTCTAGAAGACTGTGAATGTTGTCTGAATGCGTCTATCACTAAAGGATCTGGAGTGAAGATTGACTGCAGGTCCTCTGATCTCTGCCTCTCTTACTATAGAGAGACAGAGTTCCGGAACACACACCAAAGCCACCTGTGATCATCATGATGACGTAGTGATGATGTCATCTCGTATGTGAGGCTGTCATTCCAGTGATGTCACACACACACACACCTGCATGCAATCACCAACCCAATACAACTACAACTCCCAGCATGCTTAGCGCCAGGAAACTACAAATGGTAAAAGGGAAAGTGCGATAGATTTTTCCCACTTTGTGACTTTATAAGCAGAATAAATCTTTGTGTTTCAAATGTTTTACCGATACTAGTCGCCAAATTTGATGTCTCGTCATATAGCGTTTCCATGGCAACGCATTCCTCGCCTCATGATATCGCTGTTACTCAAAGGAAAATGTTCCGATCGCCACCAGTCTTCATGTTTATTTCACCGGTCCACGCCTCAAGACTTCTACACTCAAATTGTGTGGTTTAGACGTATGCTGTCGCCACAATGTCATCGTAATTCAATGGTACCGTATATATCAATGACAGCCTCGCCCAAGAGAGTCCCACTACACATGGTCCCTGTTGAGTTTGAGTATCATTCCTGGTCTTGGAATTTTGTTCATCCGTCCCTTTTACCAGTTGGCCCTGAGTTCTCCTCGGATATGCCGGACCTCCCCTCTTGTCACAGCGGTCTTAATGCTCCCCATCAATCCTCACATGAACACAGGAATCTTGGAATATCAACTTTCCATCATGTAATGATGTCCTCGGACGAAGATATAAGTACTTGAGTATTGCAGTTTGTTAGAACCTTGGTCCAAGTACCTGTGAGAGATGTCAGGTCTGGGAAAAGTCACAAGTCTGAGAGGAAATCTGCTCAAATTGATGTAGTCGCACTCTAGCAACACATCTCTGCTATTTGATTTGCTTGACATGAATTCCTTATCAGAAGAATATACAAGTAATGATCCTGTTTGCTTTGGCAAGAGCATATTTGGTCCATTTATTAAAAAACAACAACTAAATAATGGAATTGAACGTGTACAGTGAAACAAATATAAAAACACCAAGAAGTATCTGTACAAACACTTTTTATTTCATACCATGGGTTCTTTTATTTATGAAAGTGTTGATTAACACATACATTGAATGAATAAAAATACTTTAGTAACCAACATGTAAAACAGTAATGAATGTATACTGTACTTGTTTACACAGTGTATTGTATTGTATTACACAGTGAGGCACACACATGGACATTAGATTTGATTTTGAATTTGATTTTGAAATCAAGCCTTTGTAATCCTAATTGTAATCCTAATTGTAATCCTAATTGTAATCCTAATTGTATTGTGAAGACTATGCGTGAGATGAGGAAGGAGGAGGAAGGAGGAAGGAGGTGAGCTAAATTGAGGAGGGACTTAATATTGAGTTTTTTTTGTCAATCCTATTTGAATTTCTGGAAAACCTGAGTACCAGGAGAAAACCATACATGAGAAAAAGGTGAAGGGAGGAGGCGGGTGAGGTAGGAGGAAGGAGGTGAGGGAAATGGAGGAGGAAGAGGAGGAGGAGGAAGAGGGAGTTACTGTTGTCCAGCCGGAGCTGAATCACCAGCCTCCATCTTTTCAGTCTCCTTTGAGGCACTGTTCCTCCCCTCAGCTTCCTCTCTCTTTGATTTCTTCCTCATCTCCTTCTCTAACATCTTGCTCTTCATCTTCAGCAAGGCGACGTCTCTGTCCTCAGTGTCCCTCCTGCGGGAGAAGAAACCTCTGCTCTTGTTCTTCATGTGAAGACAGAGGTCCTCCAGTAGTTTCTTCTCCTCCTCCATCTTTTTCTCCTTGGCCTCCCAGCTCAGTTGTCCCTGAGCCAGGTCGTCCCTCTGCTCCTCCACCTGTTTCCATCGTGTCTCCGTCAGATGAACCTTGGTCTCCCAGATCTCTTGGTTCTGGGCCAGGTCTTTGGAGAACATCTTCTTCTGCTCATCCAGTTGGTTCACCATCTGCTTCACCTGCTTCTCCTCCAGTTGGACTTCGCTCTCCAGGCTCTGGTTCTTCTTGGCCGAGTCCTGTTCCTCATCCTCTGCCATTTTTAATTCACCCTGAACCTCTTTCAGATCCTTCTCCCTGCTCTGGTGTTTCTGAGCCAGGTCGTTCTTCTCCTGGGTCACCTCTGTTAATTTGATCTCCACCAAATGAACCTTGGTCTCCCAGCTCTCCTGGTTCTGGGCCAGGTCTTTGGAGAACATCTCTTCCTGCTCTCTCATCTGGTCCTTCAGCTGTTTGACATCCGTCTCGCAGCTCTTGTTTTTCTTGGCCAGGTAATTTTTCTGCTTCTCCACCCGTTTGAGTGTAGCTTCCAGCTGTTGAAACTCAGTCTCCCTGCTCAGGTTTTTCCTGTCAAGGTCGTTCTTCTCCTGAGTCACTTCTTCGTATTTCTTCTCCATCTGTAGTTTCTCACTCTCCCAGATGTCGTGTTTCTCTGCCAGGTCCTTGGTGAACTTTTCCTCGCACTGAAGGAGCTGTTCTTTTCTTCTCTGCAGCAGGTTTGAGTTCACCAGGTTGGCCTTGTTGTTCTGCTCTGAGAGCTTCTGTTGCTGTGCCACCATGTCGTCCAGCTGCTGCTTGTGTTGTCTCTCAGCAGCTTCCATCTGCTCCTGCAGACGTGAGATGTCGGCCACACGGTGCTGGATGATGTCAAAGAGCCTTTTATTGTCTTGGTCGAGCCCTGAGTTCCTGTTACTCAGGAGGTCCTCAAGACGTTTGACATTGTCTTTTTCTTTGCGCATCCTGTGGCCAAAGCCAGCCCTCTCCTCCCCTAAAGCCATGTGAAACTCATCCAGGCCGTATATCCATCCATTTCTGCAGTGGATCTGCCTGTAAGCTCGATCAGCTACAGCTCCATGGTCAAAGGGCCTGGGGTTTCCCCTCTGGTTCTGGTTGGTTCTTCTATCCATGGCACAGTCTGTACACTTGTGTGTTGTGCGTAGGTACAAATGATCTGTGTGTCCGTGGAAGTAGTTGTCTGTCTAGAAGACTGTGAAGGTTGTCTGAATGCGTCTATCACTAAACGATCTGGAGTGAAGATTGACTGCAGGTCCTCTGATCTCTGCCTCTCATACTATAGAGAGACAGAGTTCCGGAACACACACCAAAGCCACCTGTGATCATCATGATGACGTAGTGATGATGTCATCTCGTATGTGAGGCTGTCATTCCAGTGATGTCACACACACACACCTGCATGCAATCAACAACCCAATACAACTACAACTCCCAGCATGCTTAGCGGCAGGGAACTACAAATGTTAAAAGTTAAAGTGCGATAGATTTTTCCCACTTTGTGACTTTATAAGCAGAATAAATCTTTGTGTTTCAAATGTTTTACCGATACTAGTAGCCAAATTTGATTTCTCGTCATATAGCGTTTCCATGGAAACGCATTCCTCGCCTCATGGTATCGCTGTTACTCAAAGGAAAATGTTCCGATCGCCACCAGTCTTCACGTGTATTTCACCGGTCCACGCCTCAAGACTTCTACACTCAAATTGTGTGGTTTAGACGTATGCTGTCGCCACAATGTCGTCGTAATTCAATGGTACCGTATATATCAATGACAGCCTCGCCCAAGAGAGTCCCACTACACATGGTCCCTTTTGAGTTTGAGTATCATTCCTGGTCTTGGAATTTGGTTCATCCGTCCCTTTTACCAGTTGGCACTGAGTTCTCCTCGGATATGCCGGACCTCCCCTCTTGTCACAGCGGTCTTAATGCTCCCCATCAATCCTCACATGAACACAGGAATCTTGGAATATCAACTTTCCATCATGTAATGATTTCCTCGGACGAAGATATAAGTACTTGAGTATTGCAGTTTGTTAGAACCTTGGTCCAAGTACCTGTGAGAGATGTCAGGTCTGGGAAAAGTCACAAGTCTGAGAGGAAATCTGCTCAAATTGATGTAGTCGCACTCTAGCAACACATCTCTGCTATTTGACTTGCTTGACATGAATTCCTTATCAGAAGAATATACAAGTAAAGATCCTGTTTGCTTTGGGCAAGAGCACATTTGGTCCATTTATTAAAAAACAACAACTAAATAATGGAATTGAACGTGTACAGTGAAACAAATATACAAACACCAAGAAGTATCTGTACAAACACTTTTTATTTCATACCATGGGTTCTTTTATTTATGAAAGTGTTGATTAACACATACATTGAATGAATACAAATACTTTAGTAACCAACATGTAAAACAGTAATGAATGTATACTGTACTTGTTTACACAGTGTATTGTATTGTATTACACAGTGAGGCACACACATGGACATTAGATTTGATTTTGAATTTTATTTTGAAATCAATCCTTTGTAATCCTAATTGTAATCCTAATTGCAATCCTAATTTTAATCCTAATTGTATTGTGAAAACTATGCGTGAGGTGAGGAAGGGTGAGGAAGGAGGAAGGAGGAAGGAGGTGAGCTAAATTGAGGAGGGACTTAATATTGAGTTTTTTTTGTCAATCCTATTTGAATTTCTGGAAAACCTGAGTACCAGGAGAAAACCATACATGAGAAAAAGGTGAAGGGAGGAGGCGGGTGAGGTAGGAGGAAGGAGGTGAGGGAAATGGAGGAGGAGGAAGAGGAGGAGGAGGAAGAGGGAATTACTGTTGTCCAGCCGGAGCTGAATCACCAGCCTCCATCTTTTCAGTCTCCTTTGAGGCACTGTTCCTCCCCTCAGCTTCCTCTCTCTTTGATTTCTTCCTCATCTCCTTCTCTAACATCTTGCTCTTCATCTTCTGCAAGGAGACATCTCTGTCCTCAGTGTCCCTCCTGCGGGAGAAGAAACCTCTGCTCTTGTTCTTCAGGTGAAGACAGAGGTCCTCCAGTAATTTCTTCTCCTCCTCCATCTTTTTCTCCTTGGCCTCCCAGCTCAGTTGTCCCTGAGCCAGGTCGTCCCTCTGCTCCTCCACCTGTTTCCATCGTGTCTCCGTCAGATGAACCTTGGTCTCCCAGATCTCTTGGTTCTGGGCCAGGTCTTTGGAGAACATCTTCTTCTGCTCATCCGGTTGGTTCTCCATCTGCTTCACTTGCTTCTCCTCCAGTTGGACTTCGCTCTCCAGGCTCTGGTTCTTCTTGGCCGAGTCCTGTTCCTCATCCTCTGCCATTTTTAATTCACCCTGAACCTCTTTCAGATCCTTCTCCCTGCTCTGGTGTTTCTGAGCCAGGTCGTTCTTCTCCTGGGTCACCTCTGTTAATTTGATCTCCACCAAATGAACCTTGGTCTCCCAGCTCTCCTGGTTCTGGGCCAGGTCTTTGGAGAACATCTCTTCCTGCTCTCTCATCTGGTCCTTCAGCTGTTTGACATCCGTCTCGCAGCTCTTGTTTTTCTTGGCCAGGTAATTTTTTTGCTTCTCCACCCGTTTGAGTGTAGCCTCCAGCTGTTGAAACTCAGTCTCCCTGCTCAGGTTTTTCCTGTCAAGGTCGTTCTTCTCCTGAGTCACTTCTTCGTATTTCTTCTCCATCTGTAGTTTCTCACTCTCCCAGATGTCGTGTTTCTCTGCCAGGTTCTTGGTGAACTTTTCCTCGCACTGAAGGAGTTCTTCTTCTCTTCTCTGCAGCAGGTTTGAGTTCACCAGGTTGGCCTTGTTGTTCTGCTCTGAGAGCTTCTGTTGCTGTGCCACCATGTCGTCCAGCTGCTGCTTGTGTTGTCTCTCAGCAGCTTCCATCTGCTCCTGCAGACGTGAGATGTCGGCCTCACGGTACTGGATGATGTCAAAGAGCCTTTTATTGTCTTGGTCGAGCCCTGAGTTCCTGTTACTCAGGAGGTCCTCAAGACGTTTGACATTGTCTTTTTCTTTGCGCATCCTGTGGCCAAAGCCAGCCCTCTCCTCCCCTAAAGCCATGTGAAACTCATCCAGGCCGTATATCCATCCATTTCTGCAGTGGATCTGCCTGTAAGCTCGATCAGCTACAGCTCCATGGTCAAAGGGCCTGGGGTTTCCCCTCTGGTTCTGGTTGCTTCTTCTATCCATGGCACAGTCTGTATACTTGTGTGTTGTGCGTAGGTACAAATTATCTGTGTGTCTGTGGAAGTAGTTGTCTGTCTAGAAGACTGTGAAGGTTGTCTGAATGCGTCTATCACTAAACGATCTGGAGTGAAGATTGAATGCAGGTCCTCTGATCTCTGCCTCTCGTACTATAGAGAGACAGAGTTCCGGAACACACACCAAAGCCACCTTTGATCATCATGATGACGTAGTGATGATGTCATCTCGTATGTGAGGCTGTCATTCCAGTGATGTCACACACACACACACACACCTGCATGCAATCACCAACCCAATACAACTACAACTCCCAGCATGCTTAGCGGCAGGGAACTACAAATGTTAAAAGGGAAAGTGCGATAGATTTTCCCCACTTTGTGACTTTATAAGCAGAATAAATCTTTGTGTTTCAAATGTTTTACCGATACTAGTCGCCAAATTTGATGTCTCGTCATATAGCGTTTCCATGGCAACGCATTCCTCGCCTCATGATATTGCTGTTACTCAAAGGAAAATGTTCCGATCGCCACCAGTCTTCACGTGTATTTCACCGGTCCACGCCTCAAGACTGCTTCACTCAAATTGTGTGGTTTAGACGTATGCTGTCGCCACAATGTCGTCGTAATTCAATGGTACCGTATATATCAATGAGAGCCTCGCCCAAGAGAGTCCCACTACACTTGGTCCCTGTTGAGTTTGAGTATCATTCCTGGTCTTGGAATTTCGTTCATCCGTCCCTTTTACCAGTTGGCCCTGAGTTCTCCTCGGATATGCCGGACCTCCCCTCTTGTCACAGCGGTCTTAATGCTCCCCATCAATCCTCACATGAACACAGGAATCTTGGAATATCAACTTTCCATCATGTAATGATGTCCTCGGACGAAGATATAAGTACTTGAGTATTGCAGTTTGTTAGAACCTTGGTCCAAGTACCTGTGAGAGATGTCAGGTCTGGGAAAAGTCACAAGTCTGAGAGGAAATCTGCTCAAATTGATGTAGTCGCACTCTAGCAACACATCTCTGCTATTTGATTTGCTTGACATGAATTCCTTATCAGAATAATATACAAGTAAAGATCATCTTTGCTTTGGCAAGAGCACATTTGGCAAACACATCTTAAACTTAACAGTATCAAATGAAAGAATTTCAAGTCAACAGTTTGCAGATTCTCTTTGAGCCCAGATTGACCCTTCATGAAGTTTCAAAAAGCAGGAACATAAGTGGTGTTTTCACGCTCCGTTACCCCCTAGCTACCATGTAAAATATGAAAGATTTCCCCCGTGACTCCGCAACTTCAAGCCATGTCTAGAAATCAAACACATCGAGGAGCGAGCTCACATGCTCTGCCACCCTGCAGTCGCACGAAAATCAAGAGAGGCAGGGTTCAAAGCAGGGGAAATATACTTCCAGTCTTTGGCAGTTTCAGCCTGGTGTACATTAATTCAAAGTCAAAGAGGGGAAGCGGTAGAATTAAAGCTCGGGTCCCCCCAAGGACGATAAAGAATGGAGGTGTGATTGAGAGAGATGGTGGAAAGAGAACAAGTGAGATGGAGTAAAAAGAATGTAAAAGTAATACCGAGGTATAAAATATTTTACTATGCTCATTCTCTCCTAATGAAAGGCTCCCATGGAAGAGAGCGTGTGTGGAATGCCTGATGAGGGCCCCGCTGCTGTAGCCCAGACAGACCATGACTCCTCCATATTGCCCAGAAAGGTTGTAAAAACGTTAGCCATCGGTTCAGAGCTGACGCCGGTGAACTTTTGGCCCTGCCTTGACCAATGGTGTGGGAACATATGCAGCTCAGATGGACCCCTAAATCAACTTTTCTAGGGGAAAAAAATAGAAGAATATTGCCTTTGGAAATGAGTGTGTAGAGATGGTGGTTGATGGGGGGGGGGTGTAAGTATTTCAGTGAATTATAATGTATATTCATCTTGGAATTTTTCTTAAAGTACTATCTCGATGTTGAATCAATCAATATTTCACTTCCACAAGTCATTTTGAAATGTTCCACTTGAAAGGTTCCGCTTGTCATTACAGTGCCATATCGAATCATACCACATCGATGTGTCCTCATTCGACACAATACACAAGGGAAGTCAATGTATTTTCTTAGGGATGTGTTTATGTTTATAGCAGTGGCCAATGCAGCGTTTATAGCTCAAGGTAGTTCGCATTGCTCGTCCCTAGGGCTTTTTACAAACACATTTTGATTGCTCCTACAGAAATGTGCTGGCCACTTATTTTGACAGCCTGTTTGTGTGTTTCCATGATGGGCAATTTGCTACGGTGATGACTCACTGTTGGGATATTCAGTTGTCTTTCAAGAGTCCTTGGAGGGATATAGAGGTAAAACTGGCTTTTCTTGCAACATTTTAGAAGTTAAAGTGAAATTTGCACACCAGTCAGAGTGAGATAAAGGCAATGTCAGTCTTGGGGTGGACTTGGTAATGGCTACCTTACTTCTCCTCTCCTCTCCTCTACTACTGCTTTTGACACGCTGTCCCATCGGAGCTCCACCTGGTCCACTCATAAAAGAGCAAGTGGTCCTGTCCATATCTTTGACAGCCACACACGGCGAACAAAGTCACACAGACACACACTCCAGCACACACTTGTCACAGTAGTCTCACTTGATGCGATCCCTTGATACAACCACGCAGATACCCGTGAAAAATGTTTTACCCAACCTCCTAAAACACACACTCCCTTACAGGATATCAGCCCTCTCTAGAGTGAAATCCACTTGAGGATATCTGAATGAAAGTCCTCAAAATAAACTGTCTAATATGCCAGGAAGCGTCTTCATATGTGGGCATGTGTATTAGTTAAAATAGCTTGGCTGTGTACCAATAACAACGCGTGACCGTGGAGTGGCTTTCGGCGGTGCTTGTGGAATAACTTCACATCTACCGTCCTAGGAGATTGGTGGAGGAGGGAATCAGGGAAGGGAGGAAACTCTGTCCTCTCTCCCTCCCCCCCCATCCATTCTTCCATCTCACCCTGCGTCTCCACAGGCAAACTGCAGAGTGATGATCTCCCTCTTTGCCTTTCTCTTTTTTTACCCTCCCTCTGTCTTAGCCTCCTCCGCTCCCCAACAGCAGAGGCATTCACGCGCCACATAATTGCTGCCTTTCTCTCCCGCCGCCCCCCAGCCCCCCCCCCCCCCCACCCCTGTTCACTTGCAAGGTCACTTCTCACCCATTGTGCTACCTCCCAAGTCACTCTCAAAAGGCTCATTCAGATCAGTTATGGGGCTTTTGTAAATATTTAGTGCGGGCATTTGCTGCGCTCCACATCATTTTCCCTCGCTGTATAATTCACTGGAGTTTTACCATGCAGCACGTCCTTGATGCAATTGCAGCAGGATAGTGCCTCCCCCAACACCTCCGTCATGATATATACATTGAAAGTCTAGTTTTCTTTGGATGGAAGAATGTCATACTTCCATTTGTCTATTTGTTTAAGACGGGATTACTCTTCTTTATTGCCATTTATCAAACAAAAAATCTTATCATTTTCTAGTTCCACCTTTTCAAATGTGACGATTTGCTGGTTTAAGTCAATTAATTGAACATATTTGGAATAGAACAGTTGGTCGGTCTAAGAAAGCAATGCAAAACATGTGAGGTTATTGAGGATGTAATAATGAATCACAATCACTGTTTGTTTCCCTGTCTGGATCTTGGCCAATTGTTTTTCACAAACAGTGTTGGTTATTATTATTATTATTATTATTATTATCGTGTTCTGCAAGCATGATTTAACAACTCATAAACGTGCCGAATTGTTAGCTTTGACTGTAATTATGATGTGTTTCTCTATCTACACATTTAGAACGCCATTTACCGCGGATTACAATGGGAGCGTTTTGTCTCAGTGTGTGTGTGTGTCCAAGCGGAGTATTTTGATGTGTGTACGCCTGCTTTGCCACCGGCGGGATCCAAGTTCTAGGAGGCTCAACAAATGGCGTGGCAAACTGTGTCAAGTGGAGCGCTTGCAGAGACTGCGTGAGATTGGTTGATAGATAGATTTCACACTCTGCTGACTCACTCCTCGTGTTCGCTCTACACCAGCTTTGATGTTTTGTCAGGGAGCATAACAGGTGATTATTCCACTCTGCTTACACAGGGAGAGGAGGGGGGGGGGGGGGAAGATGATGGAGGGTACATTATGGGTCGAGAGGAATAAGAGGATGGAGGGCCTCACGATGTATGTGAAGGGAAAGATAATGATGTATGCTGTTTTTGACGAAATCTACTCCTGCTTTTGATGGCGATGCATTTTTTTAGTTTCCTTTGCACAAGAATGGATGAGCAACTTGGTTAAAGTGGGAAAGTGAACAACTTCCCCGGGGGCCAAGACCCTAAATGCTCAGGTCCACTGCATTTTCAATTAGTTTCCCTAATTTTATGCAAACCTTCCAGTAATTGCACTAAGCAGTTCCTTTTTATTAGCATTATTAGGATATAATGATGTCTTGTTGAGAGACCTTAAGTCAAAATGTAGTTTTTTGTATATTCTTCACGGTATATTGTACTCGCATTATCCAAACAACATTGGATTCAATCAATAAATAACCAAATGTTGTCGTATTCAAGCAGTGATGGTTGCACTGGACTTGGAGACAGCTCTGAAGTAGGGTCCCAATGTATTATTTTGGCAACTTAGAATGGTTTGTTGGCGTTAGATTGATGGTTATTAAGGATTTTTCTACCAAATTGTAGATTTTAACTTTAATTTCCAAAGTAGTACTCTTCCAGTTACATACATGACGTAATGGTCATTTTTGTTGCTGTAGCATTTATTGATAGATAGTTGGGACGGACAGGCACCGTGGATTAATGTGAGTTCTCCTGACATGCAGTAAAAGTGCCTGTTCAGAATGGAAACCCATAACAAAGCATTACAACAGCCTGACTTCCTGTTAATCCTTTTGTCTCCTCACCTTGCCTCTGACCTTTCTCACCTTCCTGCTCCGGCTACAGTCCTTCTGCGGCGATCGTTAGCCTCAGAGCAATTAGCCGGCCCCTCGGACTCCATTTGGGCATAACGGATTAAAACAAAGAGGAGGGGGGGGGGGTTACATGCAATCTTATGACAGTCTGGCTCTTTGAGTGACAGGTTTCATCCCACAGGAAGAAGGTATGTTAGAGGAAGTGGCAGAAAGACTTCTTTTAATTGGCAACAGATGATACTAGAAGAAACGGTTGACCACTAGTGTATAAAGTGCTGGCATGCACACACGGTGATATTTCTTTAAAATCCACTATATTGTTTTAGTCAAAGGGACCCTCCGTTTGATTGACAGGGTCGAACAGCTTGTGATGTGGGAATGTTGATTCTTCTGGCTCAGCTCCTCCATATAAGGCCGGATAAAACTCTCTGTTCCTCTGGACCCCCTCTTTCTTTGTCTCCCTCTCTACTGCAGTGTGCCAGCCTTTCTCATGCTCAACATTAGGTGTGTGCAATGGATTCTGGTAGTGCGGTGAATTATGCCATAACAGTAGAAACACATGAGTTATTGAGTTTATATATAGTGATAAAGATATATGAACTTATTGCAAATGAACACACAAATACAAGAGTAAATGAAACATCTATTCGTGCTAAACATGCTAAATGTACACTTTTTTCGACATATTATTTAGTATTTCTCAAGTTTAGCTTAACATCTGCATACATACATCAAAATATGATATGCCTTTTTACTCCACAGAAAATGTACTGTCCAGTGTAAACTGTAGTGTGTTTAGGTTTTTGTGCATGTAAATGATCTGCACATGTTAACATGCAGTGTAGGATAACTGTCCATTCAAAGCATTATCTACGTTTTGCTGTAGAAAAAGAACCTTCTTTTAGAACAATTGATTCTTTGGCAGTTGTGGATTGATTTAGTGTCTCAGAAGATAGAATCTGGAACATGCATGAATCGATTTTTCTTCCCATCCCCTTACTCAACATACATATGCTCCTCTTCCTCTCTGTAGCCTCTAAACACATACTCACACACATACACAAGCAGTACATATGAGGTGATTTCATATGCTCCAGTGGTGTTCGCATTGATTATGCTCAACGCTTGACTAATGCTAGTGTGCAGAACCAATCGAGTGTGTTAACCCAAGAGAGGAGAAGCTCAAAGGTAGGAGAGAGTGCAGAGCGTGCACCTTTTAATTGATAGTTATGTCAAATGTGCATAAACTAAATGCAGCAAGAAATACAGGATGTCCCGGCACGTTGCCATGAAATGTGCATGATACAACCAATGTTAAGGTCCAGCGTAGACAAATAGAAGAGCCCCATTCTAATGAATACGCTGATACTGGACTACTTAAAGGAAGTTCTAATGGCATTGCTTCACATTTAGCAGAGCACGATTACATTAAAGAAGTTGTCCAACATTTTGGACTCTCTCCATCCCCTAACTGTGCATAAAAGGACCCTGTGAAAGTACTTTGCTGCTGCAAGCAAATCCATTGAAACTGAGTCTCTTCTCCAATGCCCATGCAGGACGTGGGGCGCACAAGAATATAGTCTCTTAAATAATCAAATGAATATGTGATTGGAGCAAAGTGTGAAGATGAAACTCCATCTGGAAGGAACACAGGGATTGGAGTCTTTGCAGACCATTTACATGCACACAAACCTATATGACATACTACAGGGAAAGGAAAA
>NC_136901.1:11583760-11606260 GCF_949606895.1 Notothenia rossii
AAACATGTGACTTCGACATCCGCTAACATACAACGTTTTTATATTTGTCTACATTTTTGTTGCCATTAGAGCTTCAACTGGTTTACTCAAGTACATACTCTTGTTGCATCTTCTTCTTCTGCACTTATATCCACTTAGAGAATTGGCCCCACTTAATCCTTAAATGTATGAACCCTCTTCTAGTCTTGTATAACGTCAGTTGATGACAACATCCATTCATTTACATTTTTTCATGTGCTAATTTTCTCGCAACCAGGCCAGTGATTGGTTGTTTGCTCTTTGGGTTGGATGCCATTCATATGTTATTCCAGTATTTTATATGTAGGTGAATACGCAGTGAATTGGCGCAGTGGTTAGAGCGTTGGTCATCAGATCAAGGGGTGTTGGTGAACTCCAGTTCGAATTCCGCCTCGGCTGCCACTGCGTCAGGCTGTTGTGTCCTTGGGCAAGACACTTTACCCGCATTTGCTCCTGTGGGTAATGTCCACAGTAATGACTCTTACATGTCTAATATGTGTAATGTGTATTTGTAAAGCGCTTTGAGCACCTGTAAAAGCGCTCTAATAAAAAATGTAATCCATTATTATTATTATTATTAATACTGAAATGACGTGAATGGTGATAAATAGATTTTGTCCGCTGGGGTAAACAGCGCGAGTAAAGCACAGTATATGTTTAGCTTCGGGCAAAGAAACACACTCTTTACTAGGTGTGTTGGTTTGTACAGTTTATGTGGTGTTTTGTAAAGGGTGCCTCTGTGTTTTCTGTCTCATGTGCAATTTAATTTAAGTTCTAACCATGCATGTTATCTGACTTGTCTGTGTGCATTTGTACTCTCAGCTAGGACTGTGTGTGTGTGTGTGTGTGTGTGTGTGTGTGTGTGTGTGTGTGTGTGTGTGTGTGTGTGTGTGTGTGTGTGTGTGTGTGTGTGTGTGTGTGTGTGTGTGTGTGTGTGTGTGTGTGTGTGTGTGTGTGTGTGTGTGTGTGTGTGTGTGTGTGTGTGTGTGTGTGTGTGTGTGTGTGTGTGTGTGTGTGTGTGTGTGTGTGTGTGTGTGTGTGTGTGTGTGTGTGTGTGTTTTGGCAGCCTACTACTGCCTTTAGTTTCAAAAGTGTTTCATTCAGAGCCAGATGAAATCCCTCCTGCCTCTACGGCAGCGATCATGCAGTCGGCGCCGCAGGCTATTACGCTCACACACACACAGAAACACACACATACACACACAGGTGGCTTTTGCTCTGCGTGTGTGTAGTCAGTAATATGGCTGAGGAGCTCATTACACACCCGTCTCCCTTTGCTTTGTAAAGCTTCGTCTCAGGAAAAAAGCATGTGGGAAGGACAGAAATACTACAGATAAGGAGGCAGAAAAATACACGTGCAGAGAAAAAAATAATGATATTTGATGAAGTGTGCACTATTCAGGATATTAAAGACTAAAATCTATTTGACAAATGTGCCTTTGTAGATACACATATTGTGAAAAGAAGGCTTGTTCACACACGTGTAAAATGTCTTACAATTTCTTTCAACCTTCTGTTAAAGGAGAGGATTTTAAGATGCAACAAAACTGAAAGTCAGTAATGAAAGACAAATATTTAGTATATATATATATATTAAAGTAAAATGGCTCTTTCAAAGCATTTGGCAAGAAAAATGCATCCTTTCTATGTTGAGCAAGATCCAAGCTTGTCATTAAGTTTTTTGATGGAGTGTGTGCTGCCATATGTGTGTGTTTAATGGACATCTTAGCCTCTAAGTCTATGACAAACTGCTGAAGGAGTGAGTGTGTGCTGATGTGCATGTGTGTGATTAAACCATAATGCTTATGAGCATATGTGTGAGGGCACGTGTCAAGGGTTTGACCTTGATGTGCAAAGACCAAAAGTGGGATTTTTTTCCTTCTAATTAGTTTGTTTATCGTCAGCTTTCAGGACTTGCAAATACACACTCTCGTACCAGCATCAGTGTTTGTATGTGTGTGTGTGTGTGTGTGTGTGTGTGTGTGTGTGTGTGTGTGTGTGTGTGTGTGTGTGTGTGTGTGTGTGTGTGTGTGTGTGTGTGTGTGTGTGTGTGTGTGTGTGTGTGTGTGTGTGTGTGTGTGTGTGTGTGTGTGTGTGTGTGTGTGTGTGTGTGTGTGTGTGTGTGTGTGTGTGTGTGTTTGTGTGTGTACATGTGCGTGAGTGGATCCTGAGTAATGGCCAGTGGCAGGTAGAGAGGTGATGGATTGCCTGATTAGTGGTCTGGCAGGGCTCTCCTCACAGATGGGCTGTTAGATATGGGCATCTGGCCCTGACACACACACACACACACACACACACACACACACACACACACACACACACACGCACACACACTTGATAGACAGATATAGGCCTCCATACCTTCACTTGTTTACTCCACAGAGACGGAGATTCTCAAAAAAACACTTTTCTCCCCTTTCCCCATCTGTCCCTTGACTTCACCTACTCTCCATTTCTCCTTGTCCACCTCACCCCCACCACCCCCCCCCCCCCCCCCCCCCCTCTCTGTTTGCGTCCCATGCTTTGCTCGTTAGTCAGTGTAATTACCAAGGAAGGGGAACAGATTAGGGCGTTTGCGCGCCAGGATGTTTACATGCGCTGACACACATGCTGCCCGTATCACCGTGCAAGGGATTAAACACACACACACACACACACACACACACACACACACACACACACACACACACACACACACACACACACACACACACACACGCACACGCACACGCACACGCACACGCACACGCACACACAGTCAGAGGCATGTAACACACTAATGCGCTTGATTGTGCATACATATCCATGGATCACAGAGAGCTTCATGAAAACAAACACATGGGGAGCCACAGAAATGTACACACACTTGTGCAAATACATGTAAACTGTGCTGCATGTCTGCTGTGAAAAAAATCATGTCGGATCAAATGGGTTTATGGTAATACATGTTTGCATGAGGAGCACGCGCACACATATCAGTTGAATATCATACTACTACATTTAAATACGGACGTGTTTCTTTTTATACTTACCAATTAAGCCTCATTGAGTTGTCTTTGGACAACACTAATGCACAACGTATCATGGTCACTTCACGGTTAATATCAAAACCTCATTGTGTCCAGAAGATAACGACACTAAAATGAAATTTACTTGAAGTAGTTTTCTTTAACATTTCGCCAATCCATTATTCTTTCTGTAAAGTATTATATGTTAGGGTGGTACTATTATTCTTTTTGGGGTTTTCCCAAAGGCAAAAATCCCCAAATTTCCTCCAGAGGGAGTTACTCTCCCACACTCAATACAAATATGAACCTGAGAATTAGCATTATAGGACCCATTTAATGCTGCATCTGCCAGAAGGAAATCTCTATTACAGTTGTCATTATATACTGTATGTTGATTGCACTTGAAGTTCTATGCAAAATGTGTGCGTACAACGACCAAAATGTGTTAATATCAGTACCATATAACCGGCAAATAAATACAAAATTGTGCCCTAAGTATGATCTCCTTTTTGCCCGGTAAATATGAAGCAGCTTGTCAGTTTTCCTTAGCATAGTGAATTAGGATGTATGGAGAACTGGACACTGTACTTTGAAGATGTTTTAAACAGAAAGTGGCCAATTAGAACTATCAATGGTACTCAGTTGTTACTTTGGTTGTTGGAAAAAAAGTCCATCAATTGAAAGAATGATAATACATGCTTGATAGGACTAAATGCCAGAATCCAGACGCGAGCTGGACATGTCTCCCCTGAATTGACAAATTGAAGGTCATATCTAAGTTTAATTGCCTCTGGCTCTCTGTTCACTGAGTAACATCGACCCCTCACTGATCTCCACCGCGCACGATCGCCGCTCCGCCAACATGTAATTTAATCTCACGTGTGACAAACCAGCAGGTGCTCGCCCAGTGAACTGCTGACGTGACACTAAGGGAGCCCCACCACTGTGTACCCACTATCAGTAAATATCCCACCAGGGCTCTAGGGAGGGGGGAAGAGGGCTTATCCAATCACACGGAGGGGGGTTTCGCAATGCGGATCCCGGCGTTTGATAGGCTCCCCGGAGTCTTCGTCGGGCGTGATGATAATGTCATGTGTCGTATGCTTATTGAGGCTCAAAGTAATATCATTTGTAGCATTTTCCTCTCTGCCTTCAGCCCTTCGCTCCATAAAGCTAATCACAGTGCTTGGCATAGGAATCGGGAAGGGCGAAGAGGGGAGACGAGGGGGAGGAAGAGGGGGAGGAAGAGGGGGAGTAAAGCAGGGGCTAATGGCATTTTAAGGGTGGGGAACCACTCCCATTACTTATGATAATGAAAAGCTAATGCACACACCTTCAGGGTAAAGGTACATGTGTGTGCATCAGCCATGTGTATGCATGTTTCCATAGATAGATAGATAGACCGGTAGATAGCTCCCAACTTTATGCAGTAACAGACACATTGGGAGTCTATAATTGTCAAATCTTTCCTCCGGGTGACATCATCCAGAGGACGCAGAGCCCTCATCGAGTTAATTAAACCTCAGTGAAAAGATGTAAAAGAATGAGACTCATTTAGCGTTTCTCGAATTATGAAGTTGCTTCACGAACTGAAAGGAGTTTCACAGGAATTCAAATAAAAAATCCCTAATAAGAGGGACATCTAATAAAGTGAAGAGCCTCTCAAAATCCAGTCATTATACCCAAGGTAAGGACAAATCCGTCATAAATGGAAATGTGATTTGAAGGCACTTGACCTTGGAAGGGTTGTTTTTTTCAAGCAGTCCATTTTTGAGAGGTTGGCATTTCAATTCATAGAGATGTTTTTGAGTCTGAGGACACCAGACAGTCATGGCACATGCAAAGCATATGCAATGACAGCCTTACAAGAAAGCTTGTTTAATTCCCCCCCCACTTACTGATTCGACAGGCAGGTTTCTTGTAAACAATGAGTATAAATTGGGTGAAGTGTCCAGAGAGATGAAGGAGCGAAAGGACTTCTCTTCATCTGCCTGTCTGCACTCTCCTATTTCCTAAATTATGCATTTATGTCACACACACACTCTGAATACAATCCTGTGTGTGTGTGTGTGTGTGTGTGTGTGTGTGTGTGTGTGTGTGTGTGTGTGTGTGTGTGTGTGTGTGTGTGTGTGTGTGTGTGTGTGTGTGTGTGTGTGTGTGTGTGTGTGTGTGTGTGTGTGTGTGTGTGTGTGTGTGTGTGTGTGTGTGTGTGTGTGTGTGTGTGTGTGTGTGTGTGTGTGTGTGTGTGTGTGTGTGTGTGGTTGACCTCCCTGTAGTGTGTCATGCAGAGGCTGTACATGTAGGTATTTTTCGCCTATGGTTCGGGAATGTCTGGATTGTTTGATATCTTTCATCTAGACATACGATGAATTGGTAATGTTACGGCAACTTTTCATTGCCTTTTGTTGGATATTAATGATCCAATCACTATTATTCTATTTCATTCCACGCAGTAGGCATTAGCATGTTTACCGTTTTTTCTCCCGTTGTGTTAATTGTAGCGCCATTACCCACAACAATAACCATTTTCACCACATCTTCTACTTATTTGTTTGACTTTTAAATTGGTACGCTCCACTCCACTTGGATAGATGGTGGTTTTTTAATCAAAAAGTACACAAAGCTGATTCCAAGTCTTATCCGTGGTTGGTATTAAGTCAATTGAACACAGCCACCTGAAAATGTTGCAGGATTGCACGCCTTTCATGCTGTAATCATGTGCGCTGTAAAAGATCTGTTTGTTTGTGCTGAGGGGATTATGACATGCTCTGTAGATATACTGTTGCCACCACCCCCGCCCCCCAACCCCCTTGTCCTCTCAAGGTCAGTGGCTATTCCGCGGAGAAGGGTAAGGGAAGGGTGGTCTTTACACACTCCGCAGAACACACTTACTCCCCGTTGTCCCGCTTATTCGCCCTCCCGCCTCTGTTCATTTTTAAATGTGCATGTTCACGACTTGATTCAAGGCTGATTGGACGGACCCTGAACACATTGTGCTAATTTTGTCGATTCTGCGGGCCCCAAGGACAAGCACATTTGGTTGCTTGTAACAAAGAGATGTAGCTGACAACAGTGTTGCATTTTAAAGTAAAAAACTGCTGTGTTCAGAAAGAAAAAAAAGTGTCTTTCAGTGTGCATTATCAGGACTCACAAGTGTTGTTTAGTTGAATGGAGGTTCAAGGTTGATACATCGCCTCATTGCATTTCAAAAGCCTGTGTAGGTTTTGATACATGTACAAAGGGAATCTTGAAGAGTTCCTTAACCATCTGGAATAATGCATGTGTATTGGTTTTGATCCAATTCAAGTGCTTTCAGTTAATGATAGAGTTTATGAAGAGATGTAACCATTCTTGGTGAATGCTGTCTCTATAAGGCAAGGTAGCTCTCTGTAAAGGAGAGATTTGGGTTTGTCTCTTTTGGATCGAGAAGCAAATACGGCAAAGCAATGGAACTGATCACTGAAAGAAGAGGTTGGCAGGCAGAGAGGAAAGGATGGCACAACAGAAAGTTGGTTGGAAGGTAGCAAAATGAAAGGTCCACAACACGGGTGAGGGGATCTGTGCAGCCATAGATTGATCTGTCCACTAATCCCCTACTGTGTTGACAGGTGGATCCAGTCAACCCTTCATTGTGGCTTTGCCAAGCGAAGCCCAAAGCAAACCAGCCATGCCAGGCTTCAACTGCAGGCATAGGGGCCGGAAAGTCTGCCCACTTAACAGACAGAGAACAAGGTTTACCTGTCAGGCCCCCCGGTGAAATGTTATTGTCTGGACATGACTCTCGAGCCTTATGGGACTTTCGAGAACTGCCAAACAGACGGTGGCCAACTGGTAGCAACAAGCACTTCTGATTAATCATTCATCATCATTATTTTCCCAAGCCACTTGATCAGCTTCATTGTGAGTTTTGAAATAACTTTTCAAGTAGATACTATTTGCACATTTCTTCAGTTTACTACGCATTTACTTTGTTTTCTTAGATTTAACAACAAAGTGTTTTCTGGTGAATTGACAGTTCATTCTGTGATCAAAATCATGTGGATTAAACTCAAATGTGTCGTAGTTGAAGGCAGTTCCACAAGACTTTGGATCTTTGCAGCAGGGATTTTTTTCCCACCTGCATTTTTTAGGGTCGGTAACTGAAGTGAGGAGATAAGGTTTGGCTAGCAATTAGCATTCCAGAAATCTATTTCTGTGCGGATCCGTCCATAGACTGTACTTAATAAGTGGAAGTTGTCAGTGCGACGTGATGTTTTTGAACCTTTCGTTTGCCATTTGCTATGTGGCCACTTTGTTTTTACTAGAAGTTACATTAACTTATCAGGATCAAGTGAAAAGTAAGGCGGTTTTCTCATAGACTTCTACAGTATATAATTTCAAACAAGATGGAAGGCAAAAAAACAGGCAAGGAAAAAAGGGTGGCTACGTCAACCCTTTGCAACCTGGTCACCGTGCTCCACATTGGGAAGAACTTCCACCATCTGGGAACTTTTTTCAAAGGCGCCAGTAATGGCCTTTGAAGCAGCCATCAGAAATAAGTGTTTTTTATCCTACTTTTTTTGTCAGGCTCAATGCTCGGAGGGGTTCAACGACTTTTTGTCTGCGAGCTGTATGTATGAGAGGAATAGAGACAGACGGAAACATAAAGAGGCAGAGGGGTTTCACAGCCAAGGAAGTGTGTTTTTTCCCTTACTTCTGCACCTTTGGACCTTTTATCTTGTGCTCCATCTTACCTTCCCTTCCCCTTCAAACCAACATGAATTTAGAGAGCGAGAGAAATACGGTATTGTTTTTCTGGCTTTTTGTTATTTGAGTTTTCTCTCCAATACTTGCTTGAGCTAGAGGCAATTCATAACCATGCTTTGCCTGCAGAATCACTTACAAGTCAGTCACACTGTTTATTGTGTAATCAGCTGTCGCCTTAGTAAATCACGCTCTAATTTGAATCACTGTTCAATCTGCATCAGGGTGCATGTCACTCTGACTGTCGCTTTGTCTTTCAATATCTGGCCTTTTTGGGGGTGAAATGCTCTGGTTTGCAAGCAGAAAGACTTTTTAGAGAAAGAATTCCGTCACAACGAAAACTTCACAAACTCGACCAAATATCTCGTCAAAATCAAATATCCATTTGACAGTCGGAGGAAAACATTGCTTCTCTCACTGTCTCTCCTTTCACTCCAAAGGTCATTGAGTGAAAGAGCATGTATCTGTCTCGGATGTGTTTTCCGTATCAGTTTCAGCTCAACTCGCTGCACATCGCAGGGTGTGTGAGTGCATAGCAGGACTGGCTGATACTTCACTTGGTGGGTGACTTCTAATATAATTGCCTGCGTGTTTGACTGAGTGCCTAGATGTGTGTGTGCAGGTGATTTCTGCTGAACAAAGCACATTGTTACACCACTTGAATGGATATTTCCTGCTTTCTTACTGTTCTTTTACAGTTCTTTGTGCTCATATTCCCAATGAAAACGTGTAGGATAGCAGCTTTTTTTTTTTACTCAAGTGTGATATACTGTTGATCTCTAAACTCTGACTCCAGCTGAAAAGAGCTAATGAATATCCGCACAAGAAAAACATCATTTTGCGTTGTGTTTGCAACATATGTAAACTTTTCATTCTCCACCCCTTCCACAGAAATATGTATTTGATCTTAAAGTGGCCCTATTATGCTTTTTGGGGTTTTCCCTTTCTTGTAGTGTGTGGTGCAGTGGGTTGTGCGTTGGTGTTCGGATCAGGGGGTCACAGGCAGGCTTGGAATTTCGTCATTTTAGGGGCAAGGCCATTTGGCCTTTGGTGTTACACATTTTTTCAGGGCGCAAAGGCCACATGCCAGGGCACAAAGGCCATTGAGGGAAACATTTGGATTTGGAGCTTACAAATAAATAACTTCACTTTTTGATAAGAAAAACACACGAATGACATGGAAAACAAATCACTTTTTTAATATCAATAATGTTAAACATGATATCATCATATAGGCCTATGCCTCCTTAGTATTACCGTATATAAAATAAAATACTCTACTTTGAATAATTAGTGTTTTGGTATGTTTTCCATCTATTACTTCTCCCATTCACAAATCAAAAATCAAATCAAAAAATCTAAAATTCTATTAATATGTAACAAATATATTCCATTTCAGAGCAGAAGAAACAGCCTTCAAGGGTCAAACTCTGCACCATTCAGCAGTGCACAGTGAAGTGTGTGTGTGTGTGTGTGTGTGTGTGTGTGTGTGTGTGTGTGTGTGTGTGTGTGTGTGTGTGTGTGTGTGTGTGTGTGTGTGTGTGTGTGTGTGTGTGTGTGTGTGTGTGTGTGTGTGTGTGTGTGTGTGTGTGTGTGTGTGTGTGTGTGTGTGTGTGTGTGTGTGTGTGTGTGTGTGTGTGTGTGTGTGTGTGTGTGTGTGTGTGTGTGTGTGTGTGTGTACGAGAGTCTCTTTAATCAACTCCTCACAGCTCTGGTCAGAAACTGGACAAAAGTTAAACATGTACAAACCACAGACTGTCTGTGTCATGGCAGGTTAGTTTAGCAGCCTGATTGATCCATTCAAAAAACACAAATTTTTAAAAGGTTTTTCGCCTGTCTGCAGACTTGCATTAATTCATGTTTTTTATTAACCGGTATCAGTATGTAGTTACTTCGGCATCATTTTTGAAACGTGTATTACAATTAAATCACTGTTTACATTTACATGGAAATAAGCCCCGCCCCCTCTCCAGCGCGTCCTGTTTGAATGACAGGAGTAAACACAGCTGACAGCCGCGGTGAAACTCCAGGGTGAGAATATTCGCATTGCGTCCGTTGTGAACGCAGCATGCAGTTCAGAAAACACTGTTCTGTCGCTTTTAAAGCAACTTCGAGGTTTTAACAGTGTCAGGGGCACACAGGCCATGGTGGCCGTAGGACGTACAACTATTTGTGGGGCATAACGGCCAGACCGAGGGGCTACGACTGCCATGGCCGTTATGGCCGCCGTGAAAATCTTACCCTGGTCACAGGTTCAAACCCCACTGCAGTCAGCATGTCGTTGTGTCCTTGAGACACTTCACCCCAAATTGCTCCTGTGGTGAGTGCCCACAGTATTAGTTAGTCGCTTTGGATAAAAGCGTCTAACAAGTGACATGTAATGTAATGTTAAATAGGTTTTTGTGCATGTAAATGTTCTGCAAAGGCTAAAATAACACAGTTCTCTCCAGACAGAGTTTCCATTTCCAAGCTAATTAACAAAAACCTGAACTTTTTCTCAGCAAGAAGCACCTGGTTTAAGAACTCCATCCCTCGATGGGTAATTATTGTATTATAGCTACTGTATGCGTCTCAATAACAAACTGACATTAAGGAAGTGATTAGGAGCAATCTGCTTGCAACAGTTTCTAAAAGGAATGTAGGGAATTAACAATGTAAGTATGCTGAGCTCAAAACTGTATATTTTTGTGTGGTTTTACTTATTTTAATAACATTGCAGCTCTGCATCACTGCTTTTGTTTCTTTTTACCTTTTCCTACAATAACCATATCTGGCAGAGAGTCATACCCTATAGCTCCCCAGTATTCCTTTTTCAAACTTTGTTTTAATGTTGTGCTCTGTAGATCCCCCAATGCATTTATTGTGATTTATATCTTAAAAGGGAGGGATGATGAGAAAGTAGATTTCCACACATGTAAGGTTCTACCTACCACTGCCCTCCCAGCCTTGTAGCGGTGCACCCCCCCCCCCCCCCCCCCCCTTCCCAAGACACCTAGGGAAGAGGCAGAAATGAGCGTAGGAGATGGTACACATTTTTCTTTTGAAAATCACAGGAGTGAGGTTGCTTTTGGAAACGCTCCCAGGTGCAGATTTCTCTTAGATACCAGGAGGAAGGGCAGTTAGTTCAGAGAGAGAGGGCCAGGAGAAGGAGTGAAGAGATATAGAAGTGTGATAAAAACATGGCGAGAGACAAAGAAAGGGAGGGCGAGTGCTGAAGAGAGCACAACAGAAAAAAGTTGGAATGGATTCGTGTATTCCGCTGGGGGTGAAACGGTAAGCCACTTGCTATGTTTCGGAGGAAGTGGATTGATTTCCCCTTCTGTGACCTCCGTCTCACTCGCTGCCGCTGTTACGAAGTGTGATAGAAAAGTCTTTTTAACTGGAGGTGGAAATACAGTGAATTTGGAGACATCAGAAGCTGCATCGTGTCCAACTGTTCTCAGACATCACGCACAACAGAGTCAGAGAGGTAGGCCTTCAGGTTTAGCCTTTGTAGAAGCACACGCTTGTTATCATATACCTGCTGAGCTCTACTCAAACAAACGAGGTGATGGGAAAGTCAAGTCAGAAAAACAAGGGGTTAAGAATCGATATAGAGCAAAACAACTCTGATCCAGGAAGAAGCATGAAGTGTGCAAAGCATTCCTTTTTGTTGGTGTTCTTGAAGGTTGCTATCAACACGAATCCCATTGATTTGTATTTTTATAAGGAATCTTTAATAGTAGCCAGATTCTAGAGAAGTCTACGAAAGAAATAGCAACATCTCACTTGATTTACTACCTCAACTTTGTAGTTAAACTGTTTCTAGTTTCAAGTCTTCTTCAATACTTTATGATAAATGTACACATTATTGTCTCATTAGAGTAAAGCAGGCTATGTTTGAGGGTGTGTCTACCTCGCGACAGGTCGCTTTCACATCTTCACAGTTCGAGGGAGTCATTTGTAACATTTTCGTCGCCTTAAAGTATGTTGTTGTATTTATCTGGTCCCAAAAAAAACAAGATGGCGTAAGTCTTTACGTCCATTGGGTAAAATGACACTAGCTGGAATATGTCCATTCATGGTCTTGTTGCTAAAATAAGTAGATTTTCTCCTTTTATCTTTTGCTAACATGCTTCAGTGGAAACTCAATGTTCTATGTGTAAGCTTAGTATGGCGCATAATGTGTCAAGGAGTATTTTTAGAGGCTCATTACATGTCTTTGTTCAAAGATTCAGCTACCAATTTGAATCGCTTTTTATTCTTTGATTTTTCTATTGCTCCCATTAAAACCTGTACGTTCTCGAGGCTCCTTCAACAGGTCATGTCGGCACTTCAGATCAGTGAAACATAAAATTAAAAAGACTCTTAGCCTTTTGACATCCCCTCACAGGGCTTCAAAAGTTAATCTGTCCTCTGTTGAATTCAAATTAACTTGACCTTCCCCTTTACGCTGAACCCCTTTTAAATGGCACACCGAGCGCTGTTTGCCTGAACGGAACAAGCCGAGCCCCCCAAGGCTTGCATGCAAACACAAATTACCTTTTAAGAAGAAAGGGTGGATAGACAGAGGGTATCACAGGTGAAGGTCGAAGCAGCTGTAAGCCACCAAACAGCCCCAGCCATCGCTCCAAAAGAAAAGAAGAAAAAAGCTGCCACTGAGCTGGCTCTGTATAAATCTCCGAGCTGTAAAACTGGTTCTGTCTACACTGCCCACCCTCATAAATTGGCATCTCCCTGCCACCCTCATCCCACCGCTGGCTCCACACATGCTTTATGACAAGAAGATCAGGCCACTAAATGAACGGAGGCAATGGGATCGTAAATCGTCCAGGTAAAGAACGGCGATACAGTGAGGGAGGTTGTTTCAGTTGACTCCACCAAAGGCGAAAAGTGATGTAAGGCCATTGCGACGAAAGGTACAAAAGTTGGAGTTTAGGGGATATCACTTTTTACTTTTATTTATCCCTTGGTAGAGGGGGCACTGCGTCATCATACTAGAAACTTAGTTCACCTCATAAGCTCCTTGTAGTCTAAGAATTTGAACATTAATGTATCCATATGTTATTTGCAGACAAGCATGTTGATATAAATGTATTTTCTAATCATATATTCATTTATTTAAGTAATGGCACCATTAGCATAAATGGTTGTTTTTCTCTGCTGTGCCTGAATACAGATTTCCCGAGTCGCTTTAATTAGAACTCCTCTCCGCATCGAAATCATATTGACGGCTTTCATTTTCCGATTACATGAGGATGTAATGAAAGACAAGGCTTCACAACAAGGTAGTGTTGCAACGGGAGGCTGGTGTGCAAATGAAATGCCACTATTATGAGATGCACTTTAATTTCATTCAGCTCCCAAAGGACTCAGTGCTTTGTGCTATTGATTTATGTCGCCATCTGTATTCCAGTGTTGTTCGTGCAGATCAATACAGCTTGGGTTCTCATGCATGTGTTAAATGACACATCTACTGTAGTATTGTTTTGGGGCGAGCTGGAAATTGGTCTTTTTCCAAGCCGTTTCCCTTCCTTGTTTTGGAATGCTGTGTACCTCTCTGTGCAGGGGGGGAGGAAATGAACTCACGAATGACGGGCAATTGTGCTCACGCAAACTGTTTTCCAGAAGCACTTTTTCATTCTTTATGGGGCCATTTCTTCAGAATCCCTGTTTGAAAATAGACAAACTCTCACATTCGTTTTAGAATTATGACACTGTGGGGCGTGGGGAAAAGCCGTTCTTTTTAGTTCTCCAGCCTTGTGTTCAGGGTCAGCTCTGCAGAGGCGGAGGCCATTTTGAGGGCAGTTTTTGCTCACGCTGGTGAGATGGAAGAGCAGTTACGGCAACTCATCTCATGGACCATGTCAGGGTTTTCCAGTTGCCTTTAAAATCCTTGATAAAGTTTGAAATGGTTGCTTGGCATTGGAATAACTTTGGATTTTGAAATGGTTTTCTTTTGAAATCATAAGGTGTTTCATGATGGTCTTTTGATTGGATGGCAGTGAACATGGTCACAAACATTATTCGTAAAGGCTATGGAACAACTGGCAGTGTTTGGTGTTATCAGTTTGTTGTATCAGTCTAACCAATAATCTAACTTTACTAGTTGAATTTCACCCAGCAAGGCTTTTCAAGTCTATAAAAACACCTTTTTTTTTCAAGTGTGATTCGCAATAGAACAGCTAAACAGATTCCAAAGTGGGGAACAAGTAGAATGAACATAAGGCTAATTAAAACTGGATTACTTTTTATGTTAATTTTTGTTCTCATGCTGTGAAAAGACTATCTAACCGATGGACAATTATATAAAAGGCATTTAGTTCTCTCTTTCTCTTGAATTGTATCTGCCTGTCTTTGAAAAGGGAAATATTCTTAAAATATTAGATTGCCAACATTCTAGGGCTGTGTACTCTTTTTCTTTGCTATTTTATTGATGCCTTTTTTTCCAGATGATTTACTAATCTCAAAGAAACTGAAGAGCACTTCTCTGAACAAACACCAGATTCCAAGGCTTTAAGATGTGATTTGGTGCTTTTGTGTGATTATTTGATAGAAAACTGAGTGTTAGTTGTGTTGAGTGTGAATCTCTTTCTCATACATCATACTTTATGGCATTTATTTTGGAGTTTTTCAAAATCATCTTGCCTTTTTGTTCTCTGAGAGGAGCAACAAACACCCCTAGAATTGACCTTACTTGATCCTGATGAATGGAACGTTCTGGGATTTTCTGCGTTATGGTGGGACACTCAGAGGCAGGTGCAATACACAATTATAATGTGCTTGGTGGAACATGCACTGAATGGAAATGATATATTTTCCTCCCTCAATATTCAGAACTTTCCACATGTCTCCTGGGTTCCGCTAATTAAAAGATCTCCCGTCTTAATTTCCATCAGATTTCCACCGCACACAACCCTCTCAGACTTGTCAAACTTGGGTGCAACTGCTGTAGTTTGACAGTTTGAGTGCCTGTTCGCCTCTGTGCATTGTGCGCTCTTGTGTAATCTCGCAGACATTAGCTCGGTGAGACCATCTCTCCCACAAAGAGATTTCATGATTACAGCCCTAACCCAGATACTTGAAGATGCATGAATACAAATGGCCGCCCCGAATATCAACCACCCCATTTGACATTGTTTCGTTAAAATCTCCAAAAGATGACATTTTCTTGAACTTTTCACTCGCTGATGCATGCCGAAGCCGAGTGTTCTGAAGTTTCCCGATGCTGCACTATAGTGCCGCGTTGCCTGTCAATGGCAACCCCATTAAAGGTGGCTGTGTCGAGTGCGAGGGCCTTCATTAGCGGTGCGTGGATGTAGCCGTGTCATTAGCGCCATGTTCTCCCTCGTCCATCAGCGCTCCTTTATGGCGCATTTCACTCCCAACTAGGTCATTCAGGTTTGCTTGGCAGATGGAATAGCCTGAGAAGCGTAGAGACTAAACCAGGCGCGAGCAATGATGCGAACTCTAGCTTTTGTCCACATTTTCCTCCTAAAAAGGGACACAGACACCATGGTATCCCTCGTTCTTTAGCTTCCTTCTTGCTGGCGCCGCTGTCCTGCTCTCAAACTAACTCCGACAGGCAGCCACGTGGACGCTTGATTATTATTTCCCCCCCGCTCTCCCTCCATTCTCTCTGCTGCCAAACACACACCCATTGAGACAGGCGTTCTCCCGGGGAGGAGCAGAGTAATCATACCGCAACACCTCTGGCAAGGCTAATTAAACCGGCACATCTGTGCCTCATCCCACATCTGGAGCAGGTGGCGGCGATGCCTGCAGAGTCTCCCCTCCCCTCTCGCCGCCGCCTCCTTGTTACCGCACCGCTAAACAATGACGACTGCAAGGGCCCGTGCAACCTCTTTGTCTTTTTTGGTCTTCAGTGGAATTTGATGGCACATTTAGGCTCGTGTGCACTCTCCTGTGCACGCCTTTGTTTTCTCGCCTAACAGAAGTGAACTAATTCAACTCGCAAGAGAATTAATTATCTCCCCGCCCTTATAAAATGCTAAACTTGATCAACAGCTTTTCTTCTCAGTCCCGAGACAGAATATATATTTTTTTAAACTCTGAAAGCTGCAGCCGCTCAGTTTCTTGCCTCTGCTGAATTCTGACATAAAAGTGAACCTCCTAAACAGAAATCTCTTTCAAGACGGATTCAAAGTCTCAATCGGGCCGCTGGGGATAAGTGAAGGTTTATCCAAGCGAAATCAAGTCAGACAGCCAGGCGGGTTGGTAGGAACTGACAGTGCTTAGTGTTCAATCAAAGCCAGCACTCTCTTCAATTACACAGTTCTCTTGTGCAAACACAAAAAGAGACTTTATTTGCATGCCTCATGATTACCATTGTGTAACTGAAATCGCTTCCAATCATTTACAGTCGAGTCCAATAATCTCTTCCTTTAAATTCATCTTCCCGTGCTCACACTTGATTATCTCCTTTCCGGGCTGAATTGTTATGGGAGTTCCTTTTATAAACACACTTTCTTATTTGCGTAATTCTCGGTGCCCCTTCAGCCCGTCCCTTGGGGCTTCATGACATACTCGTAACAAGGAGCTTATTGCAGCCTTATTTCCCATGCACCGAGAAGGTTCCAGGGGCCTGAGGGCACATGTGATGGAGCTGACAGGTCCTGGGGACTCGACTGTCACCGTCAGCGAGCCAGTGGGTCGGCTCGATGCAGTTGTCAAACGCCAAGGCGAGGAATCGCAGGCTGCGCAAACATTCCCACGTTTGTTAATAGATGCATATCGCTCCCACGCTCGTGCATGTGCAAACATGTGGCGGCGCGCATGTGTAGCGTGGCGGCGCATGCTACATGCACCTGCCAAAAAAATGAAAACATAACATTATTCTTGCGATGTGACAGGAGCACACACACATTTGGAACGCACACACAAACTGGCGAGTCCTCCGGGAGCGCCTGACAGCTCTACCCTGAGCTTCCAATCGTCTCAGGGAGCTCCAAACACCCAGTGCAATTACTCTTTCTTGCTGACTGCACCTGCACACCATAATTGAGAAGGCTACTGGGGCTTTGTCACTTAAGGTAAAGATGTAAAAGAAAAAAAGTGTGCTCCGGCTAAGCTGCAGAACTGCAGCACGTGGATATTGCACCTCAAACGGAGCGTGTGTTTGAGCCCACACACGTCCACCTGTGCATGTTTGTGTGCATGTTTACTCTAAGAAACCGTGTTGAGCCTGTGAGGCGAAGTGAATAAGGATCACTTTCATATTGAATATCCTGGGATGAATTTAAAGATCTCAACTTGGACTATTCTGTTGAGATGGCGCGTCGGCCAGACTGAGAATCAAATATTCATGCGTCGTCCGTCGCTTCAGTTTGGCATTAATGATTTGAGGGCTAGTTTTAATGATCAGAGATTTAATTAAGCACCGGTGGTGTGAGTTCGGCTGACTTCCTGAGACCAGGGGATCCTGAGCATCCCCCAGTCCTACTTTAATGAAACCAGCAGCAGGTCCTTCTCTGAAATGAGGAAATTGACTTGGTTCTTTTTCTCCTTCTATATCTTGTTTGAGAAAGTTCCATCTTAATCAGGGGACTTAATTTTAATGTAATGTCTTTATGTTTATAAACGGTTCAGACGTCAACTTTTTCCCGCACATTCCACCATCACTGATGAATGCTCATAGAAACAAGTTGTCATTTAACTTATCTGGCAAGCAATTATAAAGCTTGAGCTTTGAAATGAAGTTGAATTGTTGAAATGGCATATCTCTGTGACAGCGTTTATTAGAACTCTGGCAACCACCATCGCTTAGATTCCAGCTACCTGGAGTTGGATCCAAATCTGTCTGTTTTTACATCGGGAGACAAAGAGAGGAGGGTGGTGATACATTTGGCAAATGTGAATAGGAGATCTATCAATAGATAATTTCATTTCAAACCCGTAAAGGCATGTTGCATTAATATGAGTCTTTATGCTAATCTAAGCTTAAAGCCAATGCAGAAATGCCTTACACTTATCTAACTTCAATCAGATGGGCGATTCCACTGGTTGCAAAAATAAATAAACTTCTATTAAAAAATGAACCTACTTTACACTTGGTTTCTTAACTCAGAAATCAGTTTGATCATTTTAGTCTTCAACATGAACATTTACTTATCACTTTTGGTTCCATAAAAAACCGCGTAGCCAAGTCCATAAAACAACACGGCAACAACGCTTCAAAATGGCCTCTTGCAACGCTAACTATGCCCTCCTGCTCCAAGCTGATATCCAACGTTATTCGTTAGAAATGTTTTGTTGAATTTCCTTTTGATCTATCATTTTTTCTACTTCTTAACATTTTGTTCACTCTTTTCCTGTCCTTATCTGCTCCGGAGCCATGGATTTACACACAGACCTTGATGCATACATAGAAGTCTTTTGAATAGACCAGTCTACTTTTGCAACTTCACAAATGACTTTCCCTCAATCTTGCTGCCTTTTCCCTCACACTCCCCCTTTTTGAACCTCACCCTTCCGTCCAAAAGTCCTTTCTCCCTCTGTTTCCTGTTCATCCCTTTTCTATTCCCCCTCCAGCCCACCTGTGAAAAAAAAATCTACCTTTCATCCCCCTTCGCTTACGTATTCCCCCTGAAGGCAGACTAAGCTCTTTTTCCTATCTCCTACCACTTTCTCTTAGCCCCCTCTCATTCCCCCGTCTCTTTTATTCTCTCTATCACTCGTGTGCTAAGTTGCACAGAAAAGACAACCCGTTGAGACACACACACTCCCCTGTCATTTGTCAACACTGTCAGCTCGGATGGAAAGAAACTTCTCTACCTACCAACCTGACTCCCACTCTCGCTTCTTCATGTCAAATCCCACCACACCGGGGTATAGTGCCTCAGCCCTCAGTATCACCTCTTATATCAAGAAGACAAGTCAAACAAGGAAGTGATGGATCACGGTAACAAATGTCAACTTTAGCAGAAAACTTTCTTTGAATATAGATTTAAATCACCAGAACAGGTAACAAACACTGAAACGTGACTATTTGAATATAAGCTTACGGAAAAAGTATCTTAAGAATTATACTCTCTAATCTCTACAGTAATTCTTTGAAAGCTTGAGTCTATTTTTTGGCATAAAAAGAAAACGGACTAATCGCTGAAAATTCAACATTAGCGTGGCACTTTGAGATTTGTTTGCATGTTAAGACATCTCCAAGCTTGATTGATCCAAGCATATATTGTGGATTTGGTTTTCGCTGGTCCACTTCCAATACCTACACAACTTAAGACTTTTCCAGCACATTGAATGACTTCTAGACATTGTGTCCAAATTCAGCAACCAACTGAGCAGTTCATTTGGAGAAGAACAAAGCTATAACATATTTGAGATGCATTAAGTGCTCCCTTTCGAGTTCACACCCTGTAAGTTCTGCTAACTTGAACACAGTGAGACATCCTTAAGCAACGTCTTTGTATCTCTCTTTAAAATTGATATTTATTTCGCTGCTTCAGAGAGCGGGCTATTCTTTTTTAAATTGGCTCATCTGAGTGCATTCTTAAAATGCTCGCAGTCAAATAAGTTCAGTGGCCTTTTGAGGAGAGTTACATAAATTCCCTTTGACAAGGACAATATTTGTGTCTCTATGAAAAACATTCACTGAACAAATATTGAAGAACAACTTTGTAGCTCTGAAGCTACACTTCATTTAACATCCTATGAGAAATTGAACAGTGATGACTTTAGCTCAATTATTTCTTCCACACAGCATAACCGCCCCTCATCACAGTGATGTTTCCTTTTCTCACTCTGATTGCTTTAATATTGCCACTTGCCTAAAGAAAGGTTTCGGTTCATTTCTTAACTTAGCCACTGAAGCGTCAGAAGCAATTAAGAGGTCCAGCTTTCAAGTCAAATGAGAGGCAGGGAGGGATAAAGGGATCTTTTTTTACTGTCCTTACACAGCGAAATCCACTTGATAAGCTAATTACCATATAAGGTATAACTGCTGCTTTAGTGCGATCTTTAGGAACATGGAGATTTACTCAAGTATGTAATGATATGCTGTTTTCTTTGTAGATGGAAATATCGTTTTTGCTCCACTTCTTCCATCTAACTGACGGTCTCGACCATATATGGACATGAACTTGATAATGTTGAGGTTGTGGACATACACTGACTGCAATATGCTTTGCCTTTTCGACGTATCATGTAATATATGGACACAACCTTGATAAATGTTTACATTCACGATGTATCCGATGATAGATGGACGTGCCCTTGATCATTTTTACCTCGATATATAAACATTGCCTGAATACATTTCAAGTTATCGATCAGTTGTAAGATTTATATGGACATGACCTTGATAGCAACTTAAAGTCTAATGTATGAGCATTTTTTACATTTCTTGTCAATTTGTTGTATAGTACGCAAAGTATTTATACGTCCAGGGACACTTGGTGCTTGTCGACCATGTGATTTTTCAAGATGGATCAGACAGGATCAAGGTAAACTTGTTGTTTTATGAAAAACTCAAAACATTGCAATAAATGATGTTCCTTTGTCTGTGAGTGAGCTCCGGTGAGGTGTTGGTTGAATTATTCATGAGCTCCTGAATTCATAACCACCCCAATGAGCAATATCCATCCCTCAGTTAACACAGAGAGCTATAACCTATTTCATTTTGTAATTATCAATCGCTTTTTGATAGCCACGCGGAAAGGTCAAGACAAGTTTCTTTTTTCTCAGTTGTAGATGGAAAAGAAGTGTGAGTTTGAAAGCACACGCAGCGAGGGAAAGACTGACAGACTCTCCCACTGAGCGTCTGACAACCGGCTGGCTGATTGCTGATGGAGACACACATAACATGAAGAAGCTGTCACACACTCAGTAAACACCACATACACGCTTTGCCACTGCCTCAGAACTAGAAAACTGTTTATGTTGCGAGAAAAGAACACACAACATACACACACTTTTGAGACCCAAGGAGAGCCTACCTTTTTCATGTTCGTACAATGATGCTTCCATGCACATATATCGTCATCTCAGTGTCACTGACTGGTCCTTCGCAGCTAGGAGACCCTTGCATATCTTTTCACTCGTCCACCTATTTTTTTTATCTTTTCTTGCTGTCCATTTGTGATTTTTCTTCTGTCTATGAATGGAAAATGGAGGCTTTTACTGAAATGTATCATGAAAAAAGATCGCAAATTCATTTTGTTCACTTTTCTTACTGACACCTGTTCTCTGGGTTGATTTTGTGAATTCAAGTGGCAAAATGATGCATAATTAACAAATGCAAATACATTTAAAAGAATTCACGGTGATTAAAATGCCTTTATTTTCATTTGAAAACTCCAAAATAGTCTTTTGAATATGAAGTTAAACAGCGAAAAGCAGGATATCTCCATTTCTTTAAGTGTTACTTTTTGTTTAATTACCAATAAAGTTATTTTTTAGTCAATGTACCGATTTTTTTTTTTTATAGCTCCATAAATAGTCAGGAACCTTATCATTAATTATTAATCGGCGTTGGAGTAAAATACCTCAGAACAGCAAAACCTGTTTTAATAAATACAAATAAAACAACAGAGATATGTAAAACCAAAAGAAAATAATGAAACAAATAATTATACCGCACTGTTAAAGTGAATAGAAATGAGTTCTGTCCTCACCCTCAATCATTCCCTCCCATCCCTCCTCACCCTGTCACACACACAGCTCCTGACTCATCAGACACTATTGTCATGCGCCCACTATCTGCGGTACACAGGGCTAAATTATGGGCCCCTTTTTAATAAGGCTATGGATTGTTTGAGCAATGGCACCGGCACCGCTCTTGATTATATTGAAAGCCTGTTGTTTTATATCCTGGCGAATGTCAGATTTCTGCTATTTACATCCCTCAAGTCCTGCACGCCAGAGAATGGATATTGATTTTGCCAAAGATGAATGGGAGTGGCCGCGTTGGAATTAAAAATAAGAAGACAAAAAAAGGGGCGAGAAGAGGAGAATTTGAGAATTGCTTTGAAGAAAGGACAAGAGTTGAAGGAGGAGGGAAGAAGATCAGAGATTTGAAGTGTTTTCAATATAGCATTTCCTTTAAATCCATACTTCTCCATAAAAAAACCAGCAAGCAATGCCCCACAAATCACATCTGCTTTGGACGAGTTTCATAGACAATTACCTGCTAGTTT
The DNA here is from genome assembly GCF_949606895.1 of Notothenia rossii. Classification (NCBI taxonomy): domain Eukaryota; kingdom Metazoa; phylum Chordata; class Actinopteri; order Perciformes; family Nototheniidae; genus Notothenia; species Notothenia rossii. The sequence goes on from NC_136901.1 coordinate 11,605,674, forward strand.
GGGCGTCCATTTTCAGCGACTTTGTAAACAAAATACTTCCATATTTTGCTCCTGTCGCCATTTTTTGGGTGGGTTTAAAAACCTAAAGGCAAAAAAGTGAGAGGAGAGGGAAACAGAGGCAACAATTGAGGATTGCTTCCAAGGAAGGACAAGAGTTAAAGTACAAAAGAAGAAGATCAAATATATGTCTTATCAAACTAGCATTTAAACTTTCTGTTTCTTTAAATTATTACCATATAAGGTATAACTACTCCATGAAAAAAACATCAAGCAGTTTCCCTAAACAGGGAGATCACACTCGTCTTGGAAGGTGTTAACGACAAGTTACGCGCAAGGCTTTGCGTGCCATCATTGGGCGTCCATCTTTGACGACTTCGTAAACAAAACAGTTCCATATTTCGCTCCTGGCCCCGGTATTTCAAGAGCCTTTTCGACAGACTGGGAATCAGTTCAAGATGTGTCGGTCTGTTTGATGCCGTTGCCATGTTTTTCTGCCCGTTGTCTCCATTGAATTATTTCGCCTACAGCTACAATCCGTGGTCAAGAGCCAGACTGCAGCTCTGTGTGTTCCAAGCCTTCATCTTATT
>NC_136901.1:11611260-11678760 GCF_949606895.1 Notothenia rossii
ATTTTATTGGAGGTTATTTACATTCAATTGTTGAAGAGGTTATGTTTGTGTCTTAGTGTTTCCATAAGACTTTTATAAACTGTTTTTTTGCTTGTTTTAACACAATTTTGGACGTTTTTTCAAATGCTCTTTGCCACCTACGCTAAACAGTTATTCAAATCTAAGGAGATACATCCCTATATATTACATATATACTTTATTTCTTGTGCCAAAGTCCACCTGCTGTTCCTGGGCTGCATTAACCAAGGAAGCAGGGCATGTATGGGTTACGTTACTGCGTCTGCAAAATGGGTCAAAAGACAAGACCAAGCGAGCAAACTGATAGAACAATGAGACAGTTTGGAGGACATGATGAGAGTGTGGATACAGAGAGAATACAATCGGAAGAAGAAGCAGCAACGTGAGAGAAGAGATGTAGTGAGAAATAAAAACGGGCACTGCTCAATAGGTCAGCGAGAAGACGAGGGGAGGTAACTGTCTGCCTTCGTCTCTCACACCACGGATGGATCAGGCTCTGTGGAAACATGCCCACACACATCTCTCTGAAAGAGGAGACAGAGGATGCTCCCTCATTGTTACTCAACTCTGTTCCATGAAGAATGGTGTGAGACAGGATTAAGTTGTAATTCAATTTAGGGAGATTAAATTGGGGCGAGGAACGAAACTTGAAGGGATGCGCCGGCAGCAAAACTGGGTTACGCAGCTACAACTTATTCTTCAATGCATTCACACAGGCATATTTACACACAGATGTACCCAGACAAAGACATGAAATGCACCACTGTTTGAAGTGGACTGAGAATCAGACGGGGGGGGGGGGGAGAATCATCTCCGTCTACAGAGATTGCCAACTCAAGTCTTTCCCGTCTTTATTGCTCATTATGTGTTGGTTATAAAGACATGGCTGTCATCAAATGGGATCAGGAAACACAGCGTCTAGTGAAGGCACTGAGGCAGTAGAGTCGGCTCTCTGCGCTGCTGGGCTGCTGAGGGCAAGAATTGTACAATCCGATAATATTGCCAAGAGCTCGCTTGTTCTTCTCTCTTTTCGATTGTTCTCCTTTTGTCTGTTGGCTGCTTTGTTCCTCCCTTCTGTTCATCTCCCTGCCTCCGTGAACATTTGTCTTTTTCTTTTCAGTTTTGACCATCTTTCTCTTTCACAAGCAAACGTAGGATTCAAAACCGAAATCGATGCAGCAGGATTACATTTATTTTCCTTTTTTGTTGTTGCATGCATTCCACAGGGCCTACATTAGTCATGTCATCTATATGGGAACTCTTGATTTGCCAAACTTGGCAAAAAACTCTTGTAAGCACGCTGCCCAGCGACATACCTCACCGTTAGACATCAATGCCTAACCTCCATCATTCAAGTTCAATGTATAAACGGAACCATTTTATAGGGCTGCACGATTATGGCAATTTACTTTGAAAACATCAATTTATTGGAGAAAAAATATGAACAGTATGTTTTTAACAGTTAACCCTGAACTTTAAGTATAATTTAACTGAAAAAACAATAAATAAAAAAATGTATTTTTTACATGTATTTTAATGCAAAAAAGAAAAAGTAATAATAATAATAAAAAAATAATCGTTTTATTTCGATTACGTTGTTTTCGCAATCGTTGCAAGCCATAATCGTAATTGCGATTAAAATACGATTAATTGAGCAGCCGTACCATTTGAAGTAAATACCTAACCTTTACCTTCGGCCATGGCATTCCTGAGACATGAAACATTTGCAGCAATTTTCCTCAGTTCCAATCAAAGTGAATGTGTTTTTGCAGACACTTAATGAACCCTCTTCCTTGTAGTACGTGTTGGAGATGTTTTGGTATGTATGGCTAGGTTTATATGCCACATGGATGATGTACGGGAAGCATAACTGCCAAGAAACCAACCTTGCATTTTGGTAAAAGGAAATCCTTTGGTGAAAAGACAGTCTGTATTCTTTTGTACTGGCCTTTAAAGTAACTAAAGGTTGGATGCCAAGCTTCCTTTCCTGTCTCCTCAAAGATTGTAAAGATAGTGCCTTTTGTCCTGATGGGCAGATATCTGCTCCACACACACACACACACACACACACACACACACACACACACACACACACACACACACACACACACACACACACACACACACACACACACACACACACACACACACACACACACACAACACACACACACACACACACACACACACACACACACACACACACACACACACACACACACACTGGAGCTGTCAAGTGCACATGGCCCTGTGTCACCCGATGCATTAACGGGGGGGGGAAAAAGGCAATGGCTCAATACTTACATTGTCCGCCACCGCCGAGCCCGGGAGAAAGGAGGGAGGGAGGGAGGGAGGGAGAAATAAATGGCTGAAGGCAGAGAAAAAGAAATTAAGAAAGAGAAAGAGGTAGAGCAGATGGATCCAGACACTTTCCAAATGAGCCCAGAGAAAAGAGCATTTACAGTAGAGCGTGTCGATATGAATGCTAATGCTCCTGGACGTCGCTCCCACTCTACCAAATACACGATGGTGTCTCTCTTTCTATCTCCACCTCAATTCTATTTACCTTGCTTACTCACCCTGAATGAGTGCCTCTTTTCTCCGTGTGTGTGGGTGTGTTTGGCCGATATTGGCTTTTGAGAGTTGTTTTCTCCTTATTTTTCCCCTCTGAGCTTTTATCAGCACTCACAGGCATTAAACACACACACACACACACACACACACACACACACACACACACACACACACACACACACACACACACACACACACACACACACACACACACACACACACACACACACACACACACACACACACACACACACACACACACAGGAGCCAGGAGGTTTCAATAACAGATGATTACAGACGCGCGCTAACCTTTCATCGCATACGCTAGAAGGAACTCCTCACACACACGTGCATCGATCGGACCAATTTGAGCTCCTTGTAGACTTCCTTTAAGTTTGTAGCCGCTCTTAAATCATTTCATCTAATAATTCATCTGTGTGTGCGGTCAGCAAATCTCATTTATCACCATACCTCAGGTCCCCTCACTGCCATTGTGTCCCACACAGCAATATGGAGGATCACAGAGGAGAGGGAAGCACACTCATCTTTGCAGAGCCGACGATCTATAAAGCAATATGGGACTTTATGAGCTCTCAATGTTGCTCAATATACGGGCCGGTTCAACTATGCAATAGTTCTTTTTCCTCTGCATTTGTTCTCTTTTCTTATTTGATTCTGGGAGTTGTGGGAATTGTGAACTTTGGCAGCATGACAAATAGTCATAACTTACATCTTGTATATCTCTTCTTTTTTTCACGAAACTGTGTCTCAGGGCTTCTTAATATTTAACAAACTATGAATGTGTCATACCGTCCTAACGGGAAGAAACTCAGCTAACTGACGATACGAACCATTTTTACCAAAACAAAACACAAGTCTCACAAGAAGCGTCTAAATGAACCCTGAGCGAAAAAATGCTAACGCACTTAGCACATAACTCACGGTATAAATACCCGTATTACTTATCGGATCTGCACACACAAGATATTGATGAGCAAGCTGAGATTCCACAGATTCTAGAAATATAAGTGTCATCACTGAGCGATCAGAATTCGCGGCAGGGGAAGCAAACCCAGACATCACACCACGTAGCTTTACGGGGGAAACACGGAAAAGAGTCTTACCTTGCTAAATTGTGTTCAATGGCATTACAACGATAGAAATGCTGCTGAAGGTTAATCCATAGGTTAATCCAATGTTTGTGTCGCTTTGAAATGATTACTGATAATCCGTCAGCAATAAGCCTATTTTTCAATTTTCAGTTTTCAGAGCGTAACATAGCTTTCGGTTTGGGCAAACTGCGTTCACATCACTCTCACTCTTCAATGGAACGTGTAGGTGGATTTAGGAACTTCCCCTTTGATTCTATTGGCTCTAACGGTTCAAAAGAGGTGTCAATCATCAAATCGACCGATGGATTCCAGAGTTATGGAAAATCCACCCAAGTGACCCCAGAAGTGTTTTTTTTGTTGCTAAATCTCTCTAAAAAGGTCAAATGTCACTTGTTTTGTATCAATCTTGATACAGCGTACTTATTATATGTTACAGTTTGGATTCCTAAAGCTTTTAGTCTACTTTCCCATCATTCAAGGGTGGTTTTCACTATAAGTAATATGGTGTTTTTGGACGGACACTATAATTAAAAATGATTTTACTATGTTCAATCTGAATTTACTTTAAAATAAAAACAATTCTATATTGATTCTGACTTTTCTACATCCAACTCACAGGTTTATCATTGCTTTGAGAAAAAGGATGATTAATTTACCCCTTTGAGAAGTGAAGATATAGTAATTTCTTCTGGGAATGTCGTTTTCGAGCCTGAGGCCTGAAAAACAAGCTTGGGGCTTAACAGGTTAAACATGTAAGATATTCATTTTGCAATAAGAGTAAAGACTACAAAACCCAGCAAATATCCTCAGGCTATACGTTTGAAACCAGTGTACTTCGGGCAAACTCGTATGACATAGTGTTAAGTTCACTTAAAAGGGCCCTATTTTGCATTGCAGGTTATCATTTCAATGCAGTGCAAAAGTAAATAAAAGGCTGAAAACATATAACACCCTCTCAATTAAATCCATACATTTGATGTCCTTTAAAGGTCGCACATTTTCTGTTCAATATCTTTGAAGCTGAATAGAATCTATAATAATTATAGTTCATTTCAAGCACACCCAGCTGCACAAATGGTAAGAACATGTGCAGCGGGCCTTGAGGGTGGAGTAGTTTAACATTGGCGGGGTGGAAAGAAGAAATATCTGAGCTGCCGAAGGTTACCCTGAGAAAGAAAGACTTGCCCATGAGCAATGAGTTGGCAAAGTACATCTCTTTAATGTAATGTGAAAAAAACAAGAACGCTTCTTCTCGAGCCTCAAAACAAACTCAACTCGTACCAAGTGTTGTTGTTGCTGCTTTTGTAGTTTCCACAAACACAAGGTAACTCTTGTGGGAAATGCAATTATAGTGTCTTTATTCAAAGAAAGACATTGCACCCATTTGCAAGGCTGTTCTTGACTATGGGTGCCCTGTGCTGCCAATAACCTTTATATTTAAAAACATGTGTAAATCATGTACTGTAAGTAGCACCCAAAAAATGTTGTTTAAATAATCCAGCACCTTGTAATTATTTTCCTTTTTTATTCATTTTTTCTAAGCTGAAATATTCTAATCATATTTCTCTTGTACGTTATATTAATTCCCTAAGTTTGAATAACGTTTGCTCAGCTCGTTAAGTTATGTTAAGCCCAAAGGAATTATTATATTATATCAAAAGAAGGTGAAACGTTGAACCGCTGACAAACTTTAATGAGCAGTTTAATTACATTGAGCCAGACTCCATCCCGGTGCACACAAACCCCCGGTCGTGCCCCGCGGTAACGTGGCGACGTGCCAGCTGAACGGAGCAGATGGTGGCAAGACGGAGGCAGGGGAGCTGACTGACTGACTGACTGCTGGAGAGCCTGGCAGCGAGGGGTGGGGGAGGGGGGGAGCGCTTGATAGGTGGGAATACCAGGAACTAATTACAGTGGTAGCTGCTGCATTAGTCTGCTGCCATGCATTTATCATTAGCGCTGCACAAACATTTAGAGAATTCTCGTCTCACGTTCTTAGTAAGATACATTAAGGTCAGGATTCAAAGGTACCATGTTGGTCCTTGCTAGAGTTTATTTTGTATACTAGTTTTGTTCAGACCATGAAGAACATTCATTGGCTCTTGTGAATTGTAACAGTCGCTTTTAAAACAGGATAACATGTTTTTTTCAAACACTTCTCCAAAAGGCTGGTAGCGTTAGCTTCCAGATGTCTTTTCACAGCATCAAGACCTGTACTACAATGAGACACATTACAGACTTTCCTCCGCATTTTCCTTTTGGTTTGTCTGTTTGTCAGCAGAAATACAAAAGAACGCTTTTTCATTAAGTTTGGTGGACGAATGAAGCGTGGACCCTGAAGTACCTCATAACATTTTGGGCCCAAATGCAATCAAGGGCTGATAGAAAAAATAGTTCTTCCACATTTTAACACTGTGAGTAGTGCATTTGGCCTTGGAGGAGATCTTCCCTCTTGGAGTCGTTTATTCGTCCGTGTTCGATTAAAACGTTTACAAGTACATTTTCTTTCTAATTGGCTGAAATTACAAGCACAGGTCTGTATACATGTGCTGTAATTATCATGCCATTAGCATGGATTGGTAAACTCGTGTTTGCTTGAGGGGTGTTGGAAGCAATATCTGTGTTCCTGTGCTTACATAATTATTGTGGTCGGCTGAAAATGTACAACGTTCTAATTGCCCTTCCTTCCCACACACCAATGGAGCAGTTTGCACTCTCCATAATATCTTCAAAGTCTTGTAATGTTGTCAGCCGCGTATAAAGTCTCCGAGTGAAACCCCTCTGTAAAGGTCATCCAAGGCAATTTGAATATCTTTGATTAAACGGTGTGCCGGTGCCAGACCCAGACTGTAGGTCAGTGCCTCGGAGAAATGATATCCGCCCCTCTCACCCCTCCCCCCCCCCCCCCCCCCACTTGTTCCTCCCAAAGTCTCCTCTGTCGGAGCTTCCTTCATTGTCAAGGGTCACGTCTGCCCTCCTTTTAGCAATTTACGTAATCTCCCGACCTATTCTTCCTCTACAACCACTCCCTCTGTCCTTCATCTCTTCCCTTTCTGTTAGTCTCTCACACATGGTTTTCATCCTGAAATCCCCCCCCCCTGCCGGAATCCCTCTCCTTTTGTCTTTTCTTGCCCATTATTCTCCATTCATTATCACACTGATTCTAACATTTCTTCGAGACTCTGCTATACAGTAGTCATTGAAGCATGCATGTACAGTCTGGTGTTATATCTGTTATATCTCTGTAAGTGGAGTCAAAGAAAATGAGTTTTCGAGGGAAAAGACATATATTTTTGTCAAATGTACCACTTAGAAATAATGTAATTAAACTAAAAAGAAAGATACTTTATTAATCCCTGAGGGGAGATTAAGTTATTCACACTACACACATAGGGCAAAATACACACATGAACACATGCACAATTCTCACAATCCTATACATATACCAGTCCACACTTTGGTCTGATTGGGACTTGAACCGGCGGCCGTTTACATCCCAAGCCAACTACCTTCAGACTGATTTACCGTCGACATTTTTTTATTCCCTTTTCGGACAATTTGTGGTTTTTAGCTGTGTTCAAACTTGACTTTTCGGCTTTATCGTCAAACGTTTGCGTGCTAAATTGACGTCATTTTATTTCTGTCTCCCATTCCAGTTTGTCCCGGCACTGAGAACAAGCTGAGCACTCTGTCGGACCTGGACCTGCAGTACCGCACCCTGAAGAAGCTCTACGAGAACTGTGAGGTGGTCATGGGCAACTTGGAGATCACCAGCATCGATCGGAACCGCAACCTCTCCTTCCTCAAGGTAAGAACATCCAACCCACGACTGCATGATGTCACTTTATGGGTGGATAGAGGCAAAGAAAGAATGCTTCGACACTGTGGAGAGGACTGATACTGGAATTCAGGACCATGGACAGAGACAGACAGTAAGATGAGTGTTTGAGTGGGAAACTGGGTTATTTCAGCACCATGGACAGAGACAGACAGAAAGACCAAATCATGCTGTTACTGGTTGGAAAGTTTGTTAAAGGCCAGTATTGATGGTGACATATCAATATATAATTTTAATATGATATACAAGTTCCAATGTATTCTTAAAATATATTGAATTTATTCATCTTAAAATAAGGACTTTATTCATATTAGAATATCTTAAATCAATCTCTCCAAAGCTCGATTTGCATAATTAACTTTTGTATACATTGTTGATTTATTTGACTTATTGCACATTTTTACTATTTGTATTCCACTTATTCATTTATGTAATTATTTATTCAAACATTAAGCAACTCATTAATATGATTCCCTGGGATTCCGGGGATGAATTATTAAGTATTCTGATTCAGATGATTGTGATTACTTACAAAAAAGTTAGATAAGTCTTTGAAGAGCCAAAAGTCGGACATTTTCACATTTGCATTCACGGCAGGGTTGTTCGATGTTTTCTTTGCAGAGTTTGTTACACAATGTAACCGGCCTCTGATGTGTTTAGAATTCAGATCGCTCTTGAATATTAATTTTAGCTGTTAGCCCGCACATTGCAGCACTATACAGTACAAGAGCGCTAATGATAAGAGGTATATAGGATTGACTGTGGGAGGAAACGTGTGTGAGGCAAATGAGCAGCACTCTGAATGTAAAGTACCATCAGCAGTCCTCTGGAACGCATTGCTCTCCCAGGTCTGTGTGTGTGTGTGTCTGTGTGTGTGTGTGTGTGTGTGTGTGTGTGTGTGTGTGTGTGTGTGTGTGTGTGTGTGTGTGTGTGTGTGTGTGTGTGTGTGTGTGTGTGTGTGTGTGTGTGTGTGTGTGTGTGTGTGTGTGTGTGTGTGTGTGTGTGTGTGTGTGTGTGTGTGTGTGTGTGTGTGTGTGTGTGTGTGTGTGTGTCATCAGGACAGAATGCACTTGTGCCGTGTGTATACTGTAAGTTCCACCAGGCATCCCCCCCCCCCCCCCCCTTGCTGTTTAATGAAGTGAGGTGCAGTCTAATTACTGGGCCAGTGCTATCAAATGAATACCATAAACAGTCCCATTAGGCCTAGCATCATTAGGGAAACAATTAGGCATCTGGGGGATTGGTAAGTGGATGAGAGGGGGGTCAGGATTCAGGATAATAGGTTGCCATGGAAACTCTGAAGCAATCTCGCTATTGTTTGCGAGAAATCAGAGCGACTCCGCCCTCATTCTTAAGACGTACATTGTATGGTCACGGGCAACACCTTTTTATGTTGTCTAAAAAATAAAATAAATTGAATTTTAGTAAGTTAGAACGTTTTGGAAGATAGACATAATGGTGACGGAAGGTGCTTAAATATTTATTTATTTAATTGCAACTATTTTGTTTTTACTGAATTATGTTGGATCCTTTAATTTTAGGAAATGAGGCCTGGAAAGTATTTCAAAAGTCCTTGAATTAAGGGCCAAAAACAATTTTTTTACATTATGAAACAATTAAAAGAAGTGTGTTTTCTTAAGTCTTAGATACTTGGACAGAATTGTACCTGGAAGGTCTTTGAAAGGTCCTTGACTTTTATGGTCTTAAAAGTTGTAGAAACCCTCATTTTACTATATGAACATTGAAATTACAAGTCGCACTTTTTCAACTCCTCAGGTTTGATTATGTTGTTTTTTGTTCATTCTGCAATTCTGACTCGCATGATCCGCACCTGGACTCATATTTGTTAGTTCAACGTTCAAAGACGGCAGAAACAACACGCAGACTCACACACTGTGAGCTGCAGGCAGTGCATAGAGAGTTAGTGCACTTTACACCAGCAGCCTGGGAGGTATGCACCGTTTGGACACTGTGGACAGAATGAGGGAGGAGGGAGCATAGCGCTAAAGGGGCTGTTGCTTTTATGGCCTGCAAAAAACAGCTGCTGTGCTAAAATGACAATGTTTAGCCACTGTGGCCGTGGGGGTGTGTGTCTGCGTCTGCATATATCTGTGTGTGTAAGAGGAGAGGGGTTGAGGGCAGGGACATGCTATGTGTTTTTGTGCCTGCTGAGATGCTGACAGATAGATGGATGAGATGGATCTGCAGCCTCCAGATTTCTTCCAAAGCCGATCTCTGTGACTTCCCCTTCATTCTCCACTAGTGGACGTAAAGAGAGTGCAAGAGAAGAAAAGCGCGATAACGTTAGTTTTATATCCAAGTCTGTATCACATCGGAGTCAATTTATATTCTCGTTTTATCCGGCATTAGGTCACCATTAATCATAGAGCACTTTAAAATGCAGCCTCTAAGGCTTGCATTATTTATACTGACCTGGGTTGAACTCCTACAGTGCTGTGATCGAGCAGAAAAGAGTGTTTCATGAAGCTTGACCCCCGTTCACACACTCTCTTATGAGTGTGGCTTTAGTCCAGTTTAATGCCAAATCTGTTGAGTTACAGTTCACATAGGTCAGGTGGGAATGGTTATCGTAAGGATTAGTTTCTTTCTGGGAATTGATTGTGTGTCATTATTAACTTTAGGAGATTTAGGAGTCTAATATGTACAATGTTCCCTGTGGTAGTATCTGTGCACAGTTATACATGACAATACACCATAAAAGCACCAAAACAACAACCTGTACCATCAAACCGTATCACTAGTAAAGCTTTTAAAAGAGATATCCCCGTGCCAGATTAATACCTGGTTTTTGTTCCCACCTGTAGTCACAGACTCTTTTTCAATCTCCATTCAACCCAGGGATTGAAAAGCATCCAAATGAATTTTTTAAAACTGTTCAGAGCTCTTCAGAAGTGCTTTTGTTTCAGAGACAGATTACTGTGTGAACACAGGTGTGTGAAGGGCATCGCCCTCTCCGTGTTCTCTTCTGGCCGCCGTCTCTCAGCCTGTCACTCACGCTGACCCATTTTCCCAGAAGAGAAGCAGGCGAGCCGTGCCAAGTGGCCTCGCGGTGGCACACAAGCAGCTAATGATGTCACCTAGGCCGAAGGACTCATCATTAAAGCCGGATCAATCTGGCGGCTCGCGCTGCCCAGGATAGGGCGCCGTGCCAGGGCTGCAGCTGAGAGGAGACAGGAAGTGTCCGGAAACGCATGCTTGTGTTTAAAGTTGTGGACAAGCCGTAAAGAGAGATGGATGTCCCTCGGTTGTATGCTCTGTGTTATACATGTAAACAGAGACTCTCTTTGCAGAGCTTATCTCTGGCAAACACCAGCGGAAAGTAATGAAGAAAAACTGCTTTGTTTTTCAATGGTAACATACAGAAATGTCAGCAGAGCCAAGGCAACAGAGGGGAACATAAAAAAGGATGAGAGAAGAGACTCCGAAAGGATTCCCGTTCTCCTCGGTCTGTGTTTCAGCTGCTAAATGAAAGTGTTTCTGCAGCTCAGCGACTTTCAAAGCGTGCACCCTCAGAAATGTATTGTGGAGGCGTGCGTTGTTCTGCTCCGCTGCCTCATATGCTTAGCAAGCTACCAGCGTGTGCTTTGTGCAGTCACTTGTAGCATGCTGCTGTGTAGATGTAAAGTATTGGGGGGGGGGGGGGGGGGGGGAACAGTCCAGGGGGGGGTCCTTACATAGATTTTCTTTGTCAGTGAAAACCGAATATTTCTTTGATATAAAAATGTTAACTGATGCTTTTAGTTATAGTAAGGAATTACATTTAATTATCTTAAAATAAGGATTTAATTAGTAGCTAAATATCTTAAATTAATCTTTCAAAAGCCTTAACAATTCTAAATTATGTGATTTTAAATATACATTTTTAATGACAATGCAAAAGAAAAATGTAAGATCTATATATTTTGAATTTACCAATTTTCTCTTGCACTAATATCACGCAGATCCATATCACAGAAAATCTGTATTTTCTTTAGTTTTAATATACATTAAATCTGATTGGCTTAGAAAAAGGTTAGATAAGCTATTGAACCATAAAATAAAGCATTATCAATATTTAAGAGGCTAAAAAGAGCATAATCTGTTATTATTACATTCAACATTACATTCTAAGTTGATTATTTTTCTGTTGCTTATCTATTCGTGTTGAAATGAGTTAAAAAAGCAGTGTACAGGAAACACTTGCAGAGGAAAATGGTCGCTTATCTGAGGTTGATTAGGTTCATTTATCATGACAGCTTCTCCTCCTTTGCGTCATGACTCTATACCAATTTGACTCGACTACACATTGCCGTTTCTTCTCCCTTGTAAGTCCTTGAGATCACGGTGTCAGTCACAGATTAGGGCTTCTCTGTGTGTCATTTCTCAGCTCTCATCCGATCGCTCCTCTAACCGACTGAGAGGGACTCTGTGCTATTCATTTACCGTGATGCAGTTATTCAGACGCCTCTCTGTCACCCACGTATATGTCCTTCAGCTGTGTCTGCCATTCATGATATGGCCCCCATACTTTGTGTGAAGCAATGCTTTTCCAGATTTGGGGAGGAGGAAGATGAAGGCCCATGTTATTGGTAATGTCTCTGAGGTGGGCTAGGGGAACTAGAGATGACCCTAACCTACAGTGGCGAGCCATATAACAGCTCAATGGCCATATTGGTCATGGAGGGTTTCAAACTTTGAGGTCAGTTTTTTTTTTAATGATTTTTTTTGTGTGATTTTCACCCTTCTTAGTTCAACATACACATCTGAATCCATCTCTGTTTTATTGAAACGTTTTTATATCTGCAGAATGAATTCTTACTAACCAGCTCCGGAAAAAAAATACGAATAATTAAACAAATTATACTACTAATACTATAATAATATTACAAATATACTACTACTAATCATAATAATAAAACAAAAATAATAATTTAAAATAGATAAGATTTTATATTATATGATAACACAAACTTATTATATAATAATAATAACAATAAGCATTATAATAGGCAGAAATGACATCCAAAAATGAAAAACCCTTATGTTTTATGTATTATATATTGCAGCACCTCTCCCGTTATACTTGTTATGTTGCCCTCCTCCATTGGAGCCAGTTTGAAGGATAAAACATCTACATTTGATTTATTTAGCACAGCTCCATCCAATCCTTAAAAATATATCAAACCTGTTTCCAGGAGAAGGCAGGATTTTCTCTGAGGGCAAAGAGTAAGTTATTTCTGATTTCCATTCCGGTACGGAGAGAGGAAGAATCCGACTTCCTAATGAGTGCAAACTGTGCAATACATCTATCTCTGTACTGCTGCCGGCCTTTTAGGGTGAGGAGAGATCTGTCCCCTCGCCGTGAGAGATGGTATTTACTAAAAGAGAGGAAGAGGACAGGCCAGCGAGGAGGTCAAGTGTTCCTCTGCCTCTATCTTTGTCCCTGCTCTTTATAAATGTTTAACACTATTCTGCCGCGATGGCTTTCAGCGGGAAAAAAAGAACACCATGATCCCGAGCGACGGCTGGAGAGGGCCCGGGCCAATCGTACAGTGTCATTAGCCTCTGAACCAGCTGAGGAGCTCATAAAAGGTTGGGACGGTCGGCTGTTAGCGCCTTGCCATGCGCCTGCCAGCGTCTGCATAATTACAGCTTTTAACGGCGGGAAATTAGCACCCTGATCGCTCCAGCCAAGCACCCTGCCAGATCGCTGTGGCACCCACCCCGACGTATCGCATATCCTGCTAATTGTGGGGTAATGGAGGCATCTAAATCCAAGAGAAGACACATACAGAATTTTACTTTTTTTTTTTTTTTGTGTTCTGCCTCCCTCACTGGAGAGCTATTTGACCAGGAGAGAAGTTGGAAGAGTAGTTCTTATTATACTATATACTGCCAAAAACAACTAGTTTTTTTCCTATGGGGTTTGAAGAAATAGAGGAAAACATTTATTTTGAAATGTATTTGACATGATTTGTTGGAAATCTCAATTTACAATGTATTTTTGAAACTTTTGTAGAACATTGACATTTCTTCTAAGTCTCTGATGCAGAGATTTGACAACAATTTTTCAGACTTACTGTGTGTGTGTGTGTGTGTGTGTGTGTGTGTGTGTGTGTGTGTGTGTGTGTGTGTGTGTGTGTGTGTGTGTGTGTGTGTGTGTTTGTGCATGCATGCGTGCGTGCGTCCCCCCCCCCCTCCCTCTCCCCTCAAGCCTTACAGAGGAGACACAAACAAACAACTGAAAAACATCTTGATTTGTGACGGATGAACATGGACAGATCTGTCATTCCCCCTCTGTGTGTCCTTTTGATTGCCCATCAGTGGCCAGGCCAAACGGATACACACGAGCTATAACGGATAGAAAGGGCTGTGTTTCATCTGTGGTGCTGCTCACACTGCATGCAGTCATCATGTCTGCTCTGCTGCTGCTGCATTGCTTGTTCAGTAGGAACAATAAGGAAGAGGCACAATTCCTACTAAGACATACATTTAAACATATACAATGTACAATTGCTTTATTTGGTGTCCTGTAATGCCTTCATATCACCTCATGTTAGCAGCAGCCAAACTGCATTGAAGAAACTTAGATGTTGTACTTCAATCAGCTTGCTCCGCTTTCATACTGGCTTTTATAAGTATTGATTGTTTTTTTAAAGAACAGTAGACCTCTGTTTTTAATTCGGCTTCTGGGAAAATCTTCCTGAGCATCTGGGTGTTCAGCTTTCAGAGAAACAACACATTGGTAGACATCAGCAGTGAGCAAAGCCCCTCCATCCTGTTTCACACCAGCAGAAACACTGATTCTAACTGTGGTTTTACTCTCTGGTTCTCTTTCAGTCGTGGTTTATTTGTATAAAATATATATATATTTTAGAAACAGAGAAAACACCAGCGAGCCGGCCCTCTGGGAAAACCCTTTTTTGCCTAACTGTGTCCAAGCAACCCCTTTTTTTCAAAACTGCTTTTTTCAATGCTTTAACCAAGTTTACAGAGTTGACAACTTTCAGGAAACTGTTGAACCTGGCTCCTGTGGGAGTTGCAGCCTCACAGTTAGGATGTTGGGGTGTCTTCGGCCCCCGGGGGGTCTTAGTAGGTGGTACGACGGAGAATCTGCTCCTGCTCATTACCAGGCTCCTGGGTGTCAAGCCTGCAGCTCTGGAGAGATGTTGTTTGGATGCAGAGCGAGGTCCATAAGGGCCAGTATAAATGCACACTCACATATTCTAAAGCCAATGTTATGGAAACATATGCATGTACACTGATACACATGCATGCACACAGCTGCTTGTGTTCAGCATCCAAATGTGTGTGTGCGCTGATGTGTGCCTCCTCTTTTTGTCCGCCTGATCAAAGCCGACACGGTGCAGAGCATAGGTCTCGGAGGTGAAATTAAAATCTTGCTGCTTCCGCGGTGCGAGGGGAGAAAGTGATTACCGTTTAAATTAAAAGGTACGACCATAAAAGCGCGCCGCGACCGTACCCTCGCAATTCATCAAAAATGATCCCACGGCGCGTCTTTTGCTTATCAAATTGTAAAATATTGTCCATGACACCGGCGTAACAGGGGCGTAATTAATGCACTAAATCAATTCGGAATCACTCCGCGCAGAGTGGCCCTGCTGGGATGCCGTCATTATCACAAATTATGGTGGCAGATGCACGGGGCCGAGAGGAATGTATAAAGCTCCGGCGGCATCTTCCCCCTCCTCTACAAGCCATCCAGTTAATATCCCCCTCTCTCTAACTCAATGACTGTTAAACACTGTGGCATCTCTCCTCTCTCACACCTGTAATATCTCATTACCAGGTGAAAACCGTTTTATTGGACAGCGCTACTTAAAAGCTTCCTAAAATGATCCCTTGGCTGCCACTAACGTTTAATGACTATGTCTCAAAAAGTTAAATCCAAGTGATTCATTTTTTAAATTGTATTTACAGATGATGAATAATGAGACCTTAAAGCGCACAATTCCCATTGAGTAAGACTTTGCAGTTTATAGTTATTTTGTTTATAGTCAAGTTCCCAGTCGGCTCTGATTGGTTAGATTGGCTCTGTTGTGATTGGTCAACCACTTAGAGATGTCCCGCCCCTTACCAAATAACATGTGTTCTCCCTCTGCTGTGAATGCCTATTCATGACTTATTTCAGGAGCCTTCAGGGCCAACTTTTCATACGTTTCAACGACATGTGGGAACCATGTTTCCCTTTTAGAAGGCCGTGCATCATAGGGCTTTGTTATGTGACACATTGCATCAAACCATTTTTAGAAGATCGTGTGACTCGTAGTGAATTATACAATTATTGCATGTTCTAAGCATTGCAAACAATAACAGTTGAATTCCATCTGAGTTATAGTGCGGATTAAGGGCATCTTTGGTTATAAACTGCAAGTAATGTGCATGAAAAACTTGTTTGATGGTTTTACATTTGCACGCATTATTATTCCAAGGCGAATCAGCACAAGACGCAAAGAGACCAATAAAACCAAGAGGGTAATATTGTGTTAGAGAGCAGTTTTTCTCTGTGATAGCAGAAAGAAATCGTGAATTATTATGTAGTCTGCAGTACCCTCGAGTTACTTTGGTAATAAACATTTCACAAAATGCACACACTGCAAAAACGCTTACTTTCTTTTCTTTTTTCTTAAACAAATGCTGTTAGATAATTAAATAGATACAAATATCATAAATCAACTGAATTCTCCTTTTGTCTTTGTTATACGGTTCACTTTCAAGAAAGTTTAAATAGCGCATATTTCATATTTAAACCTGCTTGTGTTGTCCTCTCGTCTTATTCAGCTTAGCAGCTACTGAGATATAAAGTTCCCCCGCCCTCCAACACCGGTCCTGCCATTTAGCGCTCCAAACCTTCCCTTTGACCCCCTTTGAGTTATTCAAAATGCATCTCAGGGACAGATTAATTTATGGGTGTGTGTAAATTGTTTTCTCCCACTGCCATTTTAATATCAGCCCCTCGCAGCTGGCTTTGAGAGAACGCAGCTCCGCCTATACCGAGTGGAAGGGACAGATTGCGTTCCTCAGTGACATTTACTGTGTGTGTGTGTGTGTGTGTGTGTGTGTGTGTGTGTGTGTGTGTGTGTGTGTGTGTGTGTGTGTGTGTGTGTGTGTGTGTGTGTGTGTGTGTGTGTGTGTGTGTGTGTGTGTGTGTGTGTGTGTGTGTGTGTGTGTGTGTGTGCGTGTGTGTGCGTGTGTATGTATGCATTATGCCACTCATGATCGCTAAGTCAGTGTGTCTCTTTGTCCACTTTCCCTACTTTTGTAGCAAGTACAAGTATGTTCTAAAGATATTTAAATCGTATTCAATTTAGTTTTTTTTCTAGGATTACAATAATTCTATAGTCTTGTCCTATTTCGTGAATCCACATTTTAAAGCTGATATTCAAATTATTATCCTTAAATTACATTACACCCAATTTCTCCCTGAAGTGCACCACTATGTTTATTTGATAGTAAGTGCAGAGGGGTGCTTTTCTTTCATTGGTTGCGCTTAGTATACCACCATGAAGTTTTAATATTGTTAATAAGAAGGCTGTTATTGTGTTCTGAATATTTCAGTTATTCAAATGTAATAAAACTCTTACTTTTTCCTTTTAGCCAGCATTATGTTTCCTTTTAGAGGTATTAGAAAGCACCTAAATGCCATTAAACGTGTACTTACAAATATACAGATACCCTGAAAGACAAAGATGATACATTCTTTTGACAAATTGCTTTAATAAATGTCTTTAAATCCTTTTCTGAGGGATGTTCTTTCCAACTTTGGCCCTTTGTGGATCAGCACACTGCCCCAAATCAGAAGTTTTGGCATTGTACAGACGTTCACGGTCCCTTGATGATGAATCCTTACAACTTTGGTGTTCCTACGATTTTCCCATTTGCATGTTAGCATTGTCATTGTGACAGAGCCACTAGCTTAGCTTGGTTCCCAACCTTTTTCAGTCAGGCTCCCCTTGTGTAATTGGAAATACTTCCGAGCCCCCCCTAATCCGGTTCCCACCGAGATTGGTAGAATTAATTGTATATAGTGTAATAGTTGTATACAATTACAAACATTACATTTTCTCTGCTAATAATAACAAGGCAAAAATATCTAACTATATAATTATATGTTATTATGGATTAAACATGAACAAGTGAGTGCTTGTATTGGCAGATGTGAAATAATGAGGCCTAATTGAAACAATTACAAATGGTGCTTATCGATCCGGTTCTTTAACAGTATTTCTATTATAGGTTATTTTTGATATTTTTTAGGGGAAAAACTAAACAAATTAGAAACATAATTCACATTGATTCATGTTATGCATAGTGTGGATTATGGGCTGCTAGCACACATAAAATACCTGCAATGGTGGTAGTAAGTAGATTTACTCAAGTACTGTACTTATATTGAGGTACTTAAGTATTTCCGCTTTTGCTTCTTTGTAATTCTGCTCCTCTACAGTCCAGAGGTAAATGGTGTGGATCTGGATTAATGATGTGAAATATAACTCATAAATCAGACTTTAGGTCCACCTGGAGTAAATTCACAAGCTACCCTGCAGTATACTACTTTTACTTAAATACTTGATCTGAGTACTTCTCCCATCTTACACGTAATTGGGGCAACAGAACTCAGAGTTAAAAATGTGTCAATTTTATAGATTTTACGAGCAAAACAATGTTTGTTTACAACTTGTTCCCAAGCTTCACGCACCCCCCAGGCTGGGAACCAATGACCTAGTGTATTGTTCATGTTCTGGAGATATGTATGCATATTGCATATACTCATCTCCCATACTCCTCGACATTATGCCTCAAGAGTGCTGGCAGGAAACGTATTCCTTGCATTGGTATCATGCATAGTAATCCACTGTGTTGGTGGATGCTTACTAATGGTCTGAAAAACATGCTTCTTTGTCTCAGAAAAAAACAACAGAATTTTAAAACATTGTGCAGATAACAGTTTAGTGCTGTTCTTCTTTTTGCAAGTCATGTTTTTCCTTTCTTTAGGGGCTCTTGATCCAGCTGGGATTGCACCCAAAATCCCCTAAAGCCGAAAAGAGCAGAGACATGCAGGCATATATATTTCACATCTTAAAATACTTTATTCAAAGAGAAGCCAAAACGAGCCAAGTCAGGTCAGCCAGCTAAAGCAATGTGTACGTGAGGTACATTCGGTACATTCCTTTCAATAATTGATACGTTTAAATAGTGGGTCTTGCATCAAAAAACTTGATTGACACAAGATATGGTTCTCAAAAAACCAAAACCACATCCTCAAATGTTTCCTTTAATCGGCCTTCAAAGGTCAGAGGATATAGTTGTTAAAAATCAAAGATATACTTAATTCCTCTTACATGTATTCTTCAATCTATTGTGTTCTGGTGCGTGTTGCAAAATGTCTCTTTAATAAACAACTAGATGGAATTCAGTGTTCAAATGAATCCCCTCAAGTTTTATGCCACCACACCTCAACACCTTCCAAAAGGTGTCCAAACACACGTCTGATATCAATATCCATCAGAGTGGGGGAAGATCCTATTTGATTTTTTTTTGGAAAAAGTAAAAAGCCTTAGGCTGCCTATTGATGATTCCTACTACCCCTCAGCAAAGGGAAAATATTGTATTGCAGACACACTAAGATACCATCCGTTATGAATAGCCTGAGCTAATGTACTTGAGGCTTTTCCTCTCTGTAAAAGCAAATCCTTTCTTTTCACTTTTCAAGGCCGAATATAAAGCCTCAACCCCGCCATGCTATATATTATAATATTCAGAATAAAGCTATCTAGTGTTGTGACTCTCATTTTTGCTTTCTCAGCTTTCATTATGTAGTCAAATTGATTTATATTGTCAACACAACCACTCTAAAAAAAAACATGCATGTCGGCTGTGCATGCATGGATGCACCTGTGGCACATGTATATCCACAACCAGACACTCAGGTGCGTACATGCACACACCTTGTGCTGCCACAAATCAGAACATCCATCTCCGATTAGGGCAATTTGATTCCAGAGTAATGAAGTAGTTTAGCGCTGAAACGTGGTGTGCTTCATAACTGCTGATGATGCCACTGCCATCATTTTCTACTAAGGCAAAATGGCAGAAAAATACACACTTAAATGCACCAACACTTTATAGAGAGACAAGACAGATCAAATCTGACATGGCTCTAATCAGTCCAACAGCTGCCCGGCTACCTGGCCTGAATACATTTATAGTGTTGGTGTATGCAAAGAAGAATTTGAAGAAAATAGATTGAAGTGCAATTGAATGTTTAGTGGGATCGCTCATGGAGAATGTAGTTGCATTTTGTGAGAAGTTTGTGAGGCCAGGCATGATTTATGTCCTCGATGACCTTTTGTAACAGAACCATTACCTGTTACTTCTATTTTCTATGCATTCAAAACCCTCTGGAATGGGAATTCATATGTTTTTGTCTTCTTTCCCATTGCCACAAATTGATTATCCAAGCAAAGTCTTGCATTGTCTCCCGTTGGCTGCATCCTACCTCCGCACCGGGCCCAATCATCAATCACTTGGAAGGGCCGTTAAGCACCTTTTCTCTCCCACAGGAGTGAACTGACATTGGGCCTTGGAGGCTACTCAGCCACCCCTTCTTTCCCTCTCTCCCTGGAGTCCGCGGGGCCCCCCCCCATGTATCTGATTGGACCCTCCCCTGAGGGATCCTGCCAGCTCTCAAAATCTCTGTCCTAAGCTCGGATGACCATGAATAATGAGGGGACTTAAATATGAGATACAGGAGATAACATGCTTCTCACTCCCCCCTCCATAGCTTACTGTCAAGCGAGCAGAAGCATGCCTGTGGCTGACGTGCACTAGCTTTGTCACATAACTGCATTATGTAGGGTCCCCAAAGGCTACAGCATAATGCGATACGCCATGCGCCTGTTGCCGGGTTGCTACAACAGCCTCTCCTCATGAGTTATGTATTAGTGTTTTCACTGTGGCTTAAGTATCAGATACTGTACTGCACTGTCACTGTTTTAGTTCTGCCTGCTAATGTGCGGCAAAATGCTCCCCTTTGGTAATTATAATTTACGAGTCAGGGTCTTTACTGTAAATGCGTCTTGACAACACAGACGCCTCACGGACGGCGCTCATGAAGCAGGCTCATATGAGATTGTCAGGCTGTCTGAGACAATAAATATCAGCGCCGAAAATCAGAAGCACAGCTGCTGCTGGAGGCACACCCCTGGATACACGCACACACACACACACACACACACACACACACACACACACACACACACACACACACACACACACACACACACACACACACACACACACACACACACACACACACACCCATACCTACCACCGTGTCATCCCAAAGTCATTGTCAACACTAGCTGGCGGTATTGAAACTGAAACCTGTCAGAGTTTGATTCTAAAAACGTATCCATTGGCGACTTGAGTGATTGTGATCCAACATAGAACCAGCACAGCACATTAGTATTTAAAAGAATTCATTGCCTGTGTAAATCAATATTTTAAAATTACCTTTGAACTGCTAATTACTTAAGGAAATTGCACTTACAGTACAAGGGTTCATTTCCCACCGCTTGCACCACTCTAAATTAAGAAAAGGAAGATTAAAAAGTACTTGAAGATGAGTGAACTCTTTTATTATTCAATCAATTATAAAAAAAAACTTTATGGCCTTTTTCCTGATTTAAATTTAACTTAGATCAGGCTTCAAGGTGTTTGATCACAACGACTGTAACTCGATTCACTAAAAACCCAACCGGTGTAAATCTTGTGATTGAGCTGAGCAAGAAATTAACTTTCCTTTTCCCTAATGTGCTGGTGGAGAAGCTAAAACACCTTAAAGGCAGAATGGATTTCAAACCGCAGAGCGCCACTGAGATGAAAAGCAGTGTGTGGGTTCAAAACGCTCGCTCGTCCGCATTTGATCTGCCTTACATTTGAAGTGAGGGGGGAAAAAGCCCCTCCTTCCCTCCACCTGCACACTTCTCACCCTGTTGATGCATCTCACAGGAGTACCTCAAGGCACTATCAACAGACTTGAGATGTTTCGCACAAAATCTCTACAAACACCTGCAGTGAATGACTCGGGCGTTTTTTCCACGGTGACATTTCATGCACCGGGATTTTCATTTCTTTCAAAGTCAATGGCCCTCCTCTCAAAGGCCTTGATTCCTCGAAAATGGTGAATGTCACACCTGAGTGCTCTCAGCATACTTAGCAGCCAAACAGTTGCATGAGGTGACGGAGTGCCTCCCTCTCTTCCAGGGCTCATTGGACCGAATTGGTAAACAGGTCCCTGCCCGCCCATTGACTTTGCCGCCGTTGTGGAGGAGTCAGATTGCGCCGGCGCTCCAATCGGATCAAACTGTTGAGAGACGGCTGCTGACATGCACCGCTGCACTCTCCTTGACTCACTGGCAGTGCTCTATATGTATGGAAATAAGCCATAATCACCATAATATGTGTCCCATCTCTTGTATTTTATAATGGTGTCATTATACTTTTCCCCACTCTTCCAATGTATTTTTTCCCCCCTTCCCTTTCCCCCCAACCTTCCTCCCCCATATGGCTTCTTCTTCTCATGCCATCTCCCTCATTTACACTCTCACTCATCCAGATGACAGGAACAGGTGCACTATTAATTATGCTTAGAAATATATCTCCTCTGTGCTCCACTTCCCTTCCCCTTATCAGAGTGCACTTCCTGTGAAAGCTCCACCAGACTGCACCTCCTAGGCCTAAACTTCTCTCTTCTTCTATGGTGCCGCTTCTCACCCAACATTTCTATTCTTGCCGTCAGATACACGCATTTTGCTAATTCCTTCTATCCTTTACGCCTGCTATGTGGAGATTACAACCTAATTGTGTTGTTATCTCCACATATCAGACTGCTTTTGCATGATCATGTCCTAACTATCTCATTATCTCGACGCAGCAACTTACCAGTTTGTAGTGCTTATGTTTGCTATCCCGAGATAACAATTGAATTACATCGTTATCTCAAGGTATCAAGCGTTGTTTTTTCTTGTGCACGACTTAAATATATCATTATTTTGAGATAACAAAGGCGTGTTTTTTTTTTCTTTGCTTCCTTCCTGGAGATCCAGCTGCTTCACCCCACTGATGTTGTTTAAGACTCTATCCAAATCGGCTTAGCCAAATGAAAGCGACACTGTCAGAGGTAGAGACCAGAGTGGATTACATTTTACAAAATAAATAGTAGAGAATTAAGTCCACAGTGGAAATAAAACCCTCTCGGATAAAACAGTCTTGTATCACTGCAAACTCTCAACATAATGACTTATTAAGGTTGTAATAGTGAGACATGTACAGATTAGTGAGCAATTAAACCAATGTAAGGGTTAGATCTTCAGTGCTGGTTGTTATACAACCCCCAATTCAATTAGTAATAGCATCCACTTATTTCTTCTGGTTTCCGTATGTTTGCAGCTTAAGAAAAATTGGATAAAAAGCACAGTCGATAAGTCCATTAAGTACAGGAAAGTGAAAAACCCAACAAGCATAATAGGGCCTCTTTAAAAGTATCATGGCCTCAAACATGAAATTGTTGTCTCAAATTCTCATTTATTTTTCTTTGTCTTTCTATGTGCTGACTGAGCTCTTTAATGTTGACCAATGGACCGCATTAAGACGTTAAGCAGATAAAAATGATCCTTTTCCTGTTAACTTGGAGCCGTAAAAGTAAAATAGTAATATATGTTACATACTTAAACCCAGATGGAGAGCGTAGAGCACTTAATTATTCCCCTAAACTCTTGAATGCATAATTTTCCGCTGAATCTGGGATGAAGCCCAAAGGCGATTCTTAGGAAACTGGAGAAATGTGTATGCAAATCTACTGGCTGTGTTGGCAAAGTTTCCTGAGTAGCTGCAAAGTAAGTTCAATAAAATAATTATAGTAGACATACAGTCTATTAGCCTACCGTTTTGGTAAATGAGCTTACACAAGTGTCTGTTAAAGCCTATTGGAGGTCCTTGAATGCTGGTGAGCCACTCGTCACTTTGTTTTCCATCTTTAATCCGGCTTAGTATTCACCTCTAATACCTCTTTGCACCAACTACGGCTGAATTATGACACGAAACAGAATTCCAATGTATGCACCATGTCCCGACTCATTAACTCATAAACATTTGCGAGACAATTCTTTGTTAAATACCGGCTTCAATACAAATATTATTTCCCAATACTGCGGGGAAGCATTTCAAAATATCTGGAAAGGTTACAGGTGCCTGAGCTCATCCTCCTATCCCGCAGTTTTTGTTTCCAAGACAGCACAGCCACCTTTTATCATGATTATGTTGTTCGGAGGAGATAAAACACTCCTGGCTCCCCAGCCTTGGCCTTGATGCAATGCTTCCTAGGGATGCAAAGAGCAATTTACCAACATGTGAAATTCACATTTTGCCCAGAGGTAAAACGGAAGAAGAAAGAAAACAAGCCTGCCGGGACCGCAGAGGATTCCGTTTGACTGAGCTAGGCCGCTAATTGCCTGCGATTGATGGGGAAAAAGCGCTGGAGGAAACGTTAAACTTGCAATGCATCACGGCTAGTTGACCTGTGTTGACTAAGTCTTGTCTGTGCCTCGTGGCAGTGTTTTTCTTTCTGCGTAGGCGGGGGTTATCGGAATATCTGATGCTCGTATGTGTGTAAATGTGCGAGTGAAAATTCCTGCACCAACCCTTCGTGGCTCACACAACACTCAAATCCATCAGAGTCAAGCTGGAATCAAAAGATTTACTCGGAATGGTATCTAAAATAATGGCCTGGACTTGTGCCAGACTGTGTAAATATATTGATGCGTTTTTCCTTTTATGAGCCACTTTAATGTCACAAGCTAAGGGTCACTTTAGATGAGGATGAAGGGAATGAGATTAGGAATGGAGAGTTCATGCACTTTGTTGCTACAAATTAGCCCTTCTACTCGCCTTGTTAAGTGTGTGTTTTTGGAGAAAATACAAGGGAGAGAACACGGTCCACTTTGTTAAGTCAGAGCACATCTCCCAGCAGGTAGCGGTGGGCAGCTTCTCTGATATACATCCTCAGCTTCTGTGTTTGTGATTCTGAAACTGAGCACAGTTGATGTGGCGGGAGGGGAAATGCAGGTGCTTGTGTTTACTTCCCTCCGGACCTCCCTCCTCCACGTCTCCCCGCTTCCTCCCTCCTCCAGTACAGAGCAGTGCAGATAAATATTGATCTAGAAAAGAAAGACTATTTATGGCACAGGAAGGAAATTAAAATGACTGAGAAAGAGCAGAGTAATCCTTTAATTTAATTAGGTGAATTACAACCAAAGAAAAGCTTTTTTTGTATTTCTTCTGCTTGCTCTCGCCCTCGCTCCCGCTGGAAGGCTTTCCTGCGGTTGCTAAGCAACAGGGAAACAGTTTTTCTTTGCTTTCGCCAGCGGGTCCCGGAGGCTGGCAAGGAGAAGGGGGCACAGTGGAAGCTCTGTGGAGCCTGCCAGCAGCACAGTGCATGCCTACAGCTGGGTCGGGTTGCAGAGGAGCCTCCCCCCCCGTTTTCGCAATCGTCATAGCGCCCCTGGCAGGCACCTCGGGGGGTTACGGCACAGCTATTGATAGCAGGGCAAGCTCACGATGTACCCCGGCCCCAAGCAGTAAACAAGAGGGTCGCAGTCGGGTCAAAACGGCACGACTTCTAAACCACGGGGCTGGATAAAGAAGCAGCCTGAAGATAAAGCCTTCCCCGCGTGCTTTATTTTAGAGTTTCACAGAGTTGCCTAAAGTTGCACAACTTGCTCTCTAACATTCGACAGAGAAGGATTTCACTGAGGGGTTTTTGACAGGCACTGGAGTAGCCCACAATAGAAATCCTTTTCATGCAATAAGTATGCTAATCAAAGCCTCCGCTGAAATGGATTCTACTTCTCTTTTATTATGTTGTTCTTTCCCTCTTCAGGTGATTGACACATTGTAATCTTGCTAATAAGCACCTCCACTGTCTCTTTTCTTCCTATTGTGTTAGCGCCACAATAAAGCCAAGTTGGCAGGTGCGCGTGTTTGCCGAGCGCTCCATATAGAAGCAATTCTCGCTTACCTGCTATTATCCTGAAACGCAGACCCTCCTCACGCTGCGTCCCAACCGTCAGTCTCCATACGCGTCCCACAGGGGTCAGCAGCCAATGTCCCTCCCTCCCTCCCTCCCTACTAATCATCAGGCCTGTCTTTAGTCATTAGGATGTCTGTGGAGCTTCAGAACCCTTCTTCTTCTTCATACCCTGTTGCTGGAAATGCAAATTTTTTATTAAATTATGAGTGAGCAGGGCTGCCCAAATCATGGAAATGGTATGCATATCGCCATATGAATTAGTGCATTAATACCCAAATGGCAGTTGGTACAACATTTGGTAAAGGCTAAATATCTGTTTGGTACAGATTCTCTTAAAAAAATAATGATATTATTATTATAACGATATCATGATGCATACATAAGTGTTTCATTGTCCTGGTTTTGAAGGCTCAATTACAGTAAAGCGATATATTAACAGACTGTTAAAGCGGTCAGTCATTATAACCACATTATTGGTGATTATTTCAAAAAATGAGAAAAATAAAATGTCCATATATGTACAAATTAAAATGCAAAAAACAGCAAAGAAGCACAGTTGGGCAGCCCTGAAATATCGTCAGATTTAAAATGTTTCCATATTACAGAGCCCTTTTCTAAAGCCAGTTTAGTTTTTGACCGCTTGTGGAAAGTCAGTGGGGGATTATATTTCGTGGCATTAGTGACCCATACTGTTTAGTTTTGATACCTGGAATGAAGATACTGTAATCTATAGAGTATATTTTCTTAATATCAACACCTTTTACACTTTCTTGTTGTTGCCTCTGGCGCCGATATCAAAACTAGTCACTGCTACTACTGTGTATTCTACTGAAATACGAAGGGAAAGGAGACTATTTTCAAAGAAAAAGCTATAAAAAGCCACAGAAATAAAACAAATCTGTGTCTGCCAACTGCTGTAAACGCGCCTCCATTGTACAAGCCAGTTGAAACCTTGAACACACATCCGTCTTCCCCCCCCCCCCCCCCCCCCCCGCTCACACACTTTTATATGTAGAGTTCTAATTAAGCTTGTCAGTGGTGGTTGGTAAAATGTGTTAGTGTGGCATTTAACAGCTGCTGTATGTGTGTTCACCAGTTTCTGTGTGTGTATAAGTAAGCTGCGGCTGCTGTTTGAGCGACTCAGATGAATATTGCATGGCCGCAGAGATGGAGTTGTTGCAACAAGGGAATAAGTTGTTTTAGAAGACACACACATGCATGCACACACACACACACACACACACACACACACACACACACACACACACACACACACACCCACACACACACACACACACACACACACACACACACACACACACACACACACACACACACACACACACACACACACACACACACACACACACACACACACACACACACACACACACACACACACACACACACACACACACACACACACACACACACCAAGCAACAGTGATCCTGCTTTCTTCTGCCTTGCTATTTTCTGTGGATTTGAAAACACACTGCTGAGGATAGTTGACCTTTACGCCTTAAGTTTTTAATTTTCTTTCCTCAGAGATGACCCCAGGATGATGATAAACACTACTTTCATGAAACATATTCAAACATTCAAAGTGCTCGCCCTGGCCCCGTCCTTCATCCTGAATTTTCAGTTGAATTAATTTGCCTCATCAAGTGCTCAACACAGAGGTAATCAGTGATGTTAGTGACTTTTGAGAAGGTCAATTGATGCACGATGAGGCAGATAGTTGAGGTCTGCCATGTTTTTCAGCAAGACACATTGGGGCTCTCTATCTCTGCATATTGCATGTGTCTGACTCCAAGGCCTTTCAGCTTG
This sequence comes from Notothenia rossii, assembly GCF_949606895.1. NCBI lineage: Eukaryota > Metazoa > Chordata > Actinopteri > Perciformes > Nototheniidae > Notothenia > Notothenia rossii. The sequence continues at coordinate 11,638,743 of NC_136901.1, forward strand.
AGCTTATTATATTTCTTTTTTTTTGTTTAAATGTCTCACATGTGACTTCGAGCTCCCATATGACTTATTTACCTGCGGATATAAAAGAAAATACAGTTACAAATATACCCTTTTTGATTAGAAAATATTGTTCTTATTAAATGTGGGATGTATTATTGACTCTACAAATGTCATACATACCGGTATCATGCCCTTAAAGAACAGCTGTGAGTCTGTAATCAGAGAAGTGTAATCAGTCTGCAATTGAGCTGACATTTTAATCCTTTTCGACTGTTTGTCCAAATCTTTCATGAGGTTGACATTTAAAAAATGCAAATGATATGCTCCGGCACAGAAAATGAGGGGAATGCATTACTGGATTAGTGTGTTCCCTGATGTAGACATGGCAACCAAAAGAAGTTGGAGTTGGAGGCAAATACTTCAGGAGTGTATTTAATTGTATTCATCAACAGTAACTGTAAAAGTAATTTTAACATTGCCTTTTACATCGGCACGGAACGCTGGCGTTGAAGTTCAAATCATAAAGAAGCGTCCCAACATGATAGAATTATTGAGATACTGGACTGCTTTTTCTATCGTTTCACTTGCACAAAAGAGTGTTTCAATCAATAAAATCATGGGACCCAGTATCTCTTATTAATAATACATCATTATAATAATAGATTTATTTTGTTAGCGCTTTTACAGGTGCTCAAAGACGCTTTACAGATATAGTGAAAAGAAAAGAACAACAAATAAATATATATAGTTACAGTCAAATTAAAATCAAGCAATACAAAAACCATCACACATTAAAAGCCAGATTGAAGAGGTGAGCTTTTGTGAGTTTTTTGAAGATGGTGAGGTCAGTGCAGTCTCTGATGGGTTGGGGGAGTGAGTTCCAGAGGGAGGGGGCAGCGACGGAGAAGGCTCTGTCCCCCCCAGGTCCGGTGATTGATGCGGGTGGGGATGGATAGGAGGTTGGCTTCTGATGAGCGGAGGCAGCGGGAAGGGGTGTGGTGGTGCAGTGGAGGTAGGGGGGGGGGGGGCTGGTTGTTGAGGGCTTTGTAAGTAATGAGGAGGACTTTGAAGTTGATTCTTTGACGGACGGTGAGCCAGTGGAGGTTCTGGAGGACGGGAGTGATGTGGTCTCGCGAGCGTGTGTGGGTGAGGAGGGCGGGCAGCAGAGTTCTGGATATGTTGGAGTTTATTGAGGAGGTTGGATGGTATGCCGTAGACTAGAGGATGCTATATTAACATATCAAATGTACTTTTTTTCTCGGTACAGTCAATCAGAGAAGTGACCGGCTACGTGTTGGTGGCTCTCAACCAGTTCGACTACCTGCCACTGGAGAACCTGCGGATCATCCGAGGCACCAAACTGTACGAGGGTCGCTACTCGTTGGCCATCTTCCTCAACTACAGGCGGGACGGGTACTATGGCCTGAGACAGCTGGGCCTGCGCAACCTCACAGGTAGGAACACCCCTAAATCACATGAGTCATTTTAATAAATATATGTATTTGCTTTAAAGACTACCTTGCATCGTTTTGTGAATTAGGGATCCATTGCCGTTTCTTGCCCTGAAAAAGCTAGACGTTCACTGGTTTTTACACCCACATGTAAAGCTCTAACGAGGCCTTTTCTAATTAAGTCACAAAATTGGATCCCAACTTTTGAAGCTAGGTATCTGCCACTGGAGTATATTAATCTTCTTTGCTCCTATATAGAGGGACCCAATGTCTATGAAAAGTCCCATTCATTACATTTTTGTTTACATGCTCAGAATAGGTTTGTGTAATGGAGTAGCTTTCCGGAAGTGGCTGTTTTGTGTAACATTTTCGTTTTTTTAAAGTGGGTTACGTTTGTTAAGCCCCTGTCACACTGTCCCGAAATTGACACCCGATGGACACACGAATATGGAATTGTGAATTTCGCACGAAGATGGCCCCGAACCACACACGAAGGCAACATTTACATTACATTTAAGACATACAACTGCAACGAAAGTAACAAAAACACTTATGTTAAAGTACTATGATACTGTACTGACATTTTCAGACTTTGTTCTTTACTTAAGTTTTCTCCGTCATGTTCCTGTCAACTCGCCTTCAAAATAAAAGCATCTAAATAAAACAGGAAGTTAACCTAAATTACATTTAAGACATACAACTGCAACAAAAGTAACAAAAACAAATTGGGTTATTTACATAATATTTTTACATGATTTTGTTGTGTAATAAAACAACCAGATGGACACACGATAAAGGAAATGTTACATTCGGCTCTGATCGTAACAACATCGGGCCATTCGTGAGGGCATCTTAAGCCATCGTATGACCGCCGGTGGAGTTTCTCAGGCTCCGGCAGCAACTTCGCGAGCGGTGGCAAAAATCTTTGCCATGCCAACAAATTGCCGAAGGACCTTGAGAAGGTTCATTTTCGTGTTGAATTTGTGTGCATCTTGTCAAATCGTGTCATCTTCGTCTGATCATCGGTGCCATCGGGCATTTTTCGCCCCGATGGAACCGAGGATCAGACGAAGATGATCCGATGTTGTTACGATCAGAGCCGAATTTGAACATTTCCTTTATCGTGTGTCCATCTGGTGTCAATTTCGGGACAGTGTGACAGGGGCTTAAAGCGTAGCATTCGTCTGTGTATCTCTCTTGATATCAGACCTTTGAGTAGTGACATCAGCATCATGTAATCTTTTTCATTTTGGTGTTACTCAGTGACTCAAGTCAGAGTAAAAGCAGCAAACATTATCTTTCAGCTTTTAAAATGGTATCTCTTCTCACTGCTGTCTCCCAATGGCCAATTTCCTCACCAGCTGGATAAATCATACGTGTAATTCTCACATATTGAGCTGCTAAAAGGTTCACTTCGGATGTTGGCGTATACCCCCAATCTTGGCGGCAGAATTACCATCGCTCCAAGGGAGAAACTCAAACCGCCGTCTGGAAAAACACTGGCTGAGGGACAGGTGTCACATACGATCTGAGCACAAGCAGTGAAACTCTTTCAGGGTCGCTCTTTCCCTTTACCGGCCTTTTTCTTTTTGCTCTATGTGATGCCGTACTTTCTATATAGTGACAGGGACGAATGAAACCTGAGAGTTTTAAGAAAATATGATGGTGTCCAAAGCTATACTGTACGCAATGTTTGAACATACAGTGAGTAAACAGAAAGTTAAAGGACTTGCAAGAGGAAAAACAAATGTTGTCTCAATCTTTTCCCCTTAAGAAACTTGTCTCGTTTGTTGACTACTTGTAAACAAGACCATGAAGCATGAGTGGGAGGTCTTTTCATATCCATACTCCATTTTTCTTCCGTCATCTTGTCGGAATTTGGAGAAAAATGTGCTGGATTTGCTGTATGTATGGCAGGAAAAGCGGGAAATCAGCTCTGTTCTTCCAGCAGGAATTGAGCGAAATTTTTTTGAGCATCTCTCAACGGCCAATGGGAAAAGAATCCCATCCAACACGTATGTCCTCTAAAGTACAGCCAAAGAACAAACGTGCGATAGGCTGCCAATTCTCCAGACAATTTGCTCATACCAAGGTGCCGGAAGTAATTTGTTAGCTTATGATTGTTTAGGAATGTGCAAACTACAACATGTCGCACCTTTTATGATTAGTTTTGATTTGGCGGAGGGGAAGTGTATGAGACGAGGAAAGGGCTCCCACCATGGACTGGTCATGTGCCCAACACTGCCAAACCACCAGGAGGCTTCTGCTGCACCCCCGCCCACCCCCCCCCCCCCCCCCCCCTTTGTTCTGTTTTGCCTGAGGCCTCTTCTCTGGCATCGATCCCCCGACTTTACACAGCTCTCCTATGGGCATTGCCATTTATCCTACATCCATCCTGCGGGGCAATTCCGTGTCAAATATTTCACAGAGGAACCAAATGAATCTTGGTGTACAACAGAAGTCGTGTGTCATGCAGTCCTTGACCACCCTTTGTAACTTTTTTTGGGGGGGAAAGTAGCACAAACACGGCGACAAGCACGATCAAAAAATCCCCACTTTGATGACTTAAAACCATCAGTGTTGAGAAAAGTTGGACAGCAGAGATTCATCCTAGCCTCTTATGCCATTGACTTTGCCGGAGTGTTTTCCAGATTGATGGTAGGGGATCAAACTGTGATCCATATTAAAGCACATGACAGATTTAGTGTAATAAGCAGTATTTTATGGAGTCTGAACACGGTGATAAAGGACTCCTGAGAGTTTTAAGGGCATGCTGCGCCCAAAGCTGGTAAAGCAGTAAGACGCCTTTCTATTTTGACCCCCCCCCCCATGACAAACGGAGGCCTAAGTTGACCTTTATCCCTCTCTTACTCTTGATATTTTGCTCATTTAAGTATTTGTTTTGTCCCCTCTACATTGATTTCTTTTGATATTCCTCAAACTGAATTACCAAAAGATCATAAGCTGAATGTGCTGAGTCTGAAAAAGTGAAACCAATGCATTTCTCTAATACCCTTTTAAAGACAAGAGACATTGTATAGAAGTGTATGAGAAGAAATATCATTTAAAACGTACCTCACATTAAAAACCTTCAATAAGTGACAAATAGCAAATCTTATAATTCCTCTCCACTTTAATGTCCTTTTCTTCCTTCATCATAAACTGCTTGAATGTGTTCATCCATACCGCGTCATCTGTTACCTTCATAAGCATCCACGAGTGACGCAGTTTGAGGGAAACTGTTTTTGTACTGTTCTCTTCTTTTGCAATAAAATAAGCAAACCCAGCCGACAGTCGCTTGCAAAAAGGTCATGATGTTTTTTCTTTATGTAACTGCAAAAAGCACAGGATGCAAGTGATGTATCTTCAAATAATCTTTTTCTGGGTGCAGTACGGTTTGCCTTGAATAATTTATCTCCGAAAAGCATAATCTACATTTCCGAATTTCTCTTATATCCCTGGAACTTCATGAGGCAGTGTTGATCCTCTTAGGTTGAATTGACCTCGGATTCACCACTGTGACTCCACCGCCCCCCCCCCTGCCTGTCTGAACCTCACACCCCCTGTTCCAGCACACCTTAAAAATGGGTGCTTTGCCTTTTTCCGTCCATACCATCTGATCCATTTGAACCCCTGCGCTGCAATTAAGCCAGACCCAGCCATGCATATGAATCAGTGCTGTTCCTCTTGAATCCCTCCACTCCTCTGCCTGGGACACAAACTCAAATAAAGTGAATTCTCTATTTAAATTAGCTCGCAATTAAACCGGCATATTATTCTCAATGTTTTGAAGAAAGCACATTTTCTTCGATTGAATAAATGTACTTGTTTCTAATAGATTTTGCAGCCTACCACCGATACGTGCCCGAGTGAGAATATATTCTGCATTCCTCACTGCACACAATACATTAAACAACAGTTTCACTGCTGCTCTATGCCTCAGTGGATTTACTACACAGCGGGAGTCCACAGCAAAACACGGAATTCAATTTGGCTGTGGAGTCAGTATGCACACAGCTGTGCAGTATAGTGTGGTATCAGGGATAAGTAGTAATCTATGCTAACGAAAGTCCCCTGCTATTGACTTGTTCGGCTCCCCCCTCATGATGCTCCTGCAGCTTTTTGTAACTCTTAATAACCTCGCTTACACACACATATACGACACGTGAACTAATTAGCCCATGCTGCGCTGCCGTGGTGATATCACCCAGCATAATACTTTCAGAGCGGATGAAGCGGCATCTACAGTATGAATTGTTTTCTCTTCACAGTTTCCCCTGCTTTCTTCGCCTGCCTTTTGTTTGTGAGGTTTTTTTTATATCATGTGGAATTGCCCATTTGGATGAGGGCCAAATGGCTCAGCGGACCCCAAAGAGAGCTTCGACTCCAACTTCCCATCTGGCGGCAATGTCCCCCTATGCTTGTGTACAGAAAGCACCCCCCCCCCACCACACTTTTTCCTCCTGCTATTTCCACCTCATTTGGACCGTAGTGTTAACGCCATTATTTCACAACCTGGCAGCACCCCAAGCATCCTCCAATTTAAAGCTAATAATTTACTGCCACTGTGTCGCTAATTGCAATATATTTGCGAGTATTCTGAATGCAATGGAGCCAAATTACCAACAGTGGTTGCTGCTGAGATGAATTGATTAATAGACTTTAATCAACCACATGTGCATCGTCATTTTTAGAGCTATTTAGATCTATTGAGCTACTGCTCAAAGATGCTGTGCTCAGCCAAATCAGAAAAACTATTTGAGATTTTTGAGTTTCATTTAGTCGCACCAATTTCCTAAAGTTAATATTTCATTTTCTTCAAGTTTGAGCTACTTTTTCAGCTACTTTTCAGTTTTTTTTATATTTCAGAAGTGTCATAAAGACTGCATTTGATCTGTACAGTAAATCCCCTCTGTGGAGAGCATAAAGACCCAGCACATCAAAGATATTATACCCTCCGCTTATTTGAGAAAAAGGGCACAAACCTAAAAGGAGAATCCAGCTGACTGATGTTGCCTTTTCATGCATCCATGCTTGCCTCCATTATCTTTTCCAACCTCTAATTCAACTCAAGTCTGCTCTTATAAGGTATCCGGAAATATATATATATATATATGTATTCCGCTGAGAGGTTTCGAAAAAATTCGAGATACGTAGGGAAAAGTAATTGTGTGTGGAGTTTGAATGGTGAAAAACGACTTCCAAGGCCTCTTTATTTAACATAAAGCTGGTGGTGTGATCTGCAAAAAGTGGTGTAGTTACAGAAAGATCAAATAGAGCAAAAGCGGCTAATGCTAATACCAACGCTCACTCCGGACTGTTATGGGGAAGAAGTAGAGTGGAGGGATGGGGCCCATTAATAATGAATCCAGTGTCATCATTAAGGCTCCAAATGATTAAAACATATCTCCCAGCTTCAAACACTGCTTTTCCACACCAGAAAATGCTGCAGTCATGGATGTGCGGAGCGAGCGGGCACTTCAGTCCGCTTGTGAAATAAAGTTTAGCTTTTTTTTGAGCTTTCATCTTTAGCACACCCCAACCCCTATCCTTTTTGTGTTGAAACACCAAAGCACCAGCATTCCTTTTTTGAAAACAAAGATGTGTTATGTAATGCAGTGCAACCCATTGATCTGTGAAGAAGTTCTTTAGAAATTAGCTTTCATGCTAAGCTAGGTTGGAAAACGTATTTTTCCACAACGCAAAAGGAACCGTAACAAGTAGTTCCTGTGGTTTTCTTGTCAACAACAGGCAAGGCACTTCTAGTTGAGAAAAGTTGACATTCATCAACATGCAAATGCCAAGTCTGATTTTCTCATGTCTTTATTCCCCATTGTTTTCCTTTCGCCCAGAAGGTATTGTAATGCAGAGCCCGTGGTCAGTGTTGTGCTGTCAGTACTGTTCTGCCGTTGGTGTTTTTTGTTCAAACCCTTTGACGAGAAGACCCTGGGGGCTTTGGGTTTGTCTCCATTAGCGGCTGTGGCCTGTCTGGAAGGAGGGCAAAATGATCTCTAATGGAATGGTAATAGTCCCCCAGGGCAGTGCGCCGTTCTTTGATGCTAGGGTTCACTTCCACCGGCTGACACAAGCTGACCCCGGCTAACTGAGCTACCTGCACGCTTGAAAGGACCCCCAGTGCACAATAATGACTGTTCCTCTTTAATACCGTGTAACATAGCGGATAAAGCCTCCTTGTGGACCTCCCCTATCGCCCAACCTCCCAATCCGGTGTTAAATGTCCCAACAGTCTTTAGGGAGTTACAACGGGGTAGCTAGAAAGTGAGTGACTAATAATGTCAACAGCTAACAGGATCTGCCAAGATAAGTTCAGTCAATACAGCGGGTGGTTGGAGAGATTGGAGACTGAGTGACGATAATAAGGACACCCCCCTCCACAGGATGGATATGTGTTGCAGCAAAGTGGGCCACTCAGACTCTTTAACTGAAAGCTAAGATTTCATTATGTTCTGCTCCAAGCCAAATGCAACGTTCATGATGAGGGCCACAAGGTCAGGGAGTGGAAGTTGTAGGAAGCAGTTCTGCCTGAAAAGTGAATTTGAGGACAAAAGGTCTGAATGGTCTTGGTCCACGAGGACTTCAGTTTTTTAAAAAGGTTTTCCCCCCTTGCTTTTTGGGTTGTACAAATGAGCAACAACGCATTGGAAAAGCAACAAATACTTAACTTAATTGCACAGTTCTCACATATTGGTGTGTGTCACATAATCTTTGGTTGAAAAACGTGTATAGGAATGTAAAATATGTGTATAAAAAAGTGGATAAAAGTCGCCAAAAATAAAACGCATTGCAGGTAATGATTGAATGAAACAATTACGCTGAGACCTACTCAGACACCTTTTAAAATTGTACCCAACAAGAGCTGTCCTTTAGAAACTAGCTGCCTAATCTACAGTAGCTCAATGTCCCAGATTCTATTTAAGACAAAGTGGTGGGTGGTGAGACTGTGTGACTCAGCATTTTTACTTAGCAGTCCTTGGAAATACAAACCTAATCAAGCCAAATGTCCGTGACTTCATCAAAATTTCTCATTAGGGCTGAATTCATTTTTGGGGACATTATTACTTGAACGGACTCTTGTGTTCCCCTTTATTAAAAACAAAACCAGTTTCAACCAGCATGTAATGAGTCATACGGCAATTATAAAACCCTTCTTAAAACCCATTTCATAACCCCAAAAATGATGGGATCAAGCTATAAACACAAGGATATTTGCGATGATGTGAGGTTTGCGATTCGCTGTATTTATAATCAAAGAGCTGCTTGTTTCTCTTGCCACGAGGCACATGCTATCCTCCTGACATTGCAACATATTTGTATGCTTAGCGGCCCTCTGGAGGAATGAATGTGTGTGCGTGTCATTTTTGTCTTCTTCTGTCTCCCTGGCGTCTGCGAGCGAGCTGCTTGACTTTGGCGAGTTTTAATGACATTTTTGTGGGTGCATTCTTTTTTTCAAGTGCCCCCCCCCCCCCTAGTCCAAGCCCCTCTTGTGGTCTGTTGTGTAACATCCGCTCGAGACTGCGAGTGCATTAGAGTCTGAAGCAAAGCTAATCATTGTCAATGGTTCTGTCCGATGCATCTGTGTAAGGTAGAGTTGTGGAAAACACTAAATATACAGTAGAACCAGACGGAAGGCAATTTACTGGTCATAGTTGATTTGCTGGTGTGTGTGTTCACATTGGTGTGTCCCACATTATAAGTGGAGGGATGAGTGCTGCAGCTCTGTGCCAGAAAATGACAAATTGCCCATTTAGCCCATTGTATGTGTCAATTTTAATGTAGAGGGCTCGCTCTGTTTTCGACACTTCTTAAGCATTTTGCTCCATGAAAATGTGTAATGAGTCTGATTTGGATTACAAAATACACGTCAGATGAGCAGTGTTGCTTTGAGTGTGCCTTTAACCCACATTAAGGCTCTGAAGAAACCTTTTTTTGTGTTTCCTGACTCAAGAGTGGACCTTTTAATAATAGCTCTCTCATCTCAAGTTCTGTGCTCAGCTCCCTCAGCAGTTTTACCGTCTTGATGGCTCCCCTATGATCCATTCATAGTGCTCTCGGATGTTGAGTTCCATGTTCTTAGCTCGGGCAATTTTACTTAAACACTTTTTCCAGAACAATAACAGAGGAGACTGTCAGGGGCTGTCGTGGAAAAAAAAACGCGGACAGCAATTCTGGAGTTGTTTGCACTTTGAGACTGTACCTGGCAATTTGTTTGATGGGTGAGTTGCTTGACCTCTGGGTCATTGAGACCTATTACAAGCTCAGTATGAAACGGCATGATCCGTAGAAGTGCTTTCCCCAGATGTTGGGGCTTATTTGAGCCTGTCATTTGAATAGATTTATGAAGCTGTCCAAGTTTTAAACCAAAAAAGTGCTTGTAAACTAAATGTTGATTGTTTAAAATAGCTTCTCCATTAATCCCCTCATCAACTCATACACATATGGATGGATTACTGCACAGGCCTACCAGCCACAGGACAAGGGGCTCAAAGTTGCAGGGGTCCAATTAGCCTTCAAGCCTTTTAGAGACACATACCAACCAGGGAAGGACTATGAATTGATCAAAACAGCAACCAAGAGGTGCAAAACAGCTGCTAAGAGACTATAAAATACTCAAAACAACTCTAAATAGTGGCATAGCAACCACAAAGAGACACAACATGAACAGAAAGACTTTAAAGAATAACAAAACGACTACAATGAGATTGCAATTGAGCTCCACAATGATTACATATAATCCCAACGACTACAAAAACGGACATAGCAACCACAAAGAGACTCGAAGCAACCACAGAGACACAAAGCAACTAAAAGACACTCAAAACAATTGCAAAGTGAGGAAAAGAAATCAACTTTAAAGAGACACAAAACCACAACTAAAAGAAGCGAAACAACTATCTGTCTTGCTTTTATGTTGGCGAGGTGATTGGGCCGTTTTTCTTGTCTATGCCCAGTTGCACACGATGCCACACACAGCAGCGTTGGTCATTGACGGCCACTGGCGTTAGTTTCCGTGATTAGTATTCCGCGGTGCTCTCATCTCTTTGGCTGGCTCTTTTGTTTGCCCGCGCTGATTGGAGGGCCTCTGGTTAATTTAGATGCAGGGAAGCGGTGACAGAAGAGGGCTTATTAGGGCCGTGAGCCCATCCCGCCTTAAGTGCAGAGACTCCAGTTCCATTTTCATTTGCCTCCATTATTGAATTTGCTAGCTTCTCATTCGCCATGATTGCATTTTGTGTCACCTCTAAAAAATATATATATATAAAATCAGCCTCCCCCAGAGGTACTGTGACACTCAGAAGGGAGACTTTATGATAGTACATTTCAAACTTTAGATTGACAGTCGAATACTTTTGATACTTTCTCAGAGCCAGATGATCATGAACCGTTTCCTTAGCATGATAGCTTTTTTCAACCTGTGTATAAACGATGGAAAGTGTTTATGTCTGTCTGTGTGTGTTAGACAGAGAGGGAGCGTGACAGATGGGTGGAGCAGGAGTGGGTGGAGGGAAAGCAGAAGAGTGATGGCAGGGATTCATTCAGCATCCATCGAAGCTTTAGAAGCATAAAGAAATATCGAAATTAACGTCATCTCCGCCTCCACCTTTTAGCTGCCTCCTTCTGCACCTCCACAGCTTCCATAATCTCCTAACGCGGTGCATTTTTCATAAGGATTCATCGCAAAACAATATCATTCGAGACTGCGAAATTTAATCAGGGGCTTTAAAACACAATTATGGTTATCGGGGAGGACACGGCGGCAGCGCTCCGGATCGTGGGATGGGGGGGTGGGGAATGGCGGGAGGAGATGGAGGGGACCTCCCCCGCACTGTCTGCGCCCTAGCGCTCCTTTCCCATTTGTCACCGAGCACAATATCTCTTTGGCTGGCAGAGCTAATAATGGAGAAGTGGGGAAACGGGACTCTGGAGACCCACCTCCGCTTTGCCATGAAGATCAGATAAGTTCTTCTTCAAGTCAGAGGCCCCCGAGCCACTGAGGATTTTGCTTGTAAGGATTGTATCGTTTTTCTTTAAACCAAGCACGCTCATTTGACAGCTTTTTAGGTGTGTGAATAATACAGCTCTTTATACAACTGCACAAGCAGGATGTTTTCCCCTGGCTGGAAACAGTCTGGAAAGTTCATTTCATTTCTGGCCACTCGTGCAGCCATATTTGCTGATGATTCGTTTTTTCACGTGCCCAGAGGCAAACTAGCCACCATTCTTTTCTGTCTGTATTATCTCTGGGATCAGCAGCCATTTATCTAACCAGCGGCTTGTTTGCAGGCTGAAGACTTAACAGTTATTCATGGGATTTGAGAAGTCGTTTTCACTTAAGCAGCTACTTTCTCAACACCCTTTGTTTTCCTTTTTTCTTTCCCTCTTTAGAGTAAACATGCTCCGAGGTAGTGTACAGTGATTCACAGTCACACACAGAGGGTTTCCTGAGGGGCCCACTGCTTGTTTTCCAGTCGAGTCATGCGTTTACCACAAATTGTGGGCTTACTTCATCTTACTGTAAATTGGGTGAGGACAGAAATCCAAAACTTTATTTTAATTACGGGGCTTTTAATTTTGTTGAGATGCACAATCAAACTCTGACACATCCATAGCACCAATAAAACATCCCATGGGAAAACAAAATGTTTCTCTCTTTATTAAGAAGTCCCAGAAATCTCAGTCCTTTTTCTTTCTTTGTTCTCATTCTGCTGTTTTCCCATTTTTTTTTATGTCCACCATTTTTGTCCGCTCACTTTGTCTCATTCAGTCTGTAATTTCTACAGATGTTTTTTCCTGGACACATTATTATCTGGGGGGAAATTGAAAATGTCGCTGAGGACAGCAAAAAGAGCCGGAACACAATCTCTCTAACTTTACTTCATTGGCTCTCAGGCGAGTCATTCTTTTTTCCCGGAGTCGCAGATTTGTTGCGGTTGTGTAACGTTCATCGGTGTTCCCTGAAGAGGTTGCACTCTAAGAAAATGAAGGCAATTTGTTTCATTCCCCAGTTCGCCACCTTCTGTCATGCCAGCTGTCTGCGCTGTGTCACAGGCTAAGCAGAGCACCAGGAACTGATGCATGGAAATGAGCTTACACACATCCCGTAAATACTCAAATAAAAGCCCTTCAAATAATGCCTCGTCCTGCCAGAGCCCCCATTAAAGGCCCTGTAAAAAACAAATATTTGTGGGGGGTGAAATGACTTGGCTCATATGGTGAATTCTATTCAATTTACATTTTCACTGCATTAATTCTGCTAGTATCAACATATAAAGGCCATTCAGTTCCTCTGAGGTGCACTTTTTTAATCAGAAATACTACTTTCACTCATAAAGTAATCCAGTAATAATAACATATAATAATACTATTATAATAATAATAACACATACATGAAAGAAAGCTATACAAAGCATTACAAAGTGAAACTCAGACACATACATCATACTCATATGATCAGGAAGTTCTGCTTATATACTTATTATTACTGACTTTTTGAATGAAAGGTCAAAAGTATGTTTTTTTAAAGCCGGACTGCAGAACTGTTTACATATAAATTAGCCTACAGGCCCCCCAACCCACATAGGTTGTTTGTTCCTGCCCTTATTCGGTTGGTCAGCAGTTTAAACGTTACTGTCAGGGTTTTTCAACATCTGGTTAACGTTGTGAAACCACGATTTATGCAACACAAGTACTCTCTTAGGTTTGGGAAATGATCATGTTTCAACTCGACTTACGGCAGAGTCTCACTCCAGTGGAAGTGAATATCAGAAATCTGAAATGTTTTGGGGTTTTCCCGTTGTTGTGCATTCAAAAGGTCTGCAGCGGCTAAAATCCCTATGTGCCCTCCTGAGGGAGTTTCGTGGCTTTGCATTGGATACAACTTGACTTTTGATTAAAATAATGTGCTTCCTTTTTTGGTGGTTGAGGGATTAAATAAGTAAATAAAAAATGTAAGAATAAAACGGTGCTTCCATTAGTGATTAATTGGCATTTAAGAGTCAAAGCCCAGGCTTAACGCTCCAGCTCTGCCTACAAATGTGAGGCTTTGCGACTTCGGCTTCAAGATGCTTCTGGACACGAGGTATCCATCATAGGGATTCTGTACGTCTTCGCAGTTTCACCTAAGAATTCTAGATGACCGAATGTGCAATTTGTCTTTGCGTCCAAGGGCTTTCCTGTGTGTGTGTGTGTGTGTGTGTGTGTGTGTGTGTGTGTGTGTGTGTGTGTGTGTGTGTGTGTGTGTGTGTGTGTGTGTGTGTGTGTGTGTGTGTGTGTGTGTGTGTGTGTGTGTGTGTGTGTGTGTGTGTGTGTGTGTGTGTGTGTGTGTGTGTGTGTGTGTGTGTGTGTGTGTGTGTGTGTGTGTGTGTGTGTGTGTGTGTGTGTGTGTGTGTGTGTGGTTGAAGAAAAAGAGGCTTCGGAGAGAAAGAGTGATCATCTGGATTTCTCTGTTCCCCGTACTCAGCAAGTCGACCCATCACTCAAGTGAAAAAGTACATTTTGCGTCGGGAGGGGGATGGGTGGGTCTGAAAGGTGGAGGACGACAAGGATAGAGAGATGATCCTAATAAAAAAAGAGCAGAGCTGATGGCCCAAACGCACTCCACTTGAGTTGTGTGATACGTGACACGCCCGCCCCCAAGACAAGACAATAACGGCAAAAGTATGGACTCATCAGCAGAGGACGGATCACTATTACGGCCTTATTCATCAGCATAATTAGGGAGAGAAAGAGATGTGGGACAAGTGGCTAGCAGCACTGATGGAAGCTCATCAGCGGGCTCCCTATAGTGCTATGGACACTGATTGGTGCTGGGGCCATCATTGCCTGGAAACTACTTCAAACTAGGGGCTGTTCGCTCTGCTGAAAGACAGTAAAATTAACTTAATTGGCTCGCAAAGGCTACTTGGCACAGGGATCATTTTTACTTCCTTTACAATCTGTGCACTGATTGGCCTGTTCCCAATGCTAAATGCGTGTTTCGCACAATACAAACAAAAATGCCCAAGAAACCTTATACCACATTGCCGTATCTCAACCTTTTAAAAGACAGGCAAAGTCTCCACGTAATTATTCAAGAGTCACAGGAGTATTGGTGCTGCCTACGTCAATAATAACAAATAAGTCCTTAATTCACCTACTGTTTGCTTCTATGGATGAAAGTATAGTACTCAAGTGAATAATATAATATATGCAAAGGATGTGAAAAGGTTACCTCCTAATGCTTTTCCCCAACGTTATGGAGCTTTAATAATACATTTCAGACTAGGGTTTTGTCCTAATTGGTTCATTTATCAGCATAAAAGCTTTTTTAAGTTGTTTTTGTGTAACTCATTTGTGTTACAGAAAGGAATAATAGCAAACCAGAAGAATAACTACCCGACAAAACATTTTAGGCGACCAAAATGTCACATGAATTGAGTTGTAAGACAAAAAACACAGGCCAAACCTAACAACATTGTGGTAACGATCGATCTGTCAATCAAAAGGTGCCCATGCCCTAAATCCACCCCTTCTTTTTTTTTGTCGATTTAATCAAAATAGGCCCATCATTTCGAAAATGAACATCAAGCTGTATTGAAGAAGACTTTGAATGAACAATTGAGACAATAGACAAGTTAAAACATGTTTATTGATGTGTTAAATACATTGCTATATTGACATGATATGACTTGCTGTCAGTCATGGGCACCTGAGGTTATGACATAACTGAATAACTACATTTTCTTACTGTAAATTAGTTTTAGCATTAAAGCATCATTTAATATCCCTTTTTAAAGTCTCACAATGCAAAGTAAAATGCACCATGGGACACATGGGGAGCTGGACCGAGTCCGAAGTGGTGGCAATGATAGGACTAGATGACGTGGAAGAAAGATCCGTCATTCATTCGTTGATTTATTCAGCTTTTTAAGATCTCCCAATCATATTCTCCTCCGGTGATCACCTCACTGCACAGTTCCACATCAAACCTAATCTCTGATTCAACATGACACGTCAACTTTCTCCCAGTGAGAGTTTTTCCCTCCGACACAGCAAGACACTTTGAGTCACTGCCAAGAGAGATGTAGCAAAACGCTGCACCAGAAAGTCTTGATCCAAACATGACCTGAGCATATGGTGGGGGCGCCCTCAGAAGCCACATGCAAGCATTAAACGGCATCGCCGGGAACTGTGTCGCCCAGCAGAAGACCCGGCGGAAATTACCATCAAAAGAGAGGATAGGAGCTTTCTTTTGTGTCATATCAGTCCAATGTAAAGGCTATAAGGCTCATTAAACTATACTCTCTATTTAAAGTGCAGGAATTCAAATGAGCAAGGTTACAATAAGTGGCTCTTCAGCTCTTTTCCCCTTTTGTCAACAGGGATTACATGAACAAAAACAGTTACTGCAAAGCTGCTTGTGGCAATGTACAGTCACTGAAAGCACAAATGATCTCAAGCACTAGTAGAGCTACTGTAGAACACGAGGCTGAGGCAAAGAAACCAACAAACATGCTTTTAGAACCACAAACAAAGCCTAGTATGTTTCAAGGTTTCCCACTCGTTCCCCGAAGCCTGGAGAAGTCTGCATCAAAAGCATACCCTCCTGAAGTCCAAGAAGGTCACTTAAGGCACTTTTAACATCTATCATTTTTCAAGACATTTGTTTTGACCAACCATAACTACCAAATACACTAAATGTACCACATTAAACAAGAAGGAGTTGAACAAAAGCCTTTGTTTAGAGCTGCGACTCAAAAGTATTTTATCGACAAGTCATCGATTTGCTTCGGCATTCGATACTGTACCACAAAAGATTTATCCTTCTATATACAATGATTGCTTTAATTATTTGTCCTAATCTTAATTAAAAGCCTTGGCAATAACCCCGTCTCTCTCCACCTCATGTTGGTCTCATAATGCCCTCTCTCACTGCCCTTTATATCCCACCTCCCCCCTTTTTGATGCAGGACGATAGCTTTTATGACTACCTCGTAATTCACAGCCGTGTCGAGGGTGAGGGAATTGGGCCGAGGCGGGGTTGTAGTGTCGGACTGTAGATCTCCCGACCTGATGGAAAGATCGAAGCGCGGAGGTGGGGGTACTGGAGAGAAGCGGGTAGGAGGTGTGGGGCGGTGGCCCGGGACTGTCGCACATTAATGAACGACCACACGATGTCGGCTTGTCATGCCGCCAGAAGAGTTAGTGCCCTTGCCCGGATGGACGGTAGGGGTGGCAATTTGTCTCTCAGCGAGCAGACGGCATCTGGACACAAGCACTTAAAAGAACATTTGGGACAGCGATGGGTGGGTTGGACAGAAAGATGACTCCCCATAAAATGGCAGAATGGATTTAAACTGTCATACCTTCAAATTTAGAAATTATTACTTCAGAAAAAGTAAAGGAAAATGTTTGACCACCCAAAAGTGGCAGCCATGGTAAGAGAAGATTTACCATTATTCATGAAAAGAAAAGAAGATGGCGTCCCACAATTCCTTGCATCAGCAACATTATATTCTAATCTAATCCAAAAATGATAAACTACCAACCATTGGGCCATCCATTAAATTGAATTAGACACTTTGGATTAATAGAAAAATTCCTTATAACGTCATTCTCTTTTGAATAGGAACCTTTACTTGAAGTGTACACCAATGTACTCAGTGTGACAAAGGAAGTTGCTTTAACAAAAAAACATTCGTAACCTAGAAGTCCACCGCCGTAATCCTTTCCTGAATAAACGTTCCTTTCCATCTTTCTTTCACCCCTTGTCCATTAAAGGAAAAGCAAAGTGGTTAGAAAAATAGGGCGTACATTTATTCCAACAATTTCACCGCATGCCTGATCCGAACCATGGCCAGAGAGTACATTGAATTGAATAGAAATCTCTTTCTTTGTGAGATTTCTGTGACCCTGTTGACCTCGGCAGACTAACGTGTGCACATGTCTGTTGGAGGATCTCTTGAGGGATGAAGTGGGTTTTTATGGCAGTATTCAATGGTGACTACATTATAATCGGTAAATAATGTAAATCCACATGTGGACGCATCTTTCCTACATAATTCTTTCTTTATATATGTCGGACAAATCATTAGCACTTCAAAATGACATCAAAGCGTGCTGACAGTGCGGTCCACATGTTATTTGACTTAATCATAGGCTGTCTCTTTCTTCACCCTGCCATCCATGGATGTAAAACACCCCCTGATAAATTGTCCATTGTGACGGGAACATGATTACATGAAGCCGCGGCTGTAGGCCATTCAGCGGGCAGACAGAGCGCCATGTCACCTCTAAGAGGGCTTTGAATAAATGTCCCCGTCTCCACCAAGGCCCACTTCCTTAATCAGGGTGTCGGATGGTAATGATTAGCTTCCTGCGTGTGCTCCTCCGCTGCTGAATCGTCCGCATAACTCACACGCTGTTAATAATCTGCCCCGGGAGATAATACCCTTCTTTACTTTCGGGTAATCCAGCCCTGATATGAACCACATTGTAACTTTTTTTTTCATTTGAAATTTCATTTATTACGACAAGTATTTTCTTGGAATCCGGCCTCATATTCAAGGAGAAGGGGGAAGCAAGGTGATTGTATCTTAATCCCTCAAGTAGGTTACAGTCAGCTGGTGTCCCCGATGGGGGGGGGCTGTTGTTTCTATTCTGCCACGGGTCATTGCTTGGGGAGGAAGGGGGATTATTGCTGCATCATTTCATTTTGTTTCCATATCCAAAATCTGGATTAGCACAGGGAGAGGGATTAGAGTTGATTATCATACTCCATGAACAGGCATCTGTTAAGGGCATCTGTTAAGGGCACTGGTCCTTGAAAAGAAACATATTTTTGCTATTAAGCAAACGCCGGATGAGAAGTCAGCCTTTGTCTCTCGTGTGGTAGGCTCTCAATTTCATGGAGGAATGCATAGTAGGTCAATGTTATCCGAGTTTGTTTGATGATATCGGCCTGTGTTGAGCCTCTTATAGGTTATAGTGGAATAATATTTACCCAACAACCACATATCAATACATCTACTCTCTACCTATAGCGTGATTCCCTTACACCAGTCTCCATTTACCAAACTTATTTGGTTTTGAGGAATGCTCCAGTTTACTATTTCCGTTTTTAATTACCACAACAAGTATCCAGTGTCTTCCAGCGACATTCATTAACTCTCACCATAAAAATGAAATGATTGAATACTCAATGCATAATTAGGAATTTACACCAGCGTACGGTTTGGAGTTCTTTCCCGGGCTGCTTTTGGTTACATCGTGACATCCATTTACTTGTTTTCCGCCGAGTACTTCTTTATGAGACATCATTGTCTTTGGACATGGCATTGAATTACTCTGTGCATTTGTCAATAGCATTTATCTTCATGCTCAGATGCACTTCAGGGAGTACTATGCGGCGCGGTACTTTGAGACAAAGGAACGATGGGAGTTAACCTTGAAGTATTGATTTTCTGCCATCTTGTACATGTGCTATAAATCCGTGGCTATATGCTCATTTCTCTCTTTCTCTGTCTTCTTTGTATTTTGCAGAGGTGCTGAACGGGGGAGTTTATGTTGACCAGAACAAATTCCTGTGCCACGCGGACACCATCCATTGGCGTGACATTATCAAGAACCCTCAGGCGGAGCTGCTGGTGGTGCCATCCAACAACAGCAACCTTGGCTGTGAGTACCGCACGTGGGTGGAAACCAGTGCAACCAGTAACTTTGGATGAAAATCAAGTTATTGTTTTTTTCCCTTCTGAAAGCAGACCACATGCCAACAGGCTGTACAAACACACACTCCCCCCACCAGCAGCAGTCGGGCTCTATCTCTTTTTTGTATTCATGCCGTTTGCCCCGCGGCCATTTGGAAGCGAAATCACATAGTGTTAGATCAACGTGTGAACCTTTTCCATTGTAGTACTGGGGTAGGGGCTCTGCAGCGAGGCCCATGGAGCCGCTGTCTGCTGGGCTCTTTTTAAATCTCAGTGAATCTGACAGCTGGTTTGAAGCTGCCCTGTTCCCCCGGTGCCCCACTCATCGGGGTCCCCGCAGACCCTCAACAGTTTATCCGGCGGACATCCTGTGTCAGAAGAGCTGGCTGTTAAAGACGGACCCTCTCAAACTTTTCGACACACTTATGTCTAATGCTCTTTTTTGAGTGGTGGGCTAAAAGAAGTTTCTTCGTGTTTCAAAAGATGTCAGGGTGAACAAAAGAGACAGCTGAGGCAAAATCACATGCAAGGGAATAGCCTTTTAAGTTTAGCAAAAACCGAGCTTTTGACATAATTCCAATGCTTATTTTCCAACTCTTAAATAATGTTTACCGATCGACTTTAGCAGGCAGTTGATGTAATGCAAAGGCGGTAAATCTTAAAGAAATGGCACTTTTAAGTACATAATGTCTAAACATTGCCATTTTGTTGATAAGAAGGCACTGATGGAGGAGGAGGAGGATGAAAAGCAACAAAGAACAGAGGAGGTGGGCACATAAAATGACAGGAGATGGAGTGGGAGGTAAGGTTCCTAAATTGGGGCCCTTTGCCAAGCCGTAGTCAGTATTTAACATTAACAACCCCGCAGTGGGAGTGGTTGAAGGGGCCGGGTGACAATCTGCAGTACCATTCCACTTACTCTGTAATTAACCCGTAGTCAATTAAGCCTTGATGATGGGCCACTGGCAGATGAGGGCTGCTAGACTCTGTCAGGTCCCACTTTGGCTGTGCGCGCGCTTGATTAAGGGAATGGAGGCTTGTCTTGTGTTTTCAACAGGTCGCCTGGGTCTATTGTCAGATGAGCGTAGGAGATGTAAGATCTGTAGCTAGTAGAAGTTTGCGGGGTGTGCGTGACTGCATGGGGGCTGTCTTTATGTGTGTTTGTGTAAAAACCACATCTTAAGTTTGCTCTGTGTGTGTTTCTGCAGGCAGACGCTGTCATCGCTCATGTAACGGACGCTGCTGGGGCCATCAGGAGGACCAGTGTCAAACATGTGAGTATGCAAACACACCTACAGTTACCCTGGAAACGACAAGCCTGCTACTCAGCTCTGCCAATAGACACACAGACACTGATACCTATCTTTCAAATGAATACGTTATTAGGTACCTAAAAACGTTATATATTCATGGTTCCTTAAATACTCCATCATTTCTTTTTAAATATTCTGCAGCTGGAAAAACAATCTTGATCACAACATTTTAGTCAATTCAACATTGATTTCCATTTCAAAGTCCCTTGATGTTTTATTTTCCTTCACTTATACCCCTACTGTAACTAGAACTCCAGGCTAACGAAAACACTTAAATCAGTTATTAGTGTAAGTCAGTGAGCTACGGTATTTACTGAATTGTGGGGGATATTGTACAATCTGTTTAAAATAATCTATAATCCGCTATAATCTACTTTGACACAGAGTGGGGAGGGGGAGTTTTTATCTTCTTTTCTTCTTATTCTAACCAAAGTTGCACCAAACATAAACCTCATTAATTGCGTCCCCACATTAAAGTGGGACAAAAGCATTACAAATATTAGTTCTCTGTATAATTGCAGTTCTAGCCGTACCGTTAAAACCCAGATAGGTAGTTTTTCTCACACTAACACAGGCTAATAGACTAGACGGGCCTTGTTATATTCTCTCACTGCTGCATCATTATGTTCCCGACACAGCAGAGAGTGAGCGCAGCAGTTTTTAATGCCTCATCTTCAAGCTCCTGCTGACTCGCTGGCCGATATTTCTCCTACTGTACCAATAATGTGTGGGCGGATGTTCTTTAGCACAAGTATTGGAGTTTCATACGATAGGTAGGCTCCAAGTGTTTGTTCTGTGCTAAAAATACAGCTTTCTTAAGAGTAGTTTTGCAATAAAAAAAAACAGGAATAGTAGTTATATTTCTCTGGTATTCCACAAGAGTTGGCATAGCAACAAACGATAGCTTTCTGGGAACAGTTGGACGTTTTATTATTGCCCGTTCGGCAGAGAATAAACACAGATATGGTGAAGTTTTTTCGATTTCTATGTATCAAGGGGGAAACCAATTGATTTCACTTCATACCTGGGGGGTCTCGAGCACTATTTGAATGTGTTAAACGAAGCTCAAGGGCACCTCCAGAGCAGCTGTTGAAAGAAAGGACAGTGCTCCGTGTTTTTTAAACTGCGCCTGGGCCTGTGACCTCGTCATCATGAACCCACTTGTCTGACCTTTAGTTTGCTCAAGGCCCTCACTCTGGAATTCTGCATCAGACGACGTTTGCTCACAGAGGTGTTATTGTCTCTTTTTTTTTCAAGTGTGAATGTATGTCAGACCTTTAAAAAAAAAAAAATCCACTTCCTGTGCAGTGACAAAGACGGTGTGTGCAGAGCAGTGTGACGGTCGATGCTTCGGGCCTTACGTCAGCGACTGCTGCCACCGAGAGTGCGCCGGCGGCTGTGCCGGCCCCAAGGACACGGATTGCTTCGTATGTCACACAAACACATACACACACACACACACACACACACACACACACACACACACACACACACTTTTGTTCCTTTCTTAACTTTCCCAACTCTCTTCCCTTCTATATCTTCACTTTTCCTCTCTGAGACAAGTTTCTAATATCATCCCTCTTCAACTTGCAACATCTGTTTGGCATCTTCGCCCGACGGCAAATGATCCACTTTGTTTACCAGGTTGATAAATTGTTTGTCATTTTACGGCGGGGCTGTAAAAGTCTCCTCTTCGAAAGAACAAATTGGTGATTCAGTGTTTCCAATTAGTATCCCTTTTATCACCTCCACTTCTCTCCCATTTCACCAAACTCGACCGCTCGGACGCACGGGACGATATTGTCGTTGTAATTCACAGAAAAGCCTCATCCAATTCAATTACAGCCTGTGGACACAGACAACTAAACACTTAACGGGGTTTATGGGAAAAACATTTCACCGTTTACATCATGGCGCACGATCAATGGCTCCAATATTTCTCCCATTTGCCGTTCAGAGAGGCAAGGGAATGCTGGACGATCACGATTTGACGTATAAATGAAATGCTGCCGTAATACTCTTTCCCTCACGGTGACTTATTGAGAAAATCTTCCCCTCCCATAACCCCTCTGTTTCCTACCCCCCATGGGAAGTCATGCTAGTGCCTTTTAGCGAACTGTCTTTGTGCGCTTTCCGCAGGCTTGCACCAATTTCAACGACAGCGGAGCATGTGTGACCCAATGCCCCCAGCCGTTCGTCTACAACCCCACGTCCTTCCAGTTGGAGCACAACCCCAGAGCCAAGTACACCTATGGAGCCTTCTGTGTCAAGAAATGCCCACGTAAGTCTGCTTTAAGTTCAATTTGACTGCAAGGACGCTCATAATGGTGCTCATAATTTATAGTCTGCGAACCGGTGAAGAAGCATTTATCCTGAAACAATTATTTCAAGAAAAGATAAATGAGTCAAACACAAATAAATCGTGCGTCTCAATCAACCAGTTGCCATCTGTTTTATGCCTCCGGCAGCTGAAACAATAAATTGTAGTTCTTTATTTCACTGTTATGGAGTCAGAGTGCAGCGGTATTTCAGAGAGCATGCATTAAAAGTCAACAGATTGCATATTCAAGTCCCAGTGATCATCAAATGAGCACACACCAGTCGCACTTTTTCCCACCGCCGCTCCCAAGTTCTAAATTGATTCATTACTTTTCCTGGGCAATATAGCCCTAGACCATTAGTTTTGATCATTATACAAACGTGATTAAAATACAATCAATTGCTCGCCATTAGAGGGCTCCTTCTAGGAAATTGTGCTTCACCACACGTTGATTTTTATGCACAGCATCTCCACTGAGAAGAACACCAACACTCTGTCTGTGTCTCCGCCAGATAATTTCGTGGTGGACCACAGCTCCTGCGTCAGAGCGTGCCCCAGCAACAAGATGGAAGTGGAGGAGAACCGCATCAAAATGTGCATGCCCTGCACCGACATCTGTCCGAAAGGTAAGTTCACTTCTAAATTGGCCAATGCAGAATATTAACGTACAGTATATTTAATTAGGCTGTGTCAATCTAGAGTCAGATCTCAAAGGAGAAATTGTCTTTAGGTACAGGTAAATCGACTGGTCTAAACACTTTTCCTTAACTTGTCAAAGTAGTTTTGGTGCCAAATTCTAAAGAATGTGCAGTTTTGATGCTGAAACCTATCATTTTTCTTCTTCAAAACGTCACATTTTATTTCCTTCTAGGTGTTATTTAAAATGTCCCTTTTTCAAAAATAGAAGCTGCTGATTGGCCAGTATGACACATTAGAATAATTGTGATAATTAGTGATAACTAGGGATGTAACGATATACCGAATATCGCGGTATCGCGGTAAACAAACTTCCCAATACCGTCGTGAGACTGAAAAAATCTACCGCGATTTAAAAAAAAAAAAATCTTTTTTTTAAACACTTTTTTAAAAAAAAATCTTTATTTAACCAGGTGGTCCCATTGAGATCATCGATCTCTTTTTCAATAGAGACCTGTCCAACATGGCAGCAAGTAGGTTACAACATGACAATAAAACAACAGATAACACAAAAGGACATTGTATTTACAGGGCTACATTTACACACCTAGAGAACCATATATTTATATCTCGCAATGTCAATAAGCCTGGCATTAGACTTTTTCGCTGTCCGTCATTTTGACAGACAGGATCGTAAAATATCCGTCATAATCCCTTATTACCCGTCGGGTCTGAACAGTTCACGATAGAGCATGCTCGTGAACTGTCAACGGGGGGGGGGCGGTGTTATGCCGTGTGTGCATGCACCTTGCGGGACGCGCACACCGTAAAGCAAAACCTCCCAGACATGTATTGATCTGTACGGCAAAGTACGGTTTGGAAACTATATCATTTCCTTTTGGAGGGCATGCATAACACGGCATAACACCAGAGCCTGGCTGCGGGGAAACGTTGGCGCTGTTCCGAGTTTGTTCTAATCTGTCAAAATGACAGACTGCTTTCAGATTTTTCCGTCATTGTTAAATAAAATATTCGGTTAACGCGACCACTGGTGTCCCAGCAACATCCGTACCAAGCGAGAGAGTTTTTTCCAGAGCAGGGGATATTGTAAATGCCCAAACATCCCAGCTTATAAATACCTGGAAATGTGGACATTCTCATATTCCTAAAAACCTGTCTGATGATGCTGAGTGAGTGACTAGTGAGTTTGAGTTGAGTTACTTGAAAAACTAAAGTGAAACTTGATTTATTTTATTGCAGGGTCTGATTATTAAATTTCCTTGTTTATTTGTGAGATGCAGTGGCATAAAGAAAATGCTTACTTTGTTTGGTAGTACCAGTAGGTACAAAAACACTGGTTTTCTTGTTCCAGTCTGTTACTGTCACTTTGTTTTCGACACTTTAAAATACTGCTATCCTACAAAAATGCTGTAAAAATCTGATTTATTATGTAATAAAAAAACATTTTTCGAGTAAACAAACATTTTATTTGAAAAAAAAACATTTATGAATTTTCTTTTTTCTTCCCTTTATTATTCAATATCGCGATAAATACCGTACCGTGGACTTGTTATCACGATATTATCGTACCATGAGTTTTTGGTATCGTTACATCCCTAGTGATAACGGCCATTTAATTATATACAGTATCATGGCAACATGATAACATTAGAAATGTTATTGGTATACATTAGTTAATTATGCATGTTTCAATCATCTTGTTGCCATTAGCTAGCTTGGTACAAGGATGGCTTAAATAATCATCATTCTTTGAAGTTCAATACAGTTATTTTAAGAAGATATTTTTGGGTGGATTTTGTTGAAACTTGTGAAAGTCAGCGTCACTGTAGTATGTGCATCCATCATAAAGTTGGACACTTTGAGGAGTCTTAACTGCCCTCAATCTTTCAATTACGATGACACTAGGAATGATGATGCACTTGGTTTCCCAGTAAGTGTGTGAGATTGTCACATTTGTCTTAGCGCACAGACCCACTGACAACATCCTCATTTTTTGGGCACTTTTTCAGTATATAATGTGTAATGTTGGGCGGCTGTGGCTCAGTGGATAGTGTGCTATACTTTGAATCAAGGGGGGAGAAAGTTCGAGTCCCACTGTAGTCAGCATGTCGTTGTGTCCCTGGGCAAGACACTTCACCCCAAGTTGCTCCTGTGGGGATTGTCCACAGTACTGAATGTATGTAATTCGCTTTGGATAAAAGTGTCTAACAAGTTCATGTAATGTATAAGTTATACTCAATGTGAAAATATGATTAAATACTTTCGGTTTGTTTTACTTATATTATTAATTAATGTTGTCAATGCTAAAAGTGATGTTACTGGAGCACACACTAATTACACAAGAGCTTTATAAAAAATGAAATACTTTGTTTTATTGGCATCAGCTTTTTTGTTTTACATTATACTAAATAAGCTGATTTATTTATGCTAATAATATACACCCCTAAAATAAAAAATAGCTGCAATACCAACTGCTCTAACATCCTCATGTCTTCAACAGCTTCTATCATATAATACATGCAGTAAAATTTAAACTGTATACCAAATATTTGTTATGCATGCCATGTATGTATTCATGCATTATTGAAATGACTGGCCACTTGTTTTGCACACCTCATATTGCCGCTTTGAATATGCACTGTATTACATATCGCATACATCAAGGTCACATGTCTGACCCGACAACAGTCGCTGTGTTAATTAACATGCAGTGGGAACATACTGAGAAACTGCTGCTACCTGCTCAGTAATTACAACTCATCTCGTCAGCTAAATAGCTAAACAATTTGAAATTAAAAAGCAGTTCCATACAGAGAATTAGCCTCTTCTTCATATTGTTCCCACAAAGGTAACTGATCTGCCCTTTCTCTTTTAGTCCTGTTTTCCTCCGGGCTCCACGCACGGGGCTGAGGCATCCATTGATTGGCTAATCTCTTGATTACATCGTCACGCAGCGGGAAGGGGTTAATGAGGGATAGCCCAAGGAACTGTGGGAAATGATAACAAATTAACATTTCAGATATGGAATTGGCTGGTATAAATCACTATCAAAAACTTGTTACACCACTTAATACAAGCCTTATTCATCATCCCCGCCGCTTCTGTCAGAAATACTTGGCTCTCACACCAGACCGCAAGTGTAATTAATGCAGATGTAATGAATTCATTACAGAGAGGAATTGGCTGTGGATTGGCTGTGCTTTCATCAAAAGAATCCCAATGCATGGAGAAGGGGCCGTGGCCTTGCCTGCGCACCAAAGCAGGGTGTATTTTCATAAAAGAGTGTAAAGAATTAACGTGACAAATAGCTAATAGCACTTTCTCAAAATGAGGTCTCTGGGGTGCAAGGGCACTTTGGGTTGTACTCTAAAGAAGGTAATTCATGCCTAAAGCAACTTCATAATTTGAATAATGTGTGCTTGTGTTTTTGCAGTGTGCGACGGCATAGGGACGGGCAGCCTGCAGGCGGCGCAAACAGTAGATGCCAGCAATATTGATAACTTTGTCAACTGCACCAAAATCAACGGGAACCTAATCTTCCTCATTACAGGGATCAAAGGGTAAGTCCTGGAGATTTGTATTTTTTAAAAGTTTTTCATGTCAAGCTAATTTTTCTGGTAACACTTTCTGTAATGCTCATGTCTTTAACTATTCTATATATTTAATTATTATTCAATATTTAACATACTTATAGCTCTGTACAGGTGTATTAACATTCACTCGTAAATAATTATAATGCTTTTTAACATGAATTTAAACGCATATTAAAGCATTACATAATGACTAAAATGGTCAAGAATCATAATATTTCATAATGTCTCTCATTTTGCAAGATTGGTGTATGATTATTCCCAAAGTGGAAGTACATTAAAATACATACAATTAAAACAGTTATTCTGACTTACTCCGAGTGGTCTATAGTTCAGTATAAAAGGCTTTGTAATGGGTTATGAAGCATTATGAACACTTAAAAACAATATGCAGTGCTATCATTGGATCATAAAACAATATTATGTTCATGCGTTATAGACATTGGCGTCATAGCAAGTGCTGCACTTTATTTCATTTCTTATTCTTTCACACAACTTAATAAATGGAATACTATCTGAATGACTTACAGCAGCACACACGGAAGAGAGGTAGACTTGTAGACAAACAGTTCTTCATTCATATCCCATTGTGTCGGGGAAATCCTGACTTTGGAAGGTCAACAAGCAGATATTCAATCACACGCCACTGTCAAAGTGTCCCGAAGCTCTATCTTAAGGATAGAATAATGTGTAATGTCACACAACACATTAGAGAGAACAAATAATTCTGTCTCCAGTAATAACATCTTTCAGGACTGTTTTATAAATAAGGTCATACTAAAGCAAATAAATAAAGATATTCACTTTGCGTTTTTTCGTTCAGTGACATGTATCATGGTATCGGACCTATGGACCCTGAACACCTCAACGCATTCCGCACTGTGAAGGAGATCACAGGTGAGTCTGGGGTCACCTTTGCAAAGTAAAACTATGATGTTGTTTGTGAGGCAGTAAAAGAAAGTGGAAAATGGCAGATACGTTTCTTTTGTGTCGTTGAACTCTAAAAGTGGATATGATGTTATTGTAATAGTTATACGTGCTTTCAGTAACGCGCTGTGTGTGTGCATGCTCGAGTGTGTATTTATTCATTAACTATTAGTGGCCTTAAGGGATGAGTAATACCTCGTACACAAACCCTTTTGTCATATGAAACTGCGTCTTGCGTTTGAGCCAAAAAGCTAATGGAGTGAAACTGCATTTTCATAATGAAAATCCGAGCAATAAGAAAGAGCAATGGCCATCCTATCCCAGCCATTTCCTGCTCTATCCCTTTCATGTCATTTCCACACGTTCTCATCGGATGTAACCTGTCATCAAAGGCAAGTGCAACGGGACTGATTGTGCGCAATATTAAATCCATTCTTTTAATTAGGGTATATTGTCTTCTCAAAGCTTTTTTTTTTTTTACAAAGAACCTTGTGTGAACTTCTCAGAGGGAGAAGTCAAAGGAGACTCTTTTTATTTAGTAGCTCATTACAATACCACATGTACAGCCTGGAACCCTTTTTCCTTTATTTCATTTTCCCCATTATTACTGAGAAAAAAGCTTTGATTACTTGAACTAAGTCTACTAATTAATAGGGTTGTACCACTTGAGCTTGCGACTCTTTGAAAGCCTCGTACTCAAATGCATTATTACTCCATCTTGTACCCATCTTAAAAAAACAGGATTGTATTTCCAGACCAGAAGATGGAAAAGCAGTGTTGAGTACGAGGATACACTTGATTTCAGCCCCTTAGTTTTTGGCACCCCTTGTTCTCGTCTGTCTGATCTTGACCATGACTTCAATTTTCCGGTCTAGACTGCTCCACTGCTAACTACCACATGTTTTTCTTTAGGATACCTCAACATCCAGTCTTGGCCTGAGAACATGACAGATCTGAGTGTGTTTTCCAGCCTGTCCACCATTGGAGGTAGATCCCTATACAGGTATGTTTTATCTCGTAAATGTGAACAAACGTATATGACGTATGCCACTACATCTTAAACTCATTACATGCCAGAAACTATGAGGGGTCTTGGTCTTCCTAACTTTCAACACTACTTCTGGTCAGCTCAATTAAGAAATGTACTATCTTGGTTTCTGGGAAGAAAGGATTCATTATGGGTTCAGATAGAAGCCAATATCTTCGACCCGTTGCCAGTGGAAACTCTTATATTTGTTAAAGATTTCAATAAGGTGAAAAATATGGCCAAATGTTTTACAGTGGTCAATACACTGTTAGCCTGGAGGGACTGTACAAAAAAAGCACATGTTAACTCAGGTATTTCAATCTTTTCTCCTATTTTGAACAATCCTGATCTTAGCAAATATTTGTTGTCAATCAATATAAACAAATGGACAAAATCAGGTATAAAGCAATTGAAACATTTGTCAAAGATATAACATTGAAATTGATTTAAGAGCAGAATATGACATTTCAAATAAGGATTTTTTCAGATACCTGCAAATCAGGAACGTGATCCAATCAATTATTAAAAGCAATAAATTGAGATCGGAATTGTTGGAAGAGGAGGAGATATTGATGTCATCGAGCACGATCAAAGGTAAAATTAGAGAATTTAATGCAGTTTTTTCTAAAAGAGCTCAGTCATCCTTTCTAACTTTAAAAAAGATCTGGGAAAAGGACTTAGGGATACAGATAGATGAAACTACTTGGCTGAATATCTGTGAAAGAACACATTTTCCATTCACAAGCAATAAAATCAAAGAAGCAAACTTTACATTTCTTAACAAATTTGACCTCACACCCATAAAGATGGATAACATTTCCAAAGAAAACTCTCCAAAATGTAAAAGAAGGAACATTTATGCATCTGTTTTGGGATTGTGACCTGAAAAAACATTTCTGGGATTCGATTCATGTTCTCACAAAAGCCGTTTTAAGCATCGAAATGAGCCTAAATCCATGCTTTTTCCTATTTAATGATATGCCAAACTTTAAACTGAACCCCAAACATTCCAGAATACTAATCACAATAACATATTTTGCCAAGAAATGTCTACTTTTACTCTGGAAGAATGAACGTCCTCCAACATTTAAACTTTTCATTGATCAGAACACATTTTTTACCTGTGGAGAAAATGACATTGGAAAAATATAATCGTGGACATATTTTTCAAGCTCTGTGGTTGCCATTGTTTTCTTGTTTGTAAAATATATCTGAGATATGACCAGTGATGGAATGGTGCATTCTGTGGCTCGTTTTCCTGACGGCCGGAAATACTAGTTGTGTTGTCATTGTCTACTTTGTCGCTGTATTGTATAATTATTTGTATAATTATTTGTTTGTTTTACTTTGATGTTTTTTTTTTTTTTCCGTTTTAGGTTTATTTTTCATGGCTCTGTTGATTAAGTAATATCGATAAGCATTTTTTTTTCACCCGTGTGGGCATGTGCGGGTAGAGGGAGGGGGGAGTGTACTGTGGTACTGTGATATTACAATATAAATGAAATGGCATCAATTACTGTACACTATAATGAAATTAAAAAAAACTCCTTACATGCATGTTTGTACCTAATTACAAATTAAATGCTTGTATTATATGTGCTATCTTTGCTGGAAAAGCTCCTCATATCTCCCTCTTTCTTGCTGTTTTCGTGTACTTGAATGGCTACTGTTGGGGCTAATGAGCCACCAGGTCGTGATGTACTGCACAGAGGCCCTTTGAAGCATCACGCAGCTTTGATTAGCCCCGTTTTTGATAACAGGTTCTGTGTTCGCTCACAAGCAGCAGATCCAAGAGATAGTGCTGGCAGAGTCAAAGGAGAACACCACTGATGACCCTGTAACAAGCAATGGGTCATTTAGGGTCAGAAGCAACCTCCTTCTCAGTCTAACTCCTTCTTTGTGCTACATTTCTCTTTCATTCCACTCATTTTTAAAACTTTTTATCACCCTGTTCTTCATCTCACATCTTTCTTTTCCCCTCACTATCTATCTCAACTTTGTCAATATTTCCTTTTTCTCTGTCTCCTGCAGCGGTAGTGGTATTTCTCTGTTGATCTTGAAGCAGCGTTGGATCTCCTCGCTTCAGTTCCAGTCGCTGGACGAGATCAGCGCCGGGAACGTGTACATCTTCAACAACAGCCGCCTGTGCTTCTACAACACCGTCAACTGGACGTCTCTCTTCAGGACGTCCAGCCAGAAAGTCCTGATCCGCAACAACAGAGAGCCGAAGGAATGCAGTAAGTAGTGCGTTTGATGAAATACGTTTTAACTCTGGTTCAAAGCAGTACTTTCTTTGGTTACAAATAAACAGTCTGGTGTGTCAATTTGGGATTTTTTGAAAAAAAAAAACACATTTGGTGGTAACAAAACAGCTTTAAAGTTCCTCTGTTCTCTCTTTTTCCTTCCTATTAGCCCTCTAATTAATTCCAGATGCCCCGCGTATCTCTGCAAATCCATCTCGCCCCCTCCAGCCTTACACTACACCATGCCCGTTTCCAAGGCGACAGTGTCACGAGCGTCTCTAAGCTTTCCGGCCATGAAAGCCCTTATTCAGCGCCCTGTGAGGAAAGTGCTTAATGCGTCATGCACAGAGGTGGATTAAGCTCACTGCTAGCCACAGGGAAGCGGACACCTGATGGAAACGATGAATAGAGTACATGTGGATTGAGCTGCAGATGGTGGAAACTATGGAGTGGAGGGAGGGAGGTGTAATACAAGGAGGGAATTGTCACCATGGTTTTGCAATTAATTGAAAATGCCATTATCATCCCTTAGTAACCATTTCTTTGGTCGTGTAATGTGCCAGTAAAGACCGAGAAAACACGGACACTGTAGTTTTTCTTGGCTGTGTTTGATATCATTAGCCAGTTAATGACTGCGGTGTGTGTTAAGAAATCGATCGACGCAGCCTCACACAGGCCTCTTCATTAGGCTCTAGCCCCACTGTCTAACATTGACTGTTCGGCTGTTGACAAAGGGTTTCTGCCCCCACTGGGCGACACACCCGGGGACGTGGTTGCCAATCACCGGATGGAGGACACGCCGAGTGCAATGAACAGCATTGATTGTTGTGGTTCGACTGAGGGAAAAAAAGGCTTAAGGTTCTGTTACGGGCGGTCTTTAATTGCGGAAGTGTTGGGAATACCAATGTAGAACTCACACAGCTGGGCGTCCCTCTGCTAGACCACACACAATCGCACACTAATGCAAGAAAATGCATGGTAAAACCAAGCCATCAGGAAGTGCGCTGGCCTTTTGAAGCACATCTTTCGTCGTGGCCAAATATGATTCTGTTCTTGTCCATAACGGGCCCAAACACACTTTTTACCATCTCCTTACATTGGGAAATAGCCGTCGTTTTTAAAAAGTTATTCAAGAACAAACACTTTTTTAGCCCTCTCAACGTTGTAAAATCAACTAAAAGCAAAACCAGAGTTATATTTACCCACTCTATTCATTTGACGGAGCCGAGATGGGCAGATAGAAGGCGGGGCTTATCATAGGAAACGGTGTCTTTACTGTATCTAGTTCTCTTTATACATCCTTGGGTAAAACACGCTGCCATCCTCTAGATTAAATTGTATAATATAAACCACTATAAGATGGTTTAACTTATGAGCTATTCATGTATCATATCAAGTTTCAAGTGTGCTTGAATTTAATGATATGTGTGGGTTTCAGCAGTGGACAAAGAACAGTCATAGTAGCAATTCTACAAGGTGAAAATTGTACTTTAAGTAAGGAGTAATTATGCAGAATGGTCCATTTAAGAACCGTGTATTTTTATCGTACTATAATTATCAATGCATTAATTTGTTTCTAACTTCCTGGTAAAAGTGGGGTTTATTTAAATGACTTGATATACTACTAGCTAACCCTATAATTATATATGTTCAAGTATACATGCATTTATATGTTGTATTAATAATAATCAATTACTAGAGGACTTAGGCTACAGGCTCTCTTACAGGCGTTCTTCCTCTCCACAGCTCAGCAGCGCATGGTGTGTGATGGCATGTGTTCGGACGACGGGTGCTGGGGCCCGGGGCCCGACCAGTGTCTCTCCTGCAGGTACTTCCGGCGGGGCCGCACCTGCGTGGAGTCCTGCAACCTTTTTGACGGGTGAGTAATCCATTCAGAAAACACTTCTTTTATTCATGTCGATGCATTTCGGGTAAATGTTTGATCTGATATGACACGAATCTGACCCGGAAATGAAGCGTTTTCCTGAATATCAGATCATTATAGTTTCAGGAGACTGCCTTCATTCCCCTTGCAAACAGCCGCACATGACAAACAGAAGAAATCAAATCAATTTAAGCCGCTTTGATGCATGAGAATGAAGTCAAAACATTCTCAAGAGCTCTGGAGGAGGGGAGTCTAATTGCATTGGCATGAATGTAATGAGATGAACCAATAAGGAATTTCACTCTGTGAACAGTTACCGTGAGCAGTTAAAGGAACATTTGGCTGCCTGTTACAGCCATAGTCCATAATCAATTTGAATATACCGTTGAAGTATTATATTTTATTACAAATTGCCCATTCAGGCTGGCAGAAAAAGAGTGTTTACTGCTCTGAGCTGGGAGATAACTGACATTTGCGACAAAGGCCCTTTGAGTGTCCTCACAATCCACTGATGTTCTGTTTTCAGTGTGAATAATTGAATTCAGGTCATTGCTTTATGTACATCAAAAAAGCGCACTGCCAGCTCATCTGGGGACCGGTGAAACGTGTCTTTGTAGTCTTTTGTGCTCTTCTTGAATTTACTCGGAGATGTTTTGAATGACAACACTTGAAAGCACCCGTCTAATATAAGGCAGCGTGTGCCACAAGATAAATAGGACTTTCTCACGAGTAGTGAGGTCAAGCTCGTGTTCTCCCAAGGGGGAAGTGGAGAGGGTATGTGTGAGGGAGTGGGTGTACAAACCATTGGTCATGTTGACTTGTTGCTGGTCTTTTTCCCGGCACCGGCTGTGGGAGGGAGGCTTTGAAGTTGCCGGGAAAACAGCTCACAGCGAAGGCTTTGAAGAAGACTGGTGAGGAAGAGACACGTGGCAGGGAGCTGCTGAAGCACACTTGTCTCCTATACTGTAAATACAATCGCTGCGATGCATTGACAGTCAGGCACACTCCCTGCTTTGTGTTACTGCCCTGAACTTTTGAACCAGAATGTCCATAATTTAAAGCCTAGGGAAAGAAGTCCCCCCCCTGCCAAGCACTGTGTATCTTTGACAGATAAAGGGTAGCTTTCATGAGATGGAAATCTTAGAAAACCTGTATTTCCCCCCCTGGTGGTCATATGCTTTCAGTCTCAAGCCATGATACAACACTTACTTCCTACTACACAACTTAAAAATATATAATACAGTACAGTGTTTCCCCTAGGTTTACTGACTTGGCAGGGTGCTGCTCGAATTTATTTTTTGATTATTGTTATTGATATCGTACAGTAACAACGTATTTGTACATTAAAAAGTAATAAAGTACAGTGTTACACTGTACTACTTTTATTCAAACTGTATTCCCTTCTTATCATGTAGCCTACACTTCTTCCTTTCATTGATACATTTAAATCACCTGACTACAGTATATAACATACCTGCTGCAACCCTGTGCTGCTGCTGCTTCTCTCTGCCTCATCCTCTATTGCTGGTGGCAGCTCCACCTCATCTGATCTCTGATATGAGAGCAATCGTGTTATGATCATATCGAGCTATTGGTGTGAGTCTAACATTAAACAAGCAGTCTGCTTGTCATACATTGCTGACGATACATTTTTAGAGGCAATTTGTTGAGTCACTGCTGCTAAATGCCGGTAGCATCAAGCTAGCAAATCCTGCATTAGCCTCACATCAACAGGTGTAGACAGAACATCCAATTATCCTGAGCTAATTTACTGAATAAACCAACTAACGTCTCCTGTCTTTTTTTTCACCCAACTCATTAGACTATTCTTCTGCTGGCAATTCATTGTTGTCTTCTGTCAAATTCAATACTGTAGTTCAAAACCGCGGTACCTGCTCACCATCTGTGAGCTATTTTTAGAATGCGCACGCTACGTTCGTTGTCGCGTTCGCAACGGCTTGCGGCTTAAGGTTAAAGTAATAATAAACGAATTTGAAACTGGGGGGGGGGCGACACAAGCGGGCAGACAGCAGAGCTCGGGGCCATAATGCAGATTTGTTTGACTTTTTTACACTTTGTTGTTCTCTTTTCCTCCGCTCTTGTCTCTGATTCTGAGTGTGTGCATTCGTGTGTGTGTGTGTGTGTGTGTGTGTGTGTGTGTGTGTGTGTGTGTGTGTGTGTGTGTGTGTGTGTGTGTGTGTGTGTGTGTGTGTGTGTGTGTGTGTGTGTGTGTGTGTGTGTGTGTGTGTGTGTGTGTGTGTGTGTGTGTGTGTGTGTGTGTGTGTGTGTGTGTGTGTGTGTGTGTGTGTGTGTGTGTGTGTGTGTGTGTGTGTGTGTGTGGGAGCAGAGGGAGAATGTGAATACGCAAAGCTGTGGACACTGCAACATGCACATACATTGGATAAATAACATAGGCGTTTAGTTTATTTCATAAAAGAGCACATGTTCAATGTGAAAAGTGACCGTAGATAGATTACTTCAGTTGCAATTTGGTGCTATAAATATATATTTTTTAAATAAAAAAAACAAAACAAAAAAACACCTTGAATTTCAGGCAGGACGCCCCGCCAAGAGAATGGTAGGGGAAACAGAGAGAAGAAGGCAAGTTGGTTACAAAAGGCTTTAAATAATACTCTTTATATGCACATAGAGAGTGGTGAGTTTCATCCTTTAAAAGAGTATTAAAGGAGCCCTATGCTCCATTATAGGTTCATATGTGTATGTCGTACCTCTACCGTGACAGGTTTCCATGCTTTATGGTTCAAAAGCATTGTAAATCAATCAATCAATCAATCTTTATTTATATAGCCCAATATCACAAATGTTACATTTGTCTCAGTGGACTTCACAGTTTGTACAGAATATCAGTATGACAATATGACACCCTCTGTCCTTAGACCCTCACATCGTACAAGGAAAAACCTCCAGAGAAAACCCACAGTTTAAAGGGGAACATGGGAGAAACCTCAGGGAGAGCAACAGAGGAGGGATCCCTCTCCCAGGACGGACAGACGAGCAATAGATGCCGTGTGTAAATTGAAAAGATAATACATTTGCAACATAGGTAGTCCAAATGTTTGGAAATGCATGTTTGTATAATAGGAAGATGAATCCACGAGGATATCCATCCAGGACTTATGATCCAGGACCACAGCCACGACTCAAGATCCAGGACTCGCGATCCATGACACAGGACCGCAGGGTCATCCATGACTCTGGATCCCGGCGTATATAGACACCAAAAGAAAGACATTTGGGGAAGCTGGGTTAATCGGAACATGAGAGTACACAGGTATAGACAGAGAGAAGGAAGAAGTAAGATGTCCCCCGACAAACTAAGCCTATATCAGCAAAACTAGGGGCTGAATCTAATCAGCCCTAACTATAAGCTTTATCAAAAAGGAAGGTCTTAAGCGCACTCTTAAATCAAAGTATCCCATCGTCTTCATAGAGCGTTACCTGTTTTGTCAGTAACTTGCTGTAATATTAATAAACGGTAAGTTACTGTAAATGGAGTTGTACTGTTGCTCTGAATCTATTGTATTAGACTGTAACTCTCTACAGAATTGAGCGTTGGCTCATTAAATTTGTTTCCAATTGATGATTTTAAACCTTAAGATTCCTCAGCTCGCCCTCTTTATACGTCTCCATTCTTAATGAGTAAAGGCACTAATTCCCTTTAGTTTATACGTCTCTTGAATAAAACAAAGGAGGACCAAAGGCGTGCGAGATGGGAAAGGAAAACGGCTGAGATGGTGTCCACTGGGGTTTCGGGGGGGGGGATGGAAGCGGATTAGGCAGGCGTTGAAAGTGTGTAATTAAAAAAGTTGCTCTGCTGGGTTGCCCATGCTCTGGTTTGGGGGTCTGAATAGTAGCCACAGTCCTGCTTAAACTCCTGCTAAAACAGGGCTAATCCCCCGTCAGGCCTTCCCCCCCGACGGGGCCCTTGGCGCACACTTCCAGCCGTGAAGGGGGCCGATCAGGAGGAACGGCTTTGAAGGAATGGAAATGACCCTGGAGAGCACCGTTGCCGAGGTCTTTGTCTCTCACCTATTCTCCTCCATGTATTTTTTCTCCCCCTCATACAACAAAGGAGATATCTCTG
This sequence comes from Notothenia rossii, assembly GCF_949606895.1. Taxonomy (NCBI): domain Eukaryota; kingdom Metazoa; phylum Chordata; class Actinopteri; order Perciformes; family Nototheniidae; genus Notothenia; species Notothenia rossii. The sequence goes on from NC_136901.1 coordinate 11,675,966, forward strand.
CACGGCCTGGGCCCTGTTTCTAAAGGATTCCCCTGGACAGAGCTTCCAGGAGAGAAAACTCATTTATTTTGGAACAAGGGAAAGATAGACGAGGGAGAAATGTGCAAAGAGCAATGGGAGTTTCCTTTGAATCCCACTGAAAAACATTATTAATAAAAGGACACCGTGATACTGTATGTTTGGGGGCTTTAGACGAGCAGGGAGGGGAGGGTTAGGAAAACATTTTGTAACTTTCTGTTTCTTTCCGAAACCAAGATATTTCATGTATTATACACTAAGCCTTCAGAATAGTATACTATCAATTAATCAATCAACCAACCAACCAACCAATCAATCAATCAATCAATCAATCAATCAGTTAATCAATCAATTTCCCCATATTAGAATCAAATGAGCATTTTTCCAAACAAGAAGTCATTCAAAAGTAGTCAAAATATTAGTACACATCTGCTATAAAAGGCACGGGAAAAGGGAACTCTAGTGTTTTATATTCACTTGTATTGCCCCTTAATGTGATACAGTGGAATTCTGCAGTGTCTCTCTTTTTTGTGGCTTTTAGAACCTGCACGTCTAAGATGTTTCCAAAATGCACCCAATGAAAATGCTTAAAACACACATACCCGCAGGCCATCCAAATATGCAAAATCACGTTAAAAAAACAGCTCACAAAGAAGAATCTGTTGAATCTATATTCCACTCGAGTAGCATCGCATGCAAACACAAACAAACCGCGCTCCCAGAATCCCCCTCATTATCCCCCTTATTATCCCACCGCTGTGAGAAAAGGGTTCTTGTTTGTAACCGGGTGTATCCTCCTCTGAGAGATGTCTGTCCTCCTCAGCATCGACTGATCGATCCCTCTGATGTGAAAAGTGTTTTTGATCGGCCAAGGTTCGTATCGACGGCCCGCAATCCTCCGCTCGCCGGAGACTTCAAAAACAGATACTGTACTGAACCTGACACAAACAACGGGAGAAATGTATGGATCTGGTGCATGCAAACACACACATATGGACTAATGGGGATGCAACCGTGCGCCCCGGGGCACTCTGCGGCTCCTGTCTGGGTAATTGCACGGTATAAACCCAATATCGAGCTCTATTGTTCGCCTCCAGAAGACTAAAAGCCGAAGCATCATGGACTACATGCAGTGCTCAAAATGGCTACATAAAGACTCTCCTACCAGATGCACGACTGCAATGATATCATATTTGATTAGACAACATTTATTATTTGTCTTACATTTTTTTTTTCATGCCCTCTCCCTGGTTTCCTTCCCCATTCCCTTCCACCAGCTCTCCTCCTCCCTCCACGAATCCCCTCGTGTTTGCCCACCATTTGAAAAGGCTGTTAATTATTCATGAGCCTTCCTGTTTGCATATTGACCATACTAAGCCTTTAACTTGATCAAATAGTCATAGGCAGCGATCTGCCCTGCGTGCCCCTCTACCGGAGGGCACTCCAGCAGGCAGTGCAGTTAGAAATCAGGGAGATGAAGCTTTAACCTGTCATTCTTGATACTGTATAGCATGTTGGTATAATCAAAAGGTTGCTATGTACAGCTGGCGCGCATACACACAGCGGACTTCAAAATCCTCCACAGCATGCTCTCAATCAATATTTCAACTGGGTACGCTCTCAAATGTATAATACATGCACCTCTATCTTGATTTTCCTATCTCTATCAGGGAGACGCGGGAATTTTCCAATGGATCTGTTTGCCTGGAGTGTGATAGCCAGTGTGAGAAGATGGAGGGGAACACCATGACATGTTTTGGACAGGTAAGACTCCTGGACACACTTCAGACTCCATCAACGTTCACTTAATGATACTTTCTGAAGGTGGACTGTAGATCAAAACCGCTCCTCTCATTTTTCTATTTAAGATAGTCCCATATCTCTAGCGTGCTGAAGTGGATTTCCAACTTGTTTTTTTTTGTTTCGCGCACCAGATTTGAAAAGATGTATGTGCCGTGTTTGCAAAGGTGAATGCTAGGTTAATGGGAGGAATGATAAACTACTGCGCAGGCATGCTTTTTGGCAAGCACACACTCATGAGAGAAAAATGAGATTACTTTATGACCTTCCCTTAAAGTTACCTTTATGCTCCCAGATTTGATCCCTCACATGTCCTTTATCCACCCAGAAAACATGCAACTTCATAACACAAAAGCACAAATGAGCCACCTGTTGCACTGCTTGTTCTGTCTCCAATCAGGATGAAATTAAGTGTACTTCAAAAGTCCTAGAGCCACACATACTGACATTAAATGTGTATTAATCCACAGGTACACATAAATCCTAACAAATATATAATCTCTCCTGTTAGAGTTAAGAGAGTTTGAGAGACAAAGGGGCAAACATGTAAGAATAATGTTGCTATTAAGTTAGCTAACTAACTAACTTTAGCCACAACTTTTTATCTCTAAAACACTTCAAAAATATTATACAACTCTTTTTTAGGGAATAACACAGGATAGTTATTGGCATCCAAATAATTTTCTTTACCACGCACAATTGGTTTATCTATCAGGTATGTAAATGTATACTTTCTCAAGTTAGACTTCTCAGAAGTTGAGTTATGGCCCATAGTCAGAGGAAATATCTTTTATTGTATTCACATATAGCTAAAAATCATTCAAAGATTGTTTCTGCATCTAGGTATGTTTCACTGAAATACTGTTAATGTATGTTTTCTTGTAATAATTCGGCTTGAGTTGAGTGCTGCTGATAGGAAGCAGGTGTAAGTAAGCAACAACCTTTATCCTTTAGGAGTCGTTAGCTCCACCCCCCTC
>NC_136901.1:11683760-11735664 GCF_949606895.1 Notothenia rossii
CGTCCCCTTGTTGTTGTTTCTCCTTGTCTCCCTGTTTGTTGAATCCATGCCAAACTGCTACATTACTATTCACCACATGGCTGTATATCTCATTATGTCGAAACCCCACAGCCTCTTTGTACATTTCAAGCTACCCCGTCCCCGTCTCCCCCCCCCGTCCCCCGCCCTTCTTTGGGGTCTTCACAATCGATATCTAAAGCAGACGGCACCTTGCTATCCGTAGCTCCATGGTACATGAGACTTCCATTAGCCGCTAATGGCCTTTACAACTAATAGAGTTTTGGAGTCAGGTAGAAGCAGGTGCTATGTTTTTAAAAGAATAATTCTGGCGAGAAGGTGAAAATGGAATACAGAGGGGAAGGATAAATGAAAAGAGATGAATAGTAGGAGAGATTGTAGCCGTGGCATAATGGCAGACACAAGTGCGAGAGGTATGTAAATGGCAAAAGCATTAGCGGTGTTATTATCGAAGAGGAAGTGCTTTTAACTTCCAACCTTTAGGCCTGACTTAAACAGATTTCCCCCCCTCCCCACCCCAACAGAAGATTCAAAAGCAATTTGGGAAGGATTGGCACTTTTAATTCCACATTTATTAGGAGTTATAGTCGAGGAGGACTTACGCTGGGTAGCACGTTTAAATTCCATTAAAGCAACAAAAAGAAAATGTCCATGCTTTGTTAAATAAAGGACTTTTCTCCATCAAGTTATTTTGCAGTATACTGTTCAGAAGAAGAACAAAATAATAGATTATAGACGTACAGATGAAACTTGAAAGTGTTGGCGTATGTAATAATGAGAATACCGCCTTAAATGTATTTATCGTAACATTTCACACATTTTTCAGGACACTACAGAAGGGGGTCAACATGCACCCCGTACACCTCATCATCGATTAAGACATTACGTATTGTCTTACATTCTTTCTTTTAAATGTAATATTTTATATTTATGTTGGATAAATCTACAGACACGCAACAAAGTTAGTCAAAAAAGACCTGAATGTTTAGTTTGGATGTTTTCTTTCCACTATTCTAAAAGAAAACACGTTACGTAAGAAACAAAAAATAGTCAAGAGCCTGAAAACCTATGTACTTACTGTCTTGCTTAAATGAAAAGTGTGGAACTACAGTATGGGCAAGAGCACGACCTGGCATCTCTAGCCTGGAAGTAACTAGTTGAAAGGATAAAGATAGAGAGGTGTGCAAAATGAAGAGAGAAACAAGGAATTGTAGGAAGTAGTTTTTTTGGTACGTTTAAGAAGTGGTCATTGTCTGAGCCTTGCACTTCCTCTCAAATTGCCTTTTTGGTTTCCTGCAATGTTCTTGCTTCTCCTGTTCCTCCGCCTCTACAGGACACCGCTAATTGCAGCTGGCATCATCGGCGGTTTGTTTATCATCGTCATTCTGGCGCTCAGCGTGGCCGTCTCTGTCCGCCGCAAGAGCATCAAGAAGAAGAGGGCCCTGCGGCGCTTCTTGGAGACGGAGGTGAGAGTTTTCTGCTGCTTTTACCATGACTTCATTTTGGTCCGAGGGTACAGAATTTGTAGAATGAATTGCAGCTACAGAATAAATTAGTAATAGCTCTGGGGTTAGAAATGGCTTTAGACACATTACCACTGTTTAATGGGTTGTATTGATCCCGGGGAGGAAATTGGGAAAGATGCCTACCTTATGGGACACAAAATGAACAAGGCAAAGTTTGTTTGCGAAAAGGGACAATTTCAAAGTGTTTTTGATTTGAATAAATGTCTGTTGAATCATGTTCTTTCGCCTAAGGACAGAACACAAAAGGGGATTGAGTCTATGGCCCGCTGATGGGTGTCTTTGATGCATCTTTCTCAGAAATGCCTAACTTAGACACTTTTGTATGTTTCCCTGCTCTAAAAGCCTTTTCCCTTTATCTTTTTGGTTTGTTTTGGGTGCATCGCTTGCCACTTTCTTTGAGTTTGTTAGAAATCCTTTACCTCAAAGTGGCAGTGCACTTTTCCAGACGAATGCTAGACTTAAAAGCAAACCTTGAAACATTAAACCTTGGCTATGGTACTTAGCCAAACCACGCACTGCACGGAAAATTATGCACGGCCACCATCGCCCCATCGATCTGGCCTTGAAGGGAGTTCATTTCTTGGAAGCATTAGACCGCTGAGCAGACTTTATATTCAGAGGAGAAAGTCAAAGATTAAGGTGTAGGTGAGTGCAGGGTTGATGCGCTGATCACCCTACAACACACTCTCTTGTTCCAGCGGTTGTGTCACACTGCAGGTCCGCCGAGTGGCCTTGCCTATAGGAGTGGGGCAGGCTGCCTGTCACTCTGCATTAGTATAATTTACAGGTAGAGGCGGCAGTGTTATAGACAGCTGTCAGGCTGGAGAGGGAAATCAGAGGAGGGCGGCCATGGGCACTTTCTGCCTCGTCCCGGCCACACACATCCATCTTAATCAGGCGGGCCCTGTTCCGACAGCGTCTTGACTGGAAGGGAAGTCTTCAGTCCAAGAATATTCACTAATGTACTGTCACAGTGAAGGATAGGAGGGGGGGGGGGGGGGTGGGGAGGGAGTCTGCAGGGGGATCTTCTTGACCCCTTTTGCATCTCCCGTTATAAAGTTACTGATTTTTGACGGTGACGCAATCCATCTGCAGATCCTTTCATATTCCTCAATTCAAAGTCCGAATATGTTTTAAAGGACACCTATCATGCTATTTTTAAGTTACTTATTTTTATTTTGGATTTCTACTCAAACATGTTCATAAGCTTCCTTGTGCAAAAAACACTTTATTTATTTCAAATTATCTGTCTAAGTATACCTGTATTCAAATTCCGTCCGAAACGCTCTGTTTTAGCGACTGTCTCTTTAAGAACCACTCCTAAAAAAGCTGTCTCCGATTGGTCACCGTTTCTTGGTCTTCCGTATCTTGGCCAAAAGTAATTTGTCTGTGTATTTTGCCAATGAAACGGTATTGGTAAATGATTAAACAATCATCAAAGTTAATAAATGTACCCTAGACGCAATACTCCACCAGGGAATCATGAAATATTGCCAGCCGAGTCAATTTTCCCATCCTCCGGGAAACCTAATAGGGTATAAAAGTAATTAGACACAATCAAATCTTTAACGCCTGACACAAGCTGGCCTACGGATTACAGACATACCACTTATTAAGAGTAGGTCATGGGTTCCATCCCCACGATGCATTAGCAGCTGTGTTTTAGTGTCCTGAGTATCACATTAGCTGAATGGTGAGGAGCTAAGCTATGGATCAATGTTTGATAGTGTTATAATGTGAAGTTGTGATTTATGCCTGCAGGAATGTAGATATTTCATCCGTAGTCATCACCTCAGTTAAAAAAAATGAAGGTTTTGTTGTAAATTGGTATTGTGCAAGTGGTGAGGGCACTCGTTCTACAAAGTAAGGCAAAGCAAGTTTACTAAAATAGAATTTTTTCAACTAGGCATTTCAAGCGCTACACATACAACGTAAAAAGGGCGAAGGAAACACAATAGGTTAAAAACCTGTAAAATCAAGTAGAATACAACAGAAGTTAAAGTTACATGCAAAGAATGATAAAATAATCATGTATCTAAAAATACAGCTCAATTGGTATTAAAATGTTTTAAATAAAACAATTCAAAGTAAAAAAAAAAGCTAGGATTTTGTGCTTTTCTTTGTCTAATCTTGCATTATAAAATCTACTTTTTTTTGTATATTGTTTACCATTATCGCCACTCAGAATCAGGTAGCAGAAAAAATGATTTTATATTCTATTCAAAGGCGGGTTTAAGAAAAAGCTAAGAATCTTGCCTTAAGCTAGGAACCCTGTTCTCCATGTTTAATGTTGAGTCTGAGGGCAGAAAGCAGCAGCAGTATTTCAGAATCAGTTCTTTTAAGGCAGTGGTGGTTTCCTCACATCTCTCTGGGATTTGAATTCTTCCTTTTTAACATACAGTATCAATATATGCATTCTCACTGCATGCATACTTTGTGAATACTCTGTTTACTTTCCATCTGAATGCCTCTCTCCGCTCTCGCCTACCCAGCATACTAACAAACCTGCGCTCCCGCACGCTGTATCACACTTTCCACAAGCTTCTTTTTGGCTGATGAAACTGTACGATAGGCTTTAGACGGCTGCAGAATGTGGATCCTCTATTCAAACGAATAATAGAGCCGAGGCTGCGAATGGAGATCAAGCTTGTCTGGGTGAGGGATATGGGGACAGCCATGGCTCAGGGACTCCCCTTCTCTTTCCCTATCTGCCATTGGTTTTCCTTTTTTAAAACAGAGAGTTCACCTCTTGTGTCAGACAGGAAAAAGAAAGCCTTGAGTCATGCTGTCAAAACGTGATCCGAGCACACGGCCTACATTTACATATCAAGGACATGTTTCAAGGCTGTTGCAAAGCACACCACTTTTCCATTTGTTCTAATATTCTTTTCTCGCGTCTCCCGTTTAGTTGTTCTTCTTTATTTTGATCTCCATTTACCTGTCTGTCTCCCTTGCGTGCAAACACTTTATTCTCCTATCTTTTAGACTCTGTTTTTGTTGTTTCCCACACCTCACTTTGAAGGGGAAAAAAGCCAGACTCACACTGTGGTGCCTCTTAAAGGAAGCCCCTGAAAACAAATTGCTTTGCTCGCAGGGAGAGAGCGCACAAACAGCAGAGTCCCCTCACTGTTGCAGCGTGACCCCGGGCCTTGAACTCTGACCCCGGTGCAATGAAGCAGGACTAATGCACTTGGAGTCGCCCTCCCTTTATCCTTCCCCCCAAGGTCCTCTTCCAGCAGCGTTGAACAGACACAGGCCATGTGAATGTTTCAGCACCGCGGGCTGTGGACAGCTCCCATGCTGCTTACATGCCTTCCACTGTTCTCATACAAGAAGCATTTCAGCATTCAGAGGAGCTGGACAGCTCCCGTTGTTCACGCCAGGGCAGGCTGGCTGAACACAGGCACGGGATGTCGTTACAAAAGCACATCGTGCAGCCAGCTGTTGTTCAAATATACTAAAACTCATGTTCAATCTAGTCAAAAAAAATCACCTTTTCATGTATTGAGGCCAGGGCACATTTTTAAAGTGCACATTTCACATCTTTTTAATAATTTGAAAGAAAATACAAATAGCTTTTTTGCAGCGGAATTAACAAGACAGACTTCTTTTAAAGTCCAAAATTGAAACATTAGATTACATTTCTTTAATTTCAGCCCCTATTTAGAAACTTTCCCTTTAAACCCTTTAGGACTTGCCTAAACATTTGATGTGATGTCGCTACAGTATCGTTACAGTCATTGTCTGCTCCAGTGAGGTTCGAACAACTTTGAAAGACACAAAAAACACTGACCAATCAGAAAGGAGTAGACTTTTTTGGTTCTCTTAAAGAGACAGTCACTAAAACAGAGGGTTTCAGACGGACGGTGAATACAGCTGTTTTCCGACAGACAGAACACAACGATATATACATTTACTTTAACAACATTGATTGTATTTCAGTAAATTCACAATGTTGTGCATCGTAAATGATAACCAAATATGCAATAAATAAGTCTGATGGATCAAGTAATAGCACAATTAGAACTTTGTGCACAATGGGTTAATAAAGATTGTTTACAGATCTAAGTGATTAATTTATATGTAGTAACTAAGCAGTACAGTAAAAAGACTGCTCTTTAAATGCAGATGGAGGATAAGTGAGATCACTGCTGCTGGGATGGACTTGCTAATACCAAGAATGAATGTCCTTGCATACTGATAAGCACACTCTCCTGCTATCATGCTAATGTTCATAATGAGCTCACCATGTGTCATTGTGGTTTAGCACAAGAATATTGTACAAGGCCATTATGACACCCAATTTAAAAAGGAAAATGTGGTGATCATTGTTGTATGGAACAATGTTAGGGAGCAAATGGTCATGCCTTCAGCTAGTTCTTTTAGCCTAATAGTTAAATTAACATTGGAAAGGACTCTCATGCATGTATCCCCTTGGTGCTGCATTGTGTCTTATGATCCTTTTAGTAATACCACATTTCATGACCCTCTTTAACCTTCACTAAGCTATTCTGACTACAGAGTTAAAATTGAATGATATCCCTAAACAATGAACTATTCTGTAGCTCACCTAGTTCCACCTAATTCCACCTACACACACAACAAATGTAGCATTTTATATGTTAACATGAAAGCGTACACCCGAGGGTTTTGCAATGCAACTTTCTGTTTGAGGACGTTGTTAACTTACTCAATACGGAATAATTCTGTGAATGTATTCCTGCTCGAGGCTTGAACACACTGCTTATTTGTCCAATGAAGCATCCGAATCCTCCACGCCGAGCCACCGGCGAAGCTCATTTGGCAAAGGCGAGGTGCATTATTAGCTGGTAAATAAAGTGGCGTGATGAGTGTGTGTGTGTGTGAGAACGAGCTCAAGAGAGCTTTTCAGGCCATGGGTGTGCGGCGTCTTATTTAATAGACCCCTCCACTCCTCATCAGAGCAGTCCAGCTTTGTCCTAATCTAACAATAACAGCTACAGCCTTTCACCATCTGCTCATACTCCTGCTCCGTCACCTCCTCCCTGTGCCTCGTCTGCTCTCTCTCTCTCTCTCTGAATCTCTTCATTTCTCTCTACCTAGAGCACCTTGTTATTCAGGCATTGTATGCAGCAACAAGCTGATGCTCTTTGGCCAAATATCAGGCTGATGGATGTGACCAAAGCTTGTCCGTCTTGTCGTTGCAAATACATCTGATTATATGTAATTTATTATTTTTATGCATTACGTTCTTTTTTTTAATAAACTTTATTTTCCTTTTTCTTAAACAACACATACAGTTTCAGTTTCAGTGACAAAAAATTGCAGGTTGTCCATTTTTTGTTAACCCCCCCACCCCCCTACAAAATAAGACAAGATTAATTGTACAAAAATATTTTTGAAATAATAAACGAACAGATGGTTGAAAACACATAACAATACAAATAAAATAAAATATATGACAAGGTGGAGATACATGTTAATCATGGTTGACTACAGATAATCTGTGTTCTAATTCAGTTTTTTTTAATAAATATAAATCAGTTAGGGAAGAGTAGGCAGTTTCAAACTTTTCATGTACGTTAAAAATGGTTGCCAGGTCCTATAAAATTTACAAGTGGAGCCACCCAAAGTACACTTTATTTTCTCCATGTGTAGAAACATCATAAGTTCTGTCACCCAGTGGACATGAGTGGGAGACGCCTCCTGCTTCCACCTCATAAGTATAAGTCGCCTCGCAATTAGGGAAGCAAAAGCAACAGCGTTTGAATAATGTCTGGAAAGGACAATGTCGTCCGGGACGACTCCAAAAATTGCAGTAAGAGGAGAAGGGGTAAATGTTACTTTAAAGATCTTAGAAAACGTATCAAATATGGATGTCCAATAATTATGACGATTTGGACATGTCCAGAAAGTATGGATGAGGGACCCTGTTACTGACTTACATCTGTTGCATAAGGGATCTACCCCTGGATACATCTTTGCTAGTTTTTCCTTTGATAAATGAAGGCGGTGTAATACCTTGAATTGGAGAAGGCCATGTCTGGCACAAATTGAGGAAGAGTGAACTCTTTGAAGGATGGACTGCCATCTGTTATTTCAAATGCTAGATCATCTTCCCACTGAGATCTGATTGTTGAAAGAGAGGGAGAATGCAGGGAGGAAAATACATTATACAACACCCTAATTACTCCTCTATTCTGCACATTTATTTCAAGAATTCTGTCTAAGGTTGTTTCCGCTGGTTTATTTGGAAACTGCGGGTATTTACTACGTGTGAAATTTCGAATTTGGAAATATCTGAAAAGATGGCCGGGTGGAATACAAAATGTTTCTGTCAACTGACTAAATGAGGCGAATACCTTGTTTATATACAGATCTTCAAAACTACGTATTCCCCCATTATTCCAGATCTTAAAAGCAGAATCCATTACAGAGGGTGGGAACATATGGTTCGAGTAAATCGGTGATGGTATAGACATCTTATGTAACTGTACCCAGATTCTAAGAGAACGATATACCAATGGATTACTCTTGTAGGTATACAATTCCAATGGAAGAGCTGATCCAAGCAAAGCCGGCAATGAAGTTCTACCGCAGTAGGCCGATTCAATAAGAATCCAAGCTGGTGTCTCTGTAGAAGGGGCACTTAGCCAATAGAGCATACTCCCTACATTCGCCGCCCAATAATAGAATTGGAAATTGGGTAGGGCTAGCTCTACCAAAACCCAATACGTTCTTTTGAAGGACTAACAACATCTCAATCTGTCACTTGGGTAGCTCTGGGTCACCCTGGCCTAAAGGCTGTTTTAAATGTAGTTGATATGAGGTACTTCCATCCAAATGCAGTCTATTATCTATCGTCAGTGGCAGCCGGCATGTCCCCAGACGGGAGCCATGCTGAGTCTGAAGGTAAACCATGTACTGCTGTGGAAGGGGACTTAAGATGATAACAATATTTTAGTTACCTAAAAGAAAAGATTGCAATAATAAATTAATATCGCTTAAGGTACGCTATGTTTAGAATATTTTAATCTATTCTTTATCCAAATCAACCAGACCCTATTGATACAAACTATGATCTTATTTGCAGAAAGTCTCTTGCGCGTGAATTGCTAGCGTAATTGGTTGTGTCATCGTGTGACTTTTTACTGATAGTCACACAAAAAGCAACGATATTTCAACAATGCAAAGAGATCTAGGTCATGTCCATTTATTTGACCATCAGCCGATAATGAAAAATGGTCGGATTCATGTCAAAATATCTCAAGTCAAATCGAACAGTAATGCAGTTGGCTAAAGGATTAGGATGTAGGTTATTATACAACCTCCAGCCACCTCACTCCCCTCCCTCAATATGTATCCCTCATCCTCCATCCACTTCCCTGTCAGCTCACTCACTTCCTGCGGTGACATGTCAGCAGGCTAACACCGCGCCTCCAGGCCCCGGGCCATAACAGCGGCCATTAAACGACGTGTCATTGCCGAGCTGTGGGCAATGTCATCCTTTCTGTTGCCCCGCCTGGCGTTGCGATGGCCGCTCCTATTGTGCTGACGGTTTTATATCACATTAAGTAAGTGCTTGTGTGGCCGACCGACTGATATATGGTCTCATTATATTGTTTGATGGCCGTGGTTGAGCTGGGTGATTATGCCGCTGATAAACCGCGGCGAATGGGGCGCCCGATAGGCTCATTAAGACTCGTATCGATCGGGGGCATTGACTTCCTGTGGAGCTAATATATCCTCTATGTGTGTGGTGTCAATATTTGCGCTTATGTGGAATATACATGTGTTCTGAGATACATGTATGCTACTTCCTTTTGGCTCAGTGTTCTCCTCCTCGGTTACAGGTCCTTTATATTTACTAGCCGGGGCTTTGTTGAGCGGCTACTGGTGAGGCGGGCGGGTGGCCGGCCAGCTGCTGGGATGCTGTTCAGTGTCAGCTGTAACTGGCAGCCAGGCAGTGCGGAGGAGGCTTGTCATAACCTCGAAATTGGAATTGTTTTGTATGTGCACAGCTGGTGAGCCGCTACTCTTTGTCGGCTGTGATAGCAGGTGACACCACCCTGTGATTTGCTCACGCCGCGGCCCACATAGGTAACTGCCAGTTTCGACAGAACTCCACACACCTGAATTATTTGTATTTCACAAATCCCTCCGTGCACCAGCCAAATTCACGACTATCAGGACAAGGCAGGCTGGCTGCTTTTTTTTAAAAAGCCTCCTTCTCTTTCCAAGACTTGTTTTTTGTTGATTAGAATAAAAGGATGCTCCACTCTTAAGACATGTTTATGCATGCAGAGTGCCAAGAGCAAGAGGTTACAAGTGTTTTGACTTAAATCAAAAGAAGTGCTTCAGGTTTTACATAAAAAAGCCAAGAGGAATGCTTTATTTTCCTAGCCATAAAAACAGTTGACGAGGATAAATGGACTTAATTTGTGTTGTGTGTTTTGTCAGTTGGTGGAGCCCCTGACCCCCAGCGGAACGGCCCCCAACCAGGCTCAGCTGCGGATCCTGAAGGAGACGGAGCTGAAAAGGGTCAAGATTCTAGGATCTGGAGCTTTTGGAACAGTGTACAAGGTCAGTGTGTTGAATTGTCGCCTCCTTATTACACATCCCACATCAGCTCGTTGGCATGAAGACAATCAAATAAAAAGCTTTTCCGCTTGCAATTATAATTGACAACCTAAACAAGAAGCACCAACATTTCCCTTTGTGTCAGTGTCTCCTGACGGACATGAGTCCAGGGCCGCTCTAGGACCTGGAACAGAAACTGGAGTTTGCTTGCCAACTTCACTGCCCTTGGCAACATTATTCATAACACCCTGCAACTCATTGAATACGTATTTGTAGCTTCTTTTTTTACCACCAAGGCCTTTGGTAAAGTTAGATGTTATGACCATAGCTTATCTACATAAACAAGTGTTACAGCCATATAAGAATCAGAGCTATTTGTTGTGAGTAAAAACAACCACTTGGAAGCAAGGATGAATTGACTAAAATGTGATGGTTAAAGGTCACTGTGACTTCATGTTAGTCCCATTTTTGTAAAAGTGATCTCTCTATCCCATGGGGACATTACTTAAAATTATGCACGAACGTCAATGTTTCCACAGTTTCTAGTTTTATTTGTATTTGAGGAATGTAAGCGGGACAGAAGACACCGTTAAACACAGTAAGTCCCCATCAACATCATCATGGCTGTGGACATGTTTATTGAAACTGCATTTATGGTGATTACTTGTACATTTCAGGGCATTTGGGTGCCAGAAGGTGAGACAGTGAAGATCCCTGTTGCCATTAAAATCCTCAACGAGACCACCGGCCCGAAAGCCAACGTGGAGTTCATGGACGTGAGTATTTATGCCCGCCGCAATTTGTGTCCGTTTTCGCCCTGTGTGTTCCTGTTTGTTCCTCAGCCTTGTCGAAAGAAATGGCCGAGCCTGTCACTTTGTGGGATTGTGCATTCGGCAGTAAATTCTTACGAGAGTACCTTCTCAGTCAGAGCCGGTGATAAAGTGAACTTCACAGCGCTATACGGCCAGGCATGTATCGAACGAGAGTCTATTAAAAAACAGCACTTGTTTATGAGAAATGGCTTTATTGGAATCCAGGAGTGATAGAGGGGAGGAGGAGAGGAGTAAGCTGGGGAGTTTCCCATTCTTCCTCCCTTATCTTCGTCACCTTTTCTTCCAATCTGTCTTCCACCTATCTTTCTTTTCACACACCTCTACTGTAATTTACTTATAAAGAGGTTTCGTAATCTTCAATATCGTCTTGGAGGTTTGCTCCAAACTGTTAAAAATCTTAATATAATAATGCATCAAAAGTCTGGAGATAGCTGCTGAATAAATGTTAGTGCAATGTATGGCTCACCAACCTTAATGTTAATGAGATAAATAAAACACAAACACAGACATTGGTTGAGATGAATTATTATTCAGTTGCGCAACAACAATAATAATCAGGAGTACAACATCACCTGCCAATCGCGGAAATGTCCCCCAACAGTAGCAACAATCTTACAGCATATACTGTATAGCCACTGCAGTGAACACACACACATCTGATCATGCAGCCTACCACACAAAATGTCACATGTTTGTCCCTCTGAAAGCCACACTTGTATATATTGAAAAGTCATCATCTCGTGACATCCTTAGGAGTAGTAAACTAACAAAGGTTAACTGTTTTTATAACCTGAGGCCTTCTCTGAACTTCCTCTAACCTCGGTGTCAGCTCACTTTAAATGAATACATCTATTGATAATTCAGAACGACGATTGTCTCTCTAACTCTGTGTGACCCAACTCAGTAACACACATCATATAGCTGAGCGTGTGACCTTAATGAATATTCCAGAAATACGCTGTAATAAGGATTGCCAAAGTAAGTGTCCCGGTCCCAGCGTTTGCACCCGACGGCCACCATCATTGAGCAAAAGGAACTAGGAGGGATATGCTTTTGCTGTTTTGAAGAAGCCCGCAGAGATACTTGTCAGATATTCAGTTCAAATATTAGATTTCAATGCTTTTTGGTTGCCAGGGAATACACACTTGTTGATAAAGACGTTGTATTCCTGTCTCCGACCTCATTCCCTGTACATAGAGCAGGATCTGCTTGGCTAAATAACGCATATAATCGGCTCTATTCAACTGAATGATGAAGCACACAAGCTCTGATAAGTATTGGGCAAAGATAAGCTAAAACTTTATCATGAAGTCTTCAATTGTAATCTTGTTTTTTTGCGAGAAACTCAAGTTAAAACCTAGAAAAATTTGATAAAATGCTCTCATTCTGTTCTGTTCCTGCGTTTTCCTTACTCATCTCCCTCTCCTCCTTCCCCTGTTCCTCCCAGCGGGGGTCTCCGTCCACCCAGAGCCAATATGCTCCGTCTGCCGACTTGTTAAACAGCAATCTAAAGGCAGGCTCACGCTTCACAACTGGGAAACCGGCCACTGGAGTGCCGGCTCCAAACACACTCGGAAAACCCACACACACAAACACGCATAAGCAAACAGCGCGCACTTTACAACAAAAGGCCCCCCCGGGTGGCGGCGGCCTCGCATGTCGGTGATTTTTTTTACTTGTGTTGGCATATATGTGACGCGAGAGTGCGGGGTTGAATATTTTGTGTGAAATGCAAAAGCCACACTAATTTAGCAACACACACCTTTGCTGCGGCTTCTTCTTCTGTGCCAGGCTATCATTGTGTGTGTGTGTGTGTGTGTGTGTGTGTGTGTGTGTGTGTGTGTGTGTGTGTGTGTGTGTGTGTGTGTGTGTGTGTGTGTGTGTGTGTGTGTGTGTGTGTGTGTGTGTGTGTGTGTGTGTGTGTGTGTGTGTGTGTGTGTGTGTGTGTGTGTGTGTGTGTGTGTGAGCTAGATGGGAAAGGAGGGTCAGCCGGCAGTAATGGAGGTCAGCGCTCAGGGAGATGAGAGAGAAACACACACACACACACACACACACACACACACACACACACACACGAGGAAGAGTTTAGCTGGACGTAGTTTACGAGTCGCGAGTCTTTTGGGATCACCGGCGCGGAATAAAAGCTTCTTCGTCTTTCTGTTACACACACTCTCCCTCCCTTTTTTCTCTTGATCCCGAGGTGTTGGCTGGAGTTGTGTAATGTCAGGCCAGTTGCAGAGGAGCAGTGGGGGGGAGGGGGGGGGGGGTGGTTTTATGAAGTGGAGATGTAGTGGCACCACCTTGGGCCGCGAGGCTCTGTTTAAATCAGAGCCCTGATGGTGCCAGAATCCTCTCTATGGCCTATATGCCCCCCCCCCCCCTCCCCTGTTTAGAATTAATCCACACGGCCACCACTCTCCCTCTAAGCTCATTCTTTAGCACCTAAATTTAAAAAGGCACCTCATTTATCTATCAGCCAGCCCCGGGGCCAAGCCTGGATATACACCTCCTCGACCGTATGCAGGGAGTGCGTCCTTGAGTGTGTGAGTGTTTTAGAGAGCGTGTCCGCATGTGAGAGCGCGTGACTGAGAGGCTGGAAGTGAGTGTTCTTTAAACTCATGAGTGCAGCTCCTGCTCATGCACACACACGCCGGACACGAGTACCAACCCCTCGCTATCATGACACTTCATCACCGCCGCACATCCTTCTGCTCGCAGTGCGGCAATAACAATTACCCGACGTGGAGTCCCAACTCTACGTCCATCTGCTGCGGGAAGACACGCATTCACACGCAGAGGTATTGGAAATCAAACACACTGTATTGGACAGGCAGTGTGTAAATGCTCGACTCGCGTTGCGGTGTTTCGATGCTGCAACATTTCATAACCTCTGTGTTTTATACACCATCAAAAATGGATGGAAAAAGGCAGCTTGGAAGAGGGTTTCTGCAGGATTTTCTCGCACAGTGCGAATACTCTGTGGACAGATGCTGTGCATGCATATACAGTCATCATCCCACAAGTCCTAATTTATGCATCTTACTCCACCTACAGTAGGAAGTCTTTGGAATACAGGGCAGAATTATACCATGGATTATAGATGCAAGGACAGACACAATTCTACTACTCCTCCATGAGTAGAATATCCACAGCAGGTGTTCCTAGTCTTGATGTCGAGATTCTGAAGGCTCCAACACAAATGAGTGTCACTTTACTATTCTAAATTTCATGCCAAGACACTAATTGACTGTGGAAATAAAATACGCTCCTATTTTCCACAATACATAGATCACAGTAAATAGAGGAAAAACTTGTTTTGTATTCACAGCCATGAATTGCGACAGCCTTCTTTAGTCCCTCTTTGTCCCTTTCCCCCCCCCCCTCTCACCCAGGAGGCCCTGATCATGGCCAGCATGGAGCACCCCCACCTGGTGCGTCTGCTCGGCGTGTGTCTGAGCCCCACCATCCAGCTGGTCACGCAGCTCATGCCCCACGGCTGCCTCCTCGACTACGTGCACGAGCACAAGGACAACATCGGATCGCAGCTGCTGCTCAACTGGTGTGTCCAAATCGCCAAGGTAAGCGGCTCGGTCACGAGTGGACGGCATCTGGCGCTTGGCAGGTGTGACGCTTGTACTAGATATTATGGGTTTGTGTTAATGTCATTGTGACTTGTTTTTTCTCCAAAGCCAGCATGTGGCGGATGGTGACATGAGGAGGCTCGCCAAACTCAGTGTCACCCCGAACAAGGTCCAAATTTGCAAAAACATGATATGACTGACGTTCCAAATTCCTATTTAAACAGCTTTCTAAACAGCTTGAACAATGTCCATGATCCCAGTGACTTCTCAGTTACGTGCACCAGGCTTTGTAGCATTGTAAGATATATGCCAAATGCGCGCCGGTTTACTGTTGTTGACTTGTTTTGAATCTCTTTCCAGTTCGACCCTTATTATCATCACTATTTGACACGCTGATCATTTCCCCAACCCTTCACAATGACTTTGAACTCCGTTTTGGAAGCACATCAACACGCATTATTCCTTTAGGGAATGAGTGACAGGGCAGGAAATTGACAAATTAAAAGCCCATTCTCCGAGACAGCAGTAAGGCTTGAAATACTGTGTGTACCTTTGCTTAGCTACAGAGCATTTGTTTGCAAATGAAGTCGATGCAGCTTGGTAGTGCGACTATTGGATGAGATTTGAAGTTATAACTCTGGGATGGCAGTGCTAGGCTGCTTTTACATGCTGGGCAGGCAGACATCTGCTGTGATACAGAAGCTTCCCCCCAACATCAGCTCTGACAAGACAAACAACTGTTTATATTCTGCCAGTGGATTTTTGTGCTCTCCAAATGTGCCAGTTGTATAATGAAGATGTGTGGTTCTATCCACTTAAGTTTCCTGAGCCTCCACGAAGCGCTTGTATAATACAAATATTCCACTGGTCAAGCCAATGATCTTTGTCTACTGACAGAGCATCTGTGTTGCTTAACCGCAGGCCAAAATTCAAGACAAAATGATGGTAGAAAATCATATTAACAATTCAGGGATGTTGCCAGTGTTATGGAAGAGTGTGATCACAGTACTAACAAATCAAATGGAAATCAGCCATTGTTTTCCATCGCAACAATATAATTGTCAAAGAAAGGGAAGTTCACGTGTGTTGGGAAATGTTTATTTTCATCAATCAAACCCTTTTTTATATTGCTTTATCTCTAAGGACGCATTTATCTTAGGGTGATGCCATAAAAAAACAGTAAAATCATAAATGACATGTTTCATAAGTAACCCGCTTTGCCATTCTTCATATCATTTCCTCTTTCCAAAGGACTCCCCTGTCTGTCGGGCCTTTGGAGTTGATTCATATTGGTCATTGTTAAAGGCAATATTCTCTTTCACATGCTTGTTTCATTTATCTGAGTTTGGGATGAGAGCTCTGGTCTCACCGGGTTGTGGGTTAGTGTTGGAGGTCTTAACCCTTAATTCCCCCATGATGGATGATTCCCAAGAGCCGGAGCAGCAGGTTACTTAAGCAGGTACTTATTGCCGTAATTGGATTCGATTTCACCTGTAGCGGCGGGTGGGGGGGGGAGGGGGAGGGGGGGGGGAAGGGGGGGGAGTGTCTTCTAGATGGGAGGAAGAGCCAGAGAGGAGATGATTCACAACTCTCTTCAAAACACACACTACATACATGCAACTGTGTATTATTTGATTCCAATAACTGTCATTTCTTGTTGTGTGTTGATGTCGAGCGTGCACGATGGTGCCGGACTGGTTTATTGGAAATCATTTTTTATCGAGTTGAATTGTGAATCAATTTGGTCCAATCAATATTGTTTCTTGTGTTCCTACTTTCCTCTGAATTACCTATCCTTTCCATTATTGCTTGCATTTCTGTCAATAATGGTTTGTGGATGGAGACACACCAAATGGTCTCTAGCTATTCTGATATCCGAAGAGAATTTTAAATTGATAGAAATCTATGAAATCATGAGCCTACTTCTCACTTGAGTTATTACCTCAGTGAACATGTTCCTCACAAGTTAATGGTTTCAAGTCTTCCTCAATACAGCTTGATGTTTATTTGTTAATCATTGTGCCATTTAGAGTCAAAAATATCAAGTAGTGTATGCTTTCGAGCGGGTACCTTGTGATTGACAGGTTGCTTCCACTTCTGTTGTGGCAGTCTACGGTTTTAAGCGTTTTTATTGTTAAACAATCATCATTATTATATTTTACAATTATAAAATGGTTAACGTTGGCTATTCCAATAATTCTAGAGTCAGGGGAAGAGAGTAGACATTTAATGTATTTACAAAATCCCATAGATTGTGATGTGTTCATCTGGAGTCACCAACGTGCTCTCATTCTCCCCTCAGACATGATGCTAGCATGGCTAACAACTAAGCTGAACCACATCAAACTGCTCATGGATCAAATCGAGTCAATTACATTCCCCTCTTGATGATACAGGTGTGTGTTCCCAGTTGCAGCAGGGAGTCTATTTAACAGCATGTCATGGAGCTGATGCTAATGCCAGGTAGCGTGTTTGCTCTTTGTTTTATTAGCCTCTTGGATCCACCCCACAGTTCCTCAATCACAAAGCCCCGAGATATTTTTCAAGGCAGAAAAAGACAGACATTCTCTGCGCCGTGTTACTTTCCATTCATGTGTGCTTCTTTGTGTGTATTTGAGCACATGCCGAAGTGTGTTTGAGCATGTGAGGAGAATAAATAACTCTGAGACCTCTTCCCTGAGTGATCTTTGCACTCTCAAGGTAATGATGGGGAACCTGTCCTCCAGGTAAAACAGCATCCTTTGGAAAGGCACACCATTTTCTAGAAAAGGGTAGAACAATTTTCCCTTGGACTTCAGTTAGCTTTGAAAAGGGTATAGTTAAGACAGAGGACAGAAGACAGGAAGGGAGGAAGAGGAGTAAATAGCATAGAGAGGGATATAGAGGGGCCATAGGATACAGTTGATACATTCATCAAAGGCACCTTATTGTATTCCTTATATTAAAAATGCCAGGAGTAGAATTATTGGGTTATAACTTAATAACTTCATTATATCATATCCGCTGTTCAATATGAAGCTCTAGCCAGAAAACAGTTAGCTTAGCTTAACATAAAAATGGCAACATGGAGGAGAAGCATTTATTATAGCTTGGATGCTTTTGTTATTACGTCTGGATATATTTAACGGTGAGGGGGGGAATCAAACAAGTAGAAGAAAGATTTCATTCACTGAAACCGTCTCTTTGTCCTGACCTTTGCTTTCCATTATATACTTTGCTGCTAATACTTGCACTCTTCCATAGCGAGACATGGTAAACCTTCTAATCGTGACCACACAGCATATCCCGAAGTGAATTAAAGAATGTCAACACAATTAATTCAGGATATGTAATTGAAGCAAGTGTAGCCTGATAATGTTTGACACAAAAAGGGAAATACCTACTTCTGAAATGTCTCCTATAGCTAAGGACTATTGCACAGTGGAACCAGTGAATACCTCAAGACAGCGCCTAAATAGATTACATGTACTGTTTCACCATAATGTGGTGGCAATTTGCCATTTCCCCCCCAACCATCGCCACAACAACAGCACGAACAGCGCCCGTGTGTGGGTGCTGACCCGGGCAGGTGACCGCTGCGCCGCAAATTGATTGGCCGAGGCCTGTCGCCAGGCAGTGACTCTTCATCACTGAGTGTTTTGGGCATTGAGATAATGGCCCCCATTAATCTCCAGCCACACTCAGGGCTGCCCCGCTCTCACCGCCACACACACACAATGAGTGACGCTCGCACAACGGCGCACACATGCTTTAACACACATTACACTGGACACACACAGAGGTCTCTTTAGATCTGTGTGAATGGCTTCTAATTTATTAGTCTCCATCATTCTTTTCCTTTTTTTCTACGTCCCTTTTTACTTCTTCCTGTTGGTGTCCTTTCCTTTATTTAGTTTCCTCATTGTCCTTTCTTCACCTCTCCTACAATCTTTATTTCATATCCTTTCCTTTCCTTGCTTCATCTTTTATGTCTTCCTTCTCTTTCAAATCCTTTTCTTACTATTCGTCTACTGTCTACCCATTCAGCTTTATCCCTCCCTTGTCTTTCCTCTACTCGATTTTAAACATGTCTTTAAATCTGTCTATTCTCCGTTACCATGGTGGCCATGTGCTTGGGCTCACAAAGGGCAAAGTTCACCCTAGATCTCCTTCCACATACCCTGAAGTGACCCTGTATGTGTTTGTGTGCAAATGTTTGTTCAGTTGTAGAACACTAGCTCTTTTTTGAATGACCCCGTTCTCGTATTTATGTCTCTGTCTGCATCTCCCTCTTGTCTCCATCTTCTCTTCATCACTCACTAACTGATTCTCTCGTTTTCCCCTTCTCTTTCTCACACTCGTCCTCTCACACACACATACACAGCATCTTTTTTTCATTAGGTTTTGGATTATTAATGGTATAATTAGGTTTGGGATGTATTTTAATGAACAAATCAATCACTGAATTAAATATGGGATCGGAACTGAGTGTATGCGAGGCTACGGGAGTCTTTTAATTTGGCTCTCATCTCCTCCAGTCTAACTTTCTCTCTCCCTCCGTCCTCCTCTCACAGTCTCTCCTCAGGCTCAGTATAATGGAAGTCGCTGTCCTGCCGGTGAAATGATTGTCTTTGGCAGTGTAGCCCCGGCTGGACATGGGTCTTGATTGGTTTGTGGGGGGATGGCGCCTTGATGGAGGCTTGAATCTAGGCCACATACTAACATTTTGTTGGTGAGCAGTGAAGGGGTCGGTATAAGCACACCCACTGGCGAACGTTGGACTGACGTTAGAATCCCTCAAGTAGCACTCTTCAATCTTGGCACGGTTTTACAAATTCACCTCAGATCATTTCTCCAGCTCAATCCTGTACTATTTTGAAACATGTTTGGAAGCATGTGTGATGTCACCTATTAGTTTGTGGACTACAGTTACATCTTGGCCAGCGCCATATTGGATTTTAGTCGTTGCAATTCTGTTTTTTTTGTTTTTAAATCATAGGTCGCTGAAGTCTAGGGCTGAACGATTAATCAATTTTAAATCGATATCGCGATATTAAATGATGCTATTATCAAATCGCAAAGTCTGCGATTTTTTTTAACGTTTCTTTTCTACAATTTTTTTACAATTTTTTCTTCTTGTGTGTCAGTCATCCACACCAATCAGAAGTGCTGTGCTCCACATGTACCAGCCATTGTTAACCAATCAGAAGTGGCCCATGATAGAAGGTGATAGAAAGATTGATCCAATCACCTGCCAAGTATTTTTGAAAGTGCCTGCCCTTTCCAAATGGCTTCCAATGGAGCTTTCCTAGATGGTCTGGTGAAACAAACCATCTGAGTCAAGTTAGTAATGCTCCATCACATGTTTCTATTACAGGGTGAATCTTAAACTGAAGCTTGACTTTAAAGCAACCCAACGGATGTTTCATGTAAGTTTAGTTCTTTCACTCGTAGCTCGGGCTGCGGGGGTGCTAGAGACGGGAGCACGTTGATACAACCTTCCTAGCCGGAGTTATGGCCGCATTTTACAATAAACTTACGTTGGGTCGATTAAAAACAAATATCGCAATTCAAATCGCAATCGCAATATTCGTCTGAAAAATCACAATTAGATTTTTTCCCAAAATCGTGCAGCCCTACGCTGAACTACGACGAAAACAAAAAACTTTGAAAAGTAAGAACACAGTTTGAAAGAAAACACAAAGATCCACAAACAACTGTAGGCCCACTCCTCTATCAAAAATGTGCAATATGGTCTACTTTAATTAAAACTCCACCTTTTACAACATGCTGTATTTTACAAACAGTGGAGCATTAACCAATTAGAAAATCGCTTCCTAAGGGTAATAAATAGGCGCTGACACATTTGCTTACATGTTGAGAAAAGGTTTCCTCTTGGTGTACAAAAACCATGGCAACATCATTAAAATGGACAGTACATGCTTCGGGCTATGTGCATGGAAAAGCACATACAGTCAAAAAAACACTCTCATAAACACACACACTTCTTTTTTCAATTGCTTAGTCAGGGAAAGTCAAATCTGTGCACTTCTTAAATGTGTCTCCCAATCTTTGGCCCCATGTGTGCTCAGCCATGTGTTTATATTCTTGTGGGGACACATCAACATGTACGCTCGCACATCAGAGTGTGTGCTCAGATTTGCATCCCGAAGTGGCTCCCCGGAGATGCCACCCGATGACTGGAGATCCAATCTGGTCAAGCTTAGCGTGGAGCCCTCTGTGTCATTGGCTTCCCTGCATACGCTGCTCTGTGCTGAGCAAACACATCTCGCCTGTTCTCATTAGCCAAGCCTTAACACTTCATTCCCCTCCTGCACTATCTCTCTCCCTGCCTCCCTCAGCACACATCCTTCATATTTTCCTCCCTCATTGAAGGATGGATTTCAGTCTTTGCCTTGAATCAAATCACCTTCTTCTCCTTGCTCATGTTATCCCATCTCGATAAGAGGGACGTCTCAATGGACTGCATGCAGGCTTGGACATGTGTATTTAGACATTTAAACCCATGTTGAAATATGTTCTGATATTGTACCCTTGTGATATGTATGTATTGTTTGCTAGGGCGATACATTAGCTTTATGTAACAGCAACCGGCTCAAATATATCTGTCTGTGTCTATGTCTCATGCTATTTGAGCAGGCTTTCCTTTGTGTGCTTCCTAAAAGTTCTCCATGCTCCGTTTGGTATCCCAAGGAGTTAGTAGAACACATCTTTGTTTTGCATATATAGCCCTCACATCTTTATACCTCATTGAAAAGCACTGCCTGTTAGCTCCCTCCCGTGGGAAGCCCCAAGAGACACTCATAAAGCATATCTACTTGGATCTTGCTTGTAAGAAGACTATTAAACATGTTATATATTTACATATACAACTATATTAAGACAACATACTAGAGTTCAGAGATCAGTGCTCGTCTCCATCATGTTGATGTGAATAGAAGGTGTTTCAACAGGAACAATTGTCTATAGAGCGATGAAAACAATTATGATTATGGACTGACACAGTAAAATGACTCCTGCCAACAGTGTTAGTTTATATTCCTGTTAATGGATGAGAAGCAAACAGATCCGCCTGTTTATTATTAACATGTTGAATGTGTGTTTTCTGAGGCGCGCCATTGTATGTTAGAACTATCGTTTTAATGTGTGTACTTTTGGCCAAATGATATCCTCAGGTTTAACGCCATTTTGGGTGGCTTGTACTTTATCTTAGTTTAAGTACATGTTTGTCACCCACTTGGTTTGTTAAACCTATTTTGTTGCAGAAATACTAAAATATAGTTTCCATAAAAGTGTCTTGAATTTGCTAATGTTAATAATTCAAACTCAAAGTCTTCTTACTATCTGCTTCCAGAGCTTCAGTAGATGAAGTTTACATATCAGATGGAACTGTGGAATTAAAGTTGTCCATGTTGGTTTGAAATGAAACCACCAAAGTTGCCGCGAGGCATTTGAGTTAGTATATGGAGTTGTTTTTTTCTCATCTGAAGGAATACTTTGACTGTAAAAAAAAGACCTTGTGTACTCTCTGGCTGAGCTGCCTTGTTTGTTGTTTTTTTCTAAGGTTTTTCCTAGTCTTTTTGCTTTATTTTAAACAGTCTCTCAAATCCATGCACATAGAGACAAGATACAATGGAAGTCAGGGCCAAACAAAAAGAGACAGCATAATAATCACAAATGAATTAATCATGTCTCGATCGTGTTCACCATTGTCGGTTAAGAACATTGTAGTCAATGATCCTTTTACTTTTTCTTCTGTTACAAATTATCAAGTTACGGTGAATTTAATACAGTCAGCAGCCTCCATGCCGTGTCCATGTTCAGCAATTCATTTCCCAGGGGCTTCATTAATATTGCAGTCCCACAATTCTTTGCATCTCAGAGCTTGTCAGGGAAACACATCACGCCGTGGTTACCAAACAGTGTGAAACAAAACCAACTAATGTGCATTCTGAGCAGATTTCCCCATCCTCCAATGCACACACATGGACCCCTCCCCGAACATGTCCTTGCTGATGCACCAAAATGAGGGTGGAGGTAGACTGTGAAGAGTTGGCGGCGGAGGGGATAAGCCCCCCGGGTCTTTCTAATTATCTGTAAGGATCAGCAGTGCTCAAGGATGCATAAGGGGAGGGATTTGTCTGCCAGATCCACGGGGTAGGGAGGCCTGATTGCATCGGTCACCTCTCTCCATACACACCTATTACTCATGAGGCCTGAGCTGAGTCTCATTAGACACAGGCATATACACGCTCCCAGATGAGAGTGGGAGACGGACATTTGCGTGGATTCTCCTGCAACTCTGCATACGTTTTTGAAATCTGTTCATAAAACGTATTGTTAAAACTTCAATAACAATACCTACCTAATAATCATGGACTCATCATTTATTCAAGTATTTAATTGTACGTTTTCACATTATTACATTTTTTTTTATTAATCAAGTTTGTATTTACTGCTGTGTTAGCACTTTTACTGTAATAACAGATTTGTATTATATTATTTTTTATTTTATTATCTTGGTTTATAGTCTTAATCTTTCAAATTGCTGATTTTTTAAAAATATTTTCTATTATTTTGTACTTGTTGTCTCAGGCATCGGTATACCACTTTTAACTGCACTTGCATTAAAGGTGCTATACAAATTACATATGTCATTTTAATAAAACTAACTCAGCTGGATTTACTAAAGTAGTCATTTTCTGGAAGTAGACGGCAGTATAAAAAGAAAACATGTGCGTGTTTGCGCATAATGCAATCGTGTTTGAATGCACATGATTTGTATAAGCACTCAAACATCCAAACAACTGTGTTTACTCACGAGTGTATGTCCACATTTCCACTTTAGAAGTTTGAATCAACGCCAACGGCTTCTTGCTGTGATTAAAAACACAACTTCTCATCAAGTATATCGAACAATGTATAGACGTGGGTGTGACGGCTTAGAGTATAGCTTCGTGCTCGGTGGAATGAAATAAGGATCAGATCTTCTGTCCTTTTTCTTCTCTCAATTACTCTCTGTTTGCTTCACCTGCCGAACGCAGAGGCCGCTGTGCTGTCACTGTAACCCATCATTAGCGCTGCCTATAGGCTATTTTAAACGTCACAAGGTCTCAATCTTACCGGCATTAATTGATACTTCGATAGTGCCATCACCCGGCAAGGAGATTTAGCCGCATGGCTGCACATGTCATCTTGTGTTGCCGCTAAATATTGATCTGAAAGCAAGAAGTGCTTTGTCTTCATATGAGATGGATTCAAGCTACGTCTTTCCTCAAACTTCACTGATCAAAAAGTTTCCCCTTCTGTAATTCCACTGCAACAGCCCAAAAAGTATTGACATTTGCTCATGTAAATGTGCCAGCAGCGGTCTTTTATTGCCTGCACAGTGACATTTTGGAGGGATCTTTTTGTCCCACAGGGGAGTTGTGATCATGGCGACAGAGCTTAGATCATTTTACATTTAGTTCCCTCTCTTGAATTGTAGGTAATTAAGAACGGAAGCAAAAGACGAAGACATCAAGCGGCAACAAGTTCCAAAATTGGGCGTAATTCCCCAAACGTTCTTAAGAAGAGATCTGTTATTAAACCACGATGCACTCTCAGAAGAACACTTAAAAACAACTTAAAGCTGACGTGTTTGGGAAAATAATTGCTTTCAGTTCAATTCTATTTAGAAAAAGAAATGAATTCATTATCTTTTCATTAGCTTTCAAACCATTAGGGCCTTTAGGTCAGGAGTCCGGCCAATTATCGTAGACGTGGAATTGCCTGGGGGACATTTCTTAAAATGTGGCACTAACTTCCACTTGACTCAAAAAAGAACTGACCAGAGTTTGAGGGTAAAAGATCAATATCACTGTGACCTCCCCACCATCATCTTGTTGAGAGTGAGATACCTCAAGAACTCTTAAAAGGGAAAATCTTCAAATCTGGCGCAAACGTCCAATTAGACTCATGGATTACCAGGTCGAATATCAGTGGGACATCACAAAACTGGTTAACGGCCATTTTGGAAGTTCAACCCTGACTCAAATCTATCAACCTTTGTATGTTCTGCCCTTATATGGCAATCAGCAACCTGCTCATTTGGATCAACTTGAATGAAACATCCTGGTAAATGAGGCCCATTGTTCTAAAGTACCTCTCCCACTGAAGGAATCTCCCCCTCTCCCTCTGTACACGCCCCGCACTCTCACAGGTGCACACAGATGCTCACACACTCCTAAACACACTCGGCTCAGGTTGATAAATCGGTGCATTTTTTCCTGCACTGTGCTTCCAGAGAACGGCTGAATGCGGAGTAAATGGGCCTTCACCCCGACTGCTGCGCCACCGCTGAGCTGTCGTTATGGGTATATGTCACATCATGTCACATTCACCTGGATCGTTCATTAACCATCCAAACCATCCGCTGACGCACTTTGCGGCTTATTGGTTTCCGCGGAGATAACCCACAACTGTACACCACCTTGGCATAGCTTCTTGTTTTTTTTTTTCCTCGCCTCTTTTTCTTTTGCAAATTGCTACGTGCCGAACCGTGGTGCAAAGTGATTTCAACGCTTTAGAAGTACATTTGTGTGGATATAAACATGATTAAAGAGAGGTGCATGTGGACATTGACTTGTGGATTCTTCGATTTTCCCCTCTTTTCTTTAACACACATTTTTTTCATACGTGCTCTTGAGACTGCCAGCTCGGTGGGAACAGCTTCCAGTCTATCTCGCGTGCAGCACACACCATGTGACGGACGACCAAATGCACCACCATTGTGGTTCCTTATCGCACCGGGCCCAGTCCCCCGCTCTCGGACACCCTTATTGCTCACATTGTTGCTGCTTCTTCGCCCATTGGGTGGGGTTTGCCAGGAGATGGGGGTGGGTGCACCACATGTGGCGCTCTTATCGCTCCCTCCGGAAACAGCCAACTCACCTTCTGTAGGAAACCCAGCATGCCGTCGTTTCCTGACATGAATTCCTCATTAAATGAGCTCATGGATGTTTGTGTCAATTTACCATTGATGCTTCCTCTAAAAGCATGTTGCCTGGCAACCAACGCAGACATGCTTAATAATGATTCCCCGTCAGTGTATAGGTAATGCTGTCGATATCACAGACAAACATTGGAAGTTGAATTTCTAACCTGCTGTACTCCAGCATGTCCGTCCTCCTGTTTCTCCACTTACCTTCCAACTGCTCCCCTTTATACCCAGCATCTTTTATTCCACAGCATCTCTCCCCCCCCGCTGGGGTTTACTGCTCCCCGCAGTTCCACACCACTCTACTCTTTTATTCATGCTTGGCGTCATCCTCTTGTTTTCCTCCATTGCCGAAGACTCAGATCTCTAGTCCTCCTTTTTTCCCTGCTTGCGAGGAGGTGCTAATGGGTCACAGACCAGCCGTGACCCGGTCTGCTGCGTGCTTCAGAACACTTTTAATCCCTGTAAACAATCCAGGGCTCCACTGAGATGAAAAAAGACCTCTGTGTTTTAAAGAACATTGATATTATCCCGCCTGTGTCGGGTCAGACGAGGATAAACTACAGAGAACAAAAAAACAAACCGCATCCTCTCTCGATTTATTTGACTGAACTTGAAAATAGCAATTAAATGCCTGATCCATTTTTCTCTGAGGCAACAGCACAACAGCAGAGAGGGGTAAACCACGAAGAATGTGAACAGATGTAAAGATGGCTATCACATGAAGAAATGTGCTTGTGAAACTATTTTTGCCCATGGGTGACAGTGCTGCTGACTTGTCCTAAAGCATGCTGTGACTCTTGCAAAGGTCTTAGCTGAACAGCTGTTCAAAAGTTCCATAAAGTGCAATGTTAAAAACCAAAGTGTTATATTTCACACTCGCATGGTAGCACTTCATGCTCTGAGGGCTTAAAACATACCCTGCCGTCATTTTGGATGGGCAACAGTGCTGCTGGGTCCTTGACCTTAATGCTCCAGTGTAGCATGTGGCTCACAAAGCTCCCACGGGACCTTTCATATGGGGTTCAAGTACGTGTTTTTCCTATTTTATGCAGGCCCCGAACCAAATAATTGTACTCAAAGCTGCTGCTGCTTCTGTTGCCTTTCTGAATCTGACATAATGTCAACATTAAAATGTGAGTTTTGTTCCAAAGTGCCAACGCGTAATACAATTTAAATGACGCAGGTTTTCCAAGTTCACGATGAAACACGTGGTTAACCTTGCAATTAGGGTTAGTTAACACAACTAGTTTGTTATGTTAGCTAGGAAAGTAAGATGACTCCTTGAGGTGTCGTCACGTGACATGATTTAGTGACATTTGGTTTCACACGGGAAGTGAACACAAGATCAACAAGATTCAGGCCTCCTTAGCTCTTTTCCCATGACATGTTAAGCTTTCATACAGAAGTCATAGGTTTTCTTTCAATAACGTAAGACATAGGGACTTCTTCTGAGAGAATGTTACCATGATCTCACGATGTCGCAGGTTTTAATATGCCCTCCTGTTAAGTCCACAGGAGCTTTAGTCTGTGCTTAAGGGCTCTGATATGAACTTTCGGAGCCTTTGTGCGGATTGGTCCTGCCTGCAAACCTGCCAAAGAAATGGATCATATGTTACATCTTTAGTTACGCCAATGAATCACATTACCGTTGTGCATACAGGTTTTTTCATTAATAAGAGTTAAAAGTGTTTTTATTATACTTAGTAGGAAACTAGAAGTGACAGAGACATGATGCATTTTCCCTCCGTTTGTGTACATAAGCCCATGCATCATCCTGCCCTTTAAAGGTCAGCCGTAAACATACTGTATACTTTGAACTCTGAATGTCGCAGCTGAGTGGAAAGTTTGGAGTGCCTCAAACGCTCTCGACACAGAAAAGTAATGTCTGAGAGAAAGCACAACGGGATTCTACCTCAAAAGAAAGGTTTCCTCTTTCATTGGTTTTACCTAATGGAGCTAAAACTTCATCTGCAATTCACAACAGGACCAATACGCATTAGCATGAGTAAGAAAACCTTGCAACCAATCAGTGAAGCTCCTTCTTCCTGTCAATCGTACAAAAGTGATATATTGTGTGGACTCCAATAAGTACGATTTCTAATGAAGCAGGAACGTTGTTTACCAAACGTGGCAGGTTTAATTACTGCCCCTGCAACTTCCTGTGCCATCGACAACACACAAGTTATGTAATCACAAATGATCCAATTCCATTTAGAAAACACCTCAGGACTCCGGGGATTGCCTCTCTTAAGCAGTGTGAAAGCAGCACGATCAGCGGGACCCTCTAAAACCGAGGCTGCCCCCACATCCTCCTCCGGGACGCTGGTGTTTACCGCCCGCAGTGGCTGGAAATTAATTGGCCGCTGTACATTCACCCTGACAGTGCGATGGCCTCCCCTCATTGCCCTGTCACTTTAAGTCGAAGTGTATTAATGGACTGTGTGGACCATTGATTCCTAATTCCTCTCGACGTTGACATCGGGGACAAATATTGCGTGGCGCTGGCTTCTTCAGGCTTATTGTAATCAGCATTGTTATTGATCGCCTGCCCGAACCCCCTAGAAGTAATCTATTTTGAATACTCTTTCAGCAATCTGCGAGGTGTTCGGGGCCTTGCTCTGACATTTTATCTAGGCCAAGAAAGAAATGGAATAAGTTGAGGGAAAGTGCCTGCACTGGTACAAATAGGAAAAAGAGTGAAAGACAACGCAAAAGGAATGACAGATAAAGATATTACGAGACTTCGCTCTGTGAAATATGTCTTTCTTTGGAGTAGGGGGTGGTCTCTGGGTGGTCTCAGTCTCCATGTGTGTCTGTCTCCAAGAGGCCAGCGAATGATGGATGATGGCGCCAAACGTCGGCGCTATCGATTTATTTGAGACGAGGAAGAGGAGGAGGAGGTGGAGCATTTCAACACAATGTGCCTCGCTGTGTGCCCACACACACACTGATATTTATTTATATATGAAAAGTATTTTCACCGTGTGGTAAATGGACAATGATTCGGAGGCGTGGACCTTGGTTGAAATCTTTTCGTCGTCTGCCTTCCTCCTCTCTGTGTGCTTTTATTGATCGTCTTGAAAAAATGGCATCCACTTGTTTAAGATCCAGTCTGATACACTTCAGTTGGTCCAACCTTGCCTGCTCATCCGGCAGTTGTGGAAAGCTATGAGCACAAAAGACGGAGGTGAGCGTGTGTCAGTGCCCATGAAGGCATGATGAAAGCACTTCGGTGAGAAAAAAAGAAGCCATGTGTGTTTGCAGCTAAACCTCTGTCTCGCATGGCTGCAAATGGGTTTTTATGCGACTGTCAAACAGACCTTGCTCCATCCAGCCCATTGAGCAACAAATTAAGGCTGCAGAGCAAAGTAGCCATTCTCTCCGCTCAAGGCTTTGTTGTTTTTCCCCCGTCGCTCGCCTTGCTCACGGGGTGTTCATAATCAACGTTAACAAATTGGAAGGACATCTATTGTTCCACCTGCCCAGCTGTCTTGAAAATGCCCCACCGTTATCGAGGACACGGAGGCGGCATGTCAGAAACACAATCTCTGCTATGACGGAACAAGATTACACCGTAGTTGGACATGTTACGAGGAGTAGAGATTGATGTTACACACTGAGAGACACACTGAGAGACACACTGAGAGACACACTGAGACACGGCCAGTCTCTGTTTGATCTGTGGTTTTACAAGCTGCTCTGTCCAGATACTGCAGGGAGAAAGATGTCCTTTCACCTGCATTAATATTTCACTATATCACTTTAATATCTGGTGTTGGCAGCTTTTCAAATATATCTTTCAGCATGCAGGAATCAGGAGGCATTGTAGAAATCTGTTCACACTATAATCAACTTAAAGCACGGAATAATGTTAGTTTGACATATTTCAGTCGTTCTTTTCACATTGATCGTAACACATTGCAGAAGGATTTATAAACTGAAATATCATACTGTATTGTTTGCAAGGATTATTTATGATTCTAATTGTTTTCATGCATACGTTCATATTAATTGCAGTTAAAATGTATTATTATACTAATTAAGTATAAAATGTATGCAATAGGAGCACTCACAAAATAGGTTGAATTTGTCATTTCTAATCACATTATAATGCATAACAGTGGTTTTAATGCAATATAAAGAGATAACAACTATGGGAATGTTAAAAGTGCAGTAAGATCCTTTCAAAAGCCAAGTATTGAAGTATTATGATTCTGACCCAATAAGGTTCTATCATTTGTGTTGATGGTTACAAAGCACTATGAATATGTATGTGTGTCTATGACTATAACCATGCAGTTCTATAGCAGATCTAAACTCACGAGTATGTTATGTGTCATAGAAAGTGTTATCACATATCTAATAAGGACTTTTTCTGCCACTGGATCCTCTGCATGTTGACGTTTTGTCAGATTTCTGCCTCTCAAAAACCTTTGAGTTTCTTTCTGTTCTCTTCTTTCGAGCTGTGACTCAAGAGTTTCACATGTCAAAAGTTTGAATTTCTGATATCTCTGCCGTGCCATGGAAGCTGCCTAACATTCTCTGTATCATTTATGGGCAACGATAACGATGAAAGATGGAATCTAAATGTCCGCGTGGGCGTGCGGTTAATGATGATGACAGTTATGACAATAATTTGACGTTAGGGCTGACATTTAGCGCATCGACGATCTCAGACCGGGATATGAAATGATAGACGGCCTCATGAGAAGATTTATAGTCCCCCTCACCTTTTCTCCTGCCCTCTCTCAGGGGATGATGTACCTGGAGGAGAGGAGGCTGGTCCACAGAGACCTGGCAGCCCGCAATGTGCTGGTGAAGTCGCCCAATCACATCAAGATCACCGACTTCGGCCTGGCGCGGCTGCTGGACGCCGACGAGAAGGAGTACAACGCAGACGGGGGCAAGGTTGGTGTAAGTGGAGGCGTGAGCATGCCCTTTGTGTGTGTGTGTGTGTGTGTGTGTGTGTGTGTGTGTGTGTGTGTGTGTGTGTGTGTGTGTGTGTGTGTGTGTGTGTGTGTGTGTGTGTGTGTGTGTGTGTGTGTGTGTGTGTGTGTGTGTGTGTGTGTGTGTGTGTGTGTGTGTGTGTGTGTGTGTGTGTGTGTGTGTGTGTGTGTGTGTGTGTGTGTGTGTGTGTGTGCGCACACACATACAGTACTGTTTACTGTTTACCAGTGCTGGTGACCAGGGAGGTTTTTTTTTAAGTGCTAAGTATATACAAAGTATTAAAACTATATATTGCGGTCCTTTTGTTAAGATACAGACAATTTCTTTGCATAAGCAGTTGAATATAATTTGTAATTTCAAGATGCAAAGATAAGCACATTTCCCATTGCATTTTTATTTTTACTTTTTAATTAAATGTAATAGTTTGCCTTAGAGAGGCACACATTAAAAACACAACATGTGTTTTTTCTTTAATCTTAGATCCAACTACTCAAATAATTATTTTAGCAGAAGCAGTACCTACACGATGTATCTTTTATATTCATACTCTTATTTCCATTCTTATCATAATGTTAATTGTTCACTGCACAGAGCTTTAAGAGTATGTCTGGGACAGCTAAATGAATACAAAATCCATTCTTGGCAGGCATTTTCTCACCTGACCTTAAGCATAGAGATAGCTCTAAAGATTCTCAGTAAACAGTCCCCTCTAACACTTTAATACAACCATTAACACAATATATGTACCTTTTATTAACATTTATGTATGTCTAATTGCAAAAACTAAGCATTAATTTGAAATACGTTGTTGTCTACCAAGTATAAATGGAGAAATGAAGAAAAACATATGTATTTTCCTATTTCCCATTGGGTGTTTTCAACCTAGATATCTTAATTACCAAAAAAGAAACAAATGTATTTAACGTGTCACTGAGCAAAATGTTTACCAAGCAGTGAAAGTCTTTTGGTCGAGCACAGCCTGCTGAACTCTCCCTAATAAAGCTCTTAGAAACACTCCATCCAAACAAATAACATCGCCACACTTTCCAATCAGTTTGTTTTGTTTGGGGACCGAGACGACATTAATCAGAAGCCCCTTCTTGTTCCCTCGCTCGAGACTTGCTTTGCAAATTGTCCTGATCAACTCCCTTTATTAAATTGGCTTGTTCATTTGCTGCATCTATCGAGCCGGTGGTAGTTGAATTTGAAGCGAGTGAAACATATTTAATAAATGAAAAAGGTCGGGAGATGTTGCAACACAAAGCATTTCCTTCCCCCTCTTCCTGATCGTTTTCCCCTGAAGAGAAGACACGTCGAAGGCGGGGCTTTATTCTAAATGACCCATCGTGAGCATGTGTGTGCAAAAGCCCAGATAATTGCCTTGTTCAGCGGGCTCTACAGCTGGAGATCCCCTCCCTCCAGTCAATATGGAGTTCATATGTTGGTTAGGATATGGCGATGCGTGCCACTGCCCTTGTGAGGAATGTCAAAGGGCTCGTTTTATTACTATTTCCCACACCGTGGAGATAGTGTGAGGCCAATGCAAAAAAAAGTACGCCCACTATTGATGATCCCAGGGTTGGACTGGAGCGAATCAATCACAGTACTTGAGTATTATCGAACAAAGCAAAATGTGCTTGTCGATTTTCCGATATCTCACAAACGCTAGATTAAAAGATAGGTCAGCTGTTGAGCCGAATATTGGAAATAATGGAAGGTGTGATTTTCTGTCTTTTTCAATATTAAAATGTTTGTGTCTGTATTTCTCTCTCCTCAGATGCCCATTAAATGGATGGCTCTGGAATGTATCCACTACAGGAAGTTCACCCATCAGAGTGACGTGTGGAGTTATGGTGGGTCCTTGTTGTGTCATCGTTTTCTTAATTTCCATTTTTGCCCCGTTTTCTTTCTTCTAATATCGTTTCTCCATCTTTCTTGTTTTCCTGTTTCCTTTCCCCGACGTCCTCCAGGAGTGACCATCTGGGAGCTGATGACATTCGGAGGCAAACCGTACGACGGCATCCCCACGAGAGAAATCCCCGACATCCTGGAGAAAGGGGAGCGTCTGCCGCAGCCGCCAATTTGCACCATAGATGTCTACATGGTCATGGTGAAATGTGAGGAAACGCACACTACATAATAACGGATACAGACACTCACAAACGAGATGCGATACGACAGAGAGGTATCAATCTTTTCAATCTAACTCACGGCAAGAAAGAAAATGGTACTATTTCTTCAAGGAGAGACACGCTATCAACTATCAATTTTGAGGGTTGGGCTATTTTGAAATAAAAAAGTGAAACATGTGGACAGGGAAATTGGTGTAATTTGCTCGGACCCAGCCCATTCTCAATCTCAACTTATATTTAGAACTCATTTTGCCATGACGACAAGCTCACAAGC
The DNA here is from genome assembly GCF_949606895.1 of Notothenia rossii. Lineage (NCBI taxonomy): Eukaryota > Metazoa > Chordata > Actinopteri > Perciformes > Nototheniidae > Notothenia > Notothenia rossii. The sequence goes on from NC_136901.1 coordinate 11,716,612, forward strand.
TAAGATTCTCACAGTTCAGTCCCAATTCAAATTCTGTCTCTATAATAAGCAGTTACAAAGTTATTTCATGTTTTGTATTAACAAATCTAGTTTAGCATAGATCAGGGGTTTTCAAAGTGTGGGAAGGTGAGCCTCCCCTCAGAGCACATTATTGTTGTTGCTATAATGCAGGGGTATTAAATTGCATTTCAAAGAGGCCCAGTAAGAGAACATGTCATTAAATGCTCTGTCTACCTTTCTCTCTTTTGAGCACGCCATTTGAAATGACTCCGAGTGTTTCTCTCCTCTTGTCTCGTCTCTGTGTGTGTGGTTGAATGTATCGTGCTGACTCACTGACTGCACCGATTTGATTGGCTGAGTAGCGTCACCTCCTTAAAACATTAAACAACAACTTTTTAAAACCTTTTTATCTTTATGTTTTAAACTTCTTTTTTTTTTACATTTTCAACATCGTGGATACATCCTTATATGCTCCCGGCAACACACTGAATGTCAACTTTGCCTCCTTATTACACTCACCCCTACTTTAGTGGGAACAATGAGTCTGCGTCTTTGATGCGCACAGGCGGATCATCCTCGGGCTGCAGCCTTGACCGGTACTTGCTTTTGAGTAAAGTTAATGCAGAAAACCCGCACTCACACAGGTAGGTGGAGGCAGGAGCGGACTGGGACAACAAATCAGCCCTGGAATCTCATCCGGCCCAGCCCACACACATTGGTAGAGCACGCTAGTGAACTGTCAACGGGGGGGGAGCCTCGCTGCGTGGCAACGGCCCGCAGAACGGACCTCTGTCGCCTGTCAACGCAACTTAAATGATGCCGTTTAAAAACATAAAAAATAAAGGGCGGTGCCGGCCGTCAGCGAACCGAACCGGCCGTTCGGTGATTCTCCAGAACACACAGATGGCCAGTCCGCCCCTGGGTGGAGGTGAAGGGAATGAGCACTTTTACAGCCTTTTTGGCGAGGTGGGGGAACTCGGTTCTCCGCAGACAGCCAAAAAGTGTGCAAGTGACACTTAACTCGTCTTTTTCTCCTTATTTTTTTCTCAAGCTGCGCCTCCCCTGAATCTCTCTGGCCTCACACTTTGAAAACCGCTGGCATGGATGCTTTAAAGGGTTAAAGGCAATGTTTCCGAACAACACTCTAACTCAATGAGTTTTGTGGCGCACATAATCTTATTTTTAAATCATGTTTATCCACCGCTCCAACTCAGCTTTGAGGTGTCACCGATGAGTTGTAGGGTTCATATTTTTTAATATGCATCTGGTTATCTGAGCTGTGGGGCTCCCATTGGAAGGGAAGCGGGTATGTAAAGAGGAGAGAGGAGGAAACAATTCGGAAAACTGGCTGCTTTATGGTCTGCAACATCTTTGTCGGTGTCATCCTCCATCTGGACGGCTGCACCTCCCCCCCAGCCGTAGCCCCCGAACTCATCCAAAAACCCACTTTTTATTCATCCGTCACAAATTCTCCCATCTTCCCCTGGCTGGATTCTGGTTCTGGTGAACATGGCTGTATAGGGATCCACCCCTCCCATATTTCCAGGAAACGCTCCAGGCGTGCTTGCCAATCCATGCTATTAGATCTGCCAGCTATCGGCTGCTTGGCGCTCCGTTTCCTCCACACTGAACCCAACTATGGTGGGGTGGATTTCAGTCACTTCCTGTCTACTGCTGGTCCGCGTAAATATGGCCACACATCAACTTTATGACTTGTTTTCCCTTGTCTTTAAGTTATTTTTAATTGGACACATATTGTATCCGTTCTACTTGAAATTGAAATGAAACTTGTAAATTCTGCTGGAGCATTAGAAAATGCCAAATGTGTTGAAAGGTATCAATGCGATCCAGCTTGGAGATCCATATCAAAGCCTATTCCCCGGACGGAAAAATGTTAATCCGATCCGAAATGTCATAATATCCAATTTTTCTTTTTCCAAATGGAAACAGTCATGCCAATGGCTTTTGACAGCACAGAAGCATGCCCTGCAGCCACTTACCCTAATAACAACGCCAACTCATTCCTCCCGCAAGAGGACAATAAATTGTATGTGCTATGTTAAATGTCTGAACAATTATGATTCAAATGCTGAGGTTACAGGGATTCCCTTAACTTAACATGCTTTAGGGCCCCCACGTGTTCCTGATTTATTTGTAATATTCAAGCCTGGTAGCTGATATCAATCATTTTCCTTTCGCTGTCATTTTTACCCACTTCTATATAGGTTCATATTTTAAAGCACGTACACATAGGTGAAATGATTTCAAGGGAATTTACTTAAGTATTGTGGTTAAGTACATTTTGTTTAAGTACTTGCACTTTACATTACCTGAGCATAAAAGACATTATTTTCTTAATGTCTTTCATTTTTTGTAAAGCACTTTGAATTGACTTGTGTTGAAAGGTGCTATATAAATAAACTTGCCTTGCCTTTTCATTTTCTTCTACTTACTTTATACGAAAAAACAACACCTATATAATACACTGTGACCACTTTTACCTGTTCCCACTGATGTTGTACTTTTACTAAGGTAACATTTTGATTGCTTGCCTTTTAATTGTAACTTTAAAAATATATGTTGATACTATTTGGGCAAGAGAGTGCCTTTATGAGAGATACAGAGGTGAAACGGGTGGTCAGCTTTAACCACTGAGCTATCCTGCAGCCCTAACATAGTATTTTTAGACTTCAGTATTGCTACTTTCACTTTGAACTTATATTAAGTGGTCAGAGATAGCCAGTGAGTCAGACCAGCAGGAGGGTCAGGCGGGGGGGGGGGGGGGGGGCCTGACGCAGAGCCAAACGGAAGCCATTGGCCGCATTAATTCTAATTACATGTTGACTGAGAGCCGTTGTTTGTGATTTGTTGCGCTGCCACACTGCCTGCCCCGACGCCTCAGCGCCACCCCAATAAAGATGAAATACAGTTTGATTGCCGGAGTAATTGCACCTCATTTAAGGTAATGTGCCTGCGTGGGGGGTGCAAGCGGGAATCAGATGAACCGAGTGCAGACGGGCAGGTGGAATGACAACAGTGAAGGTCTGCGGTTCATTTGAGGAGAACTGATATAAGATCAAAACATCCTTTTCACCGCATACATTTTAGCTTGGGATGAATTTTTGTATCCCCTCAATGTGGTTACCAGTGAAATGTAGAAAAATGAAGCAATTATATCCTGCTGGTGAGATATGATACCTCCATGTCAGGTTGCTAGAGGCTGCCAGACCCCACTTCAGCCATCACTGTTGTACAATATGTAAATCAGAAACTCAGGTTGCTTTACTGCCCAATCTGAGCCGAGACACCACCTGGCCTCTCTCCACCTGCAGCGCTTTGCTGTGTTTACTGCGGCTGTGGGAGACAAAGTAGGCTGGAGATCAAAATGAGAAACACTTAACTCGTCCAGCTTAATAACTACCTCTAAGTTGCCCTTAAGCAAGGCACTTAAAAGTTTGTTTAGGTAAACATCATGCTTGTTCCTCCACTGTTTTTTTGTATTTATCTACCAGACAATTAACGGCAATTAACCAACATTTTCAATTTTGTATCGACAAATAGTTTTACTGTGTGGCAGGGTCATTTTGGGACACAGATGAAATGCAGTTAGAGGACTAAAAATGCAAGCTGCATTTCAACCAAAAAGTAAAATTCTTGCATTAAACCGTCTTAAAATGACAAAAACTAAAGTGAACCATCCCATCATTCAGCCAAGTGGCGACCTTTCCCCTTTTTGTGTCAGCATTGTGGTTTTCTACCAGAAGCTATCATATATTGACTATTATAAGATACCCTTTTTGGAATTTGGTAATTCTTTAGTCCATATGCAAATCATGTATGTCTTCCACTGCTAAATAAGTGTCTTTCTCTCCCTCAGGCTGGATGATTGACGCAGACAGCCGGCCCAAGTTCAAGGAGCTGGCTGCTGAGTTCTGCAGAATGGCCAGGGACCCCCAGCGGTACCTTGTCATCCAGGTGGGTTTACCTCACTGTCAGAGCACTCAAAGGCTTTTAAAGGGACAGTAGTAATATCAGAATGAACATATTTCGATCGTCTGAGACATTTTGTGGTACTTTTTTGTGCAATATAGAATCGGATGTTGTCAACTACATGGTTTCACTGTTCTACTTTTCAGGGGGATGACCGCATGAAGCTCCCCAGCCCCAATGACAGCAAGTTCTTCCAGAGCCTTCTGGATGAAGAGGACCTGAACGACCTGATGGATGCAGACGAGTATCTGGTGCCTCAAGGCTTCAGCATGCCTCCTCCGTCATACACAACCAGGCCTCGCGTCGACTCAAACAGAGTAAGCAAACCAATATATGTGTCAATTGCAACATTTTCGTCACCGAAAGAAATATTTTTTTCAGTTTGTTGAACCAGTTTTAAACATTTGAATATGATAACACACCAAATATCCTAACAAAACCTCTTCAAGCATAACTTATTTTTTCTTTCTCTTTGAAAACAACCCCAACTCACTGTCCTCCATACGTGGTCAAGGTGGTTGAGAACTTTGAATACACTGATGATTTTCCTCCACTAATGGCCCACCTCCATCATTTCCAACCCAGCGTGTGTGGCTTAAACCTGGGCTCTTTACACACTAGCTCCCCAGGCCCCAGGTTTCATTACTCAAAGCTGAGGTAGCAAATAGCAGAAGCTCTGTTAAAATGCCACCGCCGTTTACTAATAGATAATCAGCGCAGGCTCGGGTGTTTGCTCTGCAGCGTGCACGTGTGCCACCAGCCCAAGGCTCTGCATCTTATGCACCTTTTACCCCTTTGACCCAGCAGTTTGCCGGCAGGACTTTGTTCCCTGACGAACACACCCGAAAGAAACACGCAAAGTAACCCTTCCAAGGTTTGCAATTCAAGGTCAACATCCCTATCTTGAATTGGAACTCCTTTGATTAGGCAGTCAAAAGCCCTTACATGCCCACACAGGGAATGTAAGCCATTGTTAAAATCCATCGGCTGGCTGACATTGCCACAGGAAGTTAGTTATTCAGGTTGCGCCGCCGCAGTCCGATACAGACGCTTATCTAATCTGGGCTGATTTGATCTCACGCTCATACTTGAAAAGAGGAGCAGATAATGACTGGCTTTGAAGAAGGGATGAACAGAGAAGTTTGGAGGTGGGGGAAGTTGATTGCAATGGAGGGCAGACAGTGGGAGTAAGTGCACGGTTATAACCTCGGGACGTTTCTTTGTTTTCCTCTGTTGTGTTTTGTAGCTCTGCTTCCTGTAATTGCTGCTGTAGCGCTAGCAGTTGGCAAGAGTGGCGAGGAGAAGGCCTGGGTTAAACAGCCTGCGGCGATCCAGCACAGCAACACAAGAAGCCCTTTGCTTCACATGTCATGTTTTGTATTTTCTTGTGGGTTTTTTTGTTCTTTTTTGAGGTTCAGGTGTTTATATGCAAGCTCTGCCTGGCTGCCCTTGCAGTCCCTTAAGGCTGATGACTACATTTTCAGAACTTTGTTAGAGAATGTTCCCTTCAACAGGCAGCTGCACGGGTTAAAAGTCTCACTTCCTTTGCCGCAGGTGGCATCCAGTTGGCTTAAACTCACTCCGACTTTTTGGTGTATTTGTTGTGATTCAATTGAACCTTAGACATCTTGAGTTGATTTTGTTAACTGCTCGTTTATCACCAAAAAGATTGGAAGCAGAACAAGGATAACAGTATTTCTCTTCTCAATCTGCAACCCATTTTTTGCCACAGAACCAGTTTGGCTATCGAGACGGGGGTCCAATCCCTGCAGAGGGCTCTGTGGCAGGGGCCCAAGCCGCCATGAACCAGGAAGCAACAGGTGGACCGGGTCCGGCCCTGGAGGACCAGCGCTGTAACGGCAGCCTGCATAAGAAGAGCCTGAGCCAGGGAGAGGACAGTGGGGGCCAGAGGTACAGCGCAGACCCCACCATCTTCTTAGGGGAGAGGGCAATAAGAGGGGACACTGATGAGGACGGATACATGACACCCATGAAGGACAAGAGCTCTTCAGGTAGGTCAAACGCAACACAAATCATTTTCCAGAGCACTTACAAACATTTAAATAGGTGTTCTGAAATAACCGTCCCTAACTTATTATAATTTCTTACAAATGTATAAAACACCATGATATAAAAGTCGCGCACACATCAACTATGCCACACACATCTGCGCTGTTCCATGGAGACAATTAAAACATCCTGTTTGTACTACAAATTGTTCCCCTGTTCCGTCATGTCTTTGTTCATTCACATAGTAAGTACACTCATGTAGTATATTCTGCCTGTTCATTCCATTTCACTCCATTGATTAAAATTCTTACCCAGTTTCGTTCCACGCTGTATGTCAGCTACTACAGAGTCATGTTTTGCCTTTGATCATAATTCTGTCCATCAGTTTCGCTCTCGCGCTACCGTCTTTGATTCTCGAGCAGCACCAAATATAACAAAGCCCGCAGCCGAACGCATGTGATGCAATGTCAAGGAGCGGAAGAGTGGGCAAAATCAATAGGTTTCGCACCCCACTATTATAGCGCTTGGAAGCAGTGAAGAGGGGTCATTTGCTGGCATTTTCACCCCCAGCAGATGGAGTTTCCGGTGCCAAAGAACTGCTGGCATTTTGCCCGTCTGCTCCTGAGTGGCTGCCATTATCGCCATTATCATCTCCATCTTCCACCCTCATTAGCGAGTGATCTCTTTCTCGTGCTCTCTTTCAATTTCCATTGCTTATGTTTCCTTTTTTCTCTCGATTTGACTTCTGTTGATCTTGTTGTCTTAGTCTATCCTAAACTCCTTTTTTCTCTTTTTCTTTCCGACCCTCCCCTCTCCTCCTTCGATCTGTGCTACAGAGTATCTGAATCCCATTGAAGAAAACCCGTTTGTCACGCGACGTAAGAACGGCGAGATCCACGCCCTGGACAACCCCGGCTACCACAGCACGCCCAACAGCCAGCCCAAAGGAGAGGACGAGTACATCAACGAGCCGCTGTACCTCAACACCTTCCACAGCCCTGCTGATCTGGGCCTGGAAGTTCTGAGGAGAAATGGTCTGCCCCTACCCGTCCATCCCACTTGCTCTATTGCTTCTTCAGGCTCCCACCTCCCGCTTACAATCCAAACCAGCCTGCCCCACTACCCCCTCCCCACGGCCCTGCCCTCACCATCTGGCCTGCCTTGCCATCACGGCCCAGCGACCCACATCCTCCACACCCACCACACCATCAAACCGGCAGGAAATCCAGGTGCCGGTATGGTCAGCCAATCAGGAACTTCTGCCCAGGCCCAGGTGTGCCAATCTGGCGCCTTGTCCACTTCGGCCTCCATCGGGCACGGCAACCTGCCAGCCTACCAGATCCACGCCACCTCGCACCCAGCCAGCTTGCTGAAGCACGGACAGACAACAGGTAAACTCAGCGGGAAGAAGCTGAAGGTGACCTTTGACAATCCGGAATACTGGCAGCACAGCTTGCCTCCCAAATCGTCCAACCAGGCGATCCCGGAGGGTGCACAGGGCGGTTCCACCAACGCCAAGCTCTTCTACAAGCAGAACGGACATATACGGCCGGCAGTGGCTGAAAACCCTGAATACATGTCGGACTTTTCCCTGAAGTCTGGCACCGTCTTGCCGCCTCCACCCTACCGGCAGCGGAACACTGTGGTCTAAATCGTTCTATTTGACAAACGTTCCTAAATGTGACTCTAGCCTCCAGCAACCCAGACATCCTCTCCGGTTCCACTGTCCCATACAAAGGGGAGCGGCAACAACCAGAGCCCCCAATTGTTTTCAAACAACGTGCCATCTGCTGTAGATTGTAGTGACATCCGGAGGAGGTGGACCAAACCGAGCCAAGCAGACCCACGCACCTTCACTATATCCAATCTAGTCCATTTCTGTCCTGTAGATAGAGACTGCGCTCCATTTCAGTGAGAACGGGAAGGACAAATGACTGTCACAAAGCAGTGGACGTACTGTGTTGTCCCAGCACAATATAACTACAGTGGCGTCAACAAAGATGGACCTGAACTCACTGCCAGCCATTGTGGAGTCAGCTTCAAGAAAGGAAGAAGTTTTATTATCTCCTCAGTACAAATGTCTAGGGATGAACAATACACTTCTATGGGTTTGTGAGATAAGCAAACAGAAAGAGCAAATACAGTCGGCTGGATGTTAAGATATCTTGTTCTGTGAATGACCTTGTAGAGTGAGGAACAATACTGAAAGGGTTGTGTCAGGACTTCCAGCTTCATGAAAGCTGATCAATCATATTCAATCGTTTTGCCCATAGGATTATACCATAAAGTTCTCAAATTCTCCATCAAATATGTGAAACTCATCTTTCTACTGTTACTGTGATACTGTGACGGCCCAGACTGCAGTGATCGCTCCTTTCACGTGTCTAGTTCGACCATGGACTTGCCTGAAAATACACAGGGCAACTGCTGTTCTGTTGTTTTTGCTGTCTCCTTGGAAAAGCTGTGCGAAAACAGCCTTTTTCCGAGCCAAGGGGAATAAGTGAAGAAATACACTGTAAACATTTTTATAGACACTGGTTGCAGTGTTGAGACAAGGGATTTTTATATACTGATTTTCCCATTCTGACCAGGATGCTAACGTAGATGTGTAAAGAATGTCATGCCATGAGAGCATAGATTCCTGAATCTGCTGAATAAGACCAACCACAAAGCAGCCGAACTGAGAACGGTGATTATCGACACAGATAGTGAGAGAAGGAGCTAAAAAAGTCTTGAGGGGAGGGAAAGTTCTTACAAGCGGCCTAATGAAGACCTCAAGGAATGAAAGAGACAGCACCAGCAGAGCACAGAAAACTGGACTACTTGTTGTGTGTGTTTGTGTCAGTGTGAATGGACCTAGTATGTGTGCTCACATGTTATCTGTAGAAAAAGAGTTGCGGTCGAAGTCGGTTATAACATGGTTGACAGGTTCAGTGCTGCTGCTAACAAACCCATCACTGGTCAAACATCGAAGGTTTCCCCCATCTGCAGTCAAGTTTTAAAACGTTTTAAGAATGGTACTATGTAAGTCTTCAGTCCCGATTGATTTATAATTCCTATTTAAGTTCAGAGTTTTTGGATACATGAGCTTAAAGTGTTGGCATAGTTCCATATGTTGTGCGTTTACAATGGAAAAAAGTGAAATGGCACGGTAATAGAGTGGTGCAGTGACGAGTCCTAAAACCCGGAAGTGAGTTAGCATTTTACCACTACTGGTTCCCTCGTCTCAGAGCCAATGGGATTTCTCCATAGGATTTTGGAAAAGAGCTGGAAATAAGGTCTGTGGTTGACACAAATTTAAGAGACGGATCACGTTTGGTTCTACGACATTAAATACATCAGCAGTGACCCCACTGGTGATTTCTGAAGAGTTTACGTGTCTGAAAAACGATGGTTGTTACCAAGTGGCTGAATAGGACTACGGAAGTTGTCGAGCCCATTGTACGTCATTACACCGAACACGTAAACACTCCCGCTAAGTTTGGTTGCCCTGTTCTGCTTGAAAGCAAGTACCTGCCTCCTGCAAACTGTTCAAACAAAAGCTTCAACTCGTACAATTTTGAATCTGGATCTTAAGTTGGCGTGACGTTGAAGCAGCGACCCTCCTGTAGTTCGTTTATAGCATAACGTTAGCATTTTGCTTCTGGCGACTAAATTTATGCTTAGGAAATTATAAAAGTAGGGTAGACATGTGGATATTATCCTGCTGAAAAAAACAAACAGGTTTGTTTTCCACAGACCTTATTTCGAGCTATTTTCCAAAATCCTATGGAGAAATCCCATTGCTGTTTTGTCGAGGGAACCCATGCACAGCTTACATCCGGGTAAATACGTCATCCCTGCACCACTCTATACCATGCAAATATAATGGTTGACCCATTGACTTTCGTTCTATGCGAGAGTAGGGGTGAAAAAACATTTGCTTCTGATTATAAGCATATCTGCACCGTTACTTATTTTGAGCTAAACTGTTGACACCTTTATGGTAACCGTGCCCTAATACAACATTCTTTCTGATTTTCTCTTCCATAGACACCCAGTTCCTAATACTGCAAATGTTTTATATAAATATTACAATACCTTCATCGGTGGGCCATTGGCTCTATAAGCATTTTGATATGTATTTGACATTAGATAGAGACTTAACAGATATTTATTTCGATGAAAACAGTCAAACTTTTTATGAAGTCATCATGAAGATATCCAGACAATGATATATTGGGAAAGAAAATCAATACTATATGAACCCAATTTCTGTGGGACAGGGTAGGTAAATGTTATCTTCTTGGTTGCTGTCCAAGGTTACTAGAATAATTTTTCCACTGTAGTTTGTTGGTATGTCACCTGACACCGTATTACAATGACTTAGAGAGATTGGATTGTTTTTTTTGAATACCGCATTAGTAGTGAACTGTTTGACAATGATTTTCATTCTGGATCTATTATACAGTACATTAAGTCCAGAGTGACATCAGAGTATGTATCCACACTAAGGTTTACTCAACAATAGAGAACTGATCGCGCCTTTACTCTCCAGAGAATAGTTCCAGCCCTCACTAGTGATGCCTCTGCATGCAAACTGCCAGTCAATGCTGCTAAAAGCGCTGGAGTTACAGCCATTATTTCTTCCGCCAAGCCATACAGTAGACATGTGGGTGGGAAAACACCACAAAGCTTGCCAAACTACAAAGATCAAGAGGACAACTGTGTAATGATAGTTTTCCTCAGAGGGCCTCATCATCTTAGTTGAATCAATACGACAAATCTTTAGTGAGTTCTTTTAGCCATCATATGTTGGCCATGTTTAACGTCTGTGGTAGAACCCTGCCTAAGCTTTTATTTTATTTGTGTAGGATATTTATTTAGTGTATTTTAATTTGTAATGTCTGCTTCCGTGTGAAAGAGTTAGTCTGAGTAAGCTGTACATGTTTGTCCTCCCCATGGAGCACTTTGAACATTTCGCGGGTAGAAAGAAAGGATTCCCACCCCTCGTTACTGAAAGATTCAACTTGTTTATCTGGTTTTTACCACTTCAGAAAGCTTTAGCAAAAAGTCAGAGGAAGGTGCCGGGAGTTCACGAAGAGAACGCCGTTAAGGTGTTACTGACCAGCTTCAAGAATGTCCTCGCTTTTTTTCCCCTTCTTTGCTTCAAACAGTATTTCTAAAGCTGCTTTGATGATATCATGATTATTTGATGAAGGAGTATTTTGTAGTCCTAATGGAGCTCTAATTTAAGGAAATAGAGACAACATTTAATATCAATGTGAAATATTTATGCCGTGTTTGGGTTTGTTTATACATACTGAGCGATGGAAGCAGAATCTGGGTTTCAAGAAGAAGAAATGGGGGTAAAAGAGAGAAATACACGCCTTGATTTCTGTCTTGTTTGGCCTGAATTAAACTGCAGAACTATGAGACCAGATTAGACTGAAAGACAGGCCTCACGTGTTCTCGAGAGCACTTGAAACTATCCGAGACCCTTTACTTTGAATGACATTTTCTCAAGAGTATTGCCCCAAAAGGAAGACAAATACCTGATCTTCTTATTTTTGTCATCGGAAAGGCCTTGGTGAGGTTTTTAAAAGTAACACAATTTGTTTTGCTCTTTGTGGATGCAATCATTTTTCCTCTCTGCCGACTAATATCTCATTTCGCCTTTGGCATTAGACTGTGTTACCTGCTGCTATTTGTCTCAGCCCATAAACACTCGTGTGGCTCATGGCAGTTTAAGAACACTCCACAGCGCTGGTGTTTTAAGACTGATCACTTTTTTTTATTTAATACTGTCTACTGTTTCTTTCGAGCCACGGTGCAGAGGCATGAAGCCACGTTGTACTGGAGTGAATCCTTCTATATTTCCTCCATACAGGCTGAGTCTAATGTATAGTACAATATCACCTTGCATGGTACCCAAAGTGAGTGTTTTACTGCCTCCACCTGTGTATCTCTCCATTGACGACAGTATTATATTCAAATGGGTGAAAATACCCACATTTTTGTATGAAATTCAGTAGCACAAACTGGGGATCATTACTTCTGATATCGTCCATGGGATTTATTTTGTGTACATTACCCCTTTTAATAGTAGTTTTCCATATTATTGAGGATTTCTTCAAGGACCTTTTTGTGTTTTTACCTGCACATTATTTAACACGTTTGTCATTGCGATTCCTTCTGTCTGTGTAATTGCACAACTCATCGATTTCATGTCCCTTTGTTTTAAATTATCAGATCCGTATACATGTACAGAATCTCTGGGGTTTCCTCCGAACCTTATCTAACACACTTCAACAACAACAAAATGTGAATAGTATTTTTATACAGCACTGAAACGGACGACGTTGCGAATTTGTAAATATGGAGGCAATGCTTTGAATTTGTATGGTCTTCTCTCCTACTGCTGTTTTTCTCCCGCTTATAACAACTTGTACAGAAAGAGCCGTACATATTTGCTTTATGTAAGTGTAGCTTTTGACTAATGGGGATTTGATTTTTAAAAAGTGCTTGTTGACCCTTTTTTCTCATGTGGAAACTCTTGTGAAGCCCCTTTTTATTCCCGAGCGTTGTGGCCGTCCTCATGTAATGTTTCAGTTGTAGGTGTTTAAAAGTAGGATTGGTGGAAGAGGGGGGGGGGGGGGGGGGGTGGGGGGGTTGACATGTTTCGCTTCCCCAAGCCTGCCACATTTCATTTGTCAGTCAGTAATGGGAACAAGCGAACATTACAGTATTTTCCTCTTTATCTCCCCCCCCCCTTTATATTTCCTGTTAACCTGAAACCAGTGCTGCCACCAACCCAGATAAACTGTGTTACCTTCTCTGGTTACTTTCCACTGGAAATACTACTGAGCCACGTGTCGTCGTCGTCGTCCCCCCTTAAAAGGCAAAGCACAGCCCCCTTAATTTCTGATTTGTTTTGCATGCTTTTAGAGGAGACTACGTAGAGAGAAAAGCATTCGGAGTAACTCGCCGACCGTTAGCTTCCCCGTGTCCCTTTATCTCCCCGCGACTATCTCCCAGAGTTATTTGAAACCATACCCAAAGCTTTATATCATAGAAAATACCGTTCCTCATGTTTGTTACATGAATCTGTCAAAAGTATATTTTTAATTTAATATAAATAAAGATTGATTCAGTATATGTTGCCGTGGTCTGTTGGTGCTTTTTTCTGTGTGTCTTGCAGCTGGAAAACAACATCACATGCTCGGGTTGACTTGAGGTGAACTACACAAACATTTGCAAGTTTTTCAAACATACTTTTGTAAATAAAGATTCCTTTGGATGGTCTGCCTATAAATACTTTATTATTTAGAGTAGTTTTATCTTTTAAACAGCTTATTAGTTGAGATTGTTTGGCTTTGACTGTAGATTTCAACATATAATCTATATCTGACAATTCACACGATTGACGGCTCACAATAGGTTATTTGATCTTGAACTACTTCTTTTTGGGTCAACAACATACAAAATGCAGTTTGTAAAACGCGGGTCGTATTGGGCCGAGTGCATTATGACTTTTTTAGGACTTGTCAGTGCAGACTTGGGGACTCGAAACAATTCCGAATTGTGTATTCATGAATTGTCCCATATAGAAAGCCAAACAGTTGAGTTAAAGACTTTGTTAGCTTCTGAAAAGTAACAAATACTCGAAAATAAAGTATTAGTCGGCACATTATCTAAAAAAAGGATTACCCCAAAAACTTTCAGAGCAGATTATTCCTGCAGTACAGCTGTTCTGGGGTGATGATTATATATAATGTACAAAAAACATAACTTTATAATTAGTCCTATCATGCTTTCAATTCATTTAATCAGAAAATCCGATGCTTCAAGGACTGTACCCTGATAGGGATTCCGTGTGTTGCTCAAAGGCACCTCAGCAGGGGAGCTCTGGAGCCCTAAACCCAGAATCCTTGCTCGACAAGGCATCGCTGCTGGAAATAGAGCACAAAATGAAAGCCCTGTTCGCTTCTCTAATGCTCACTCTACCAGTTTTACTAATAACATTTAACAGATGGTGTCTTTAATTAAGGCGAGAAGCTCTCCAGTTCCAGCGAGCTTATTTTGACCCCACTTTTCTCACATCAACGTTACATAAAGTTGCACTGGAGGCGAGAATCTGCAGCGCATCACACTTTCATGCTCAAAAGGACTTGCAGATGAACACCAGCTGCATCAAAAAGCTCCGCAGTGTCCTCGTCTGGAACGCTGGCCTCTGATAGGCTAATGTGTGGATATAGCATTTTGCTCCCGTTTCTTCGCCTTGCCCCGTTCTGCGCTTAATCCACTGTTTACCCAAGAGTTGGTTATGTATACTGGCATAGGCAACATCGTTTGCTATGCAGCGCTACTCCATCGCCGCTGCGTTCCCAGGCTTTCATTTCAATCATAAATAATACAAAACTGTCCAATGGCAGAATATGAGCTTTCTGAAGTCACTGCTATTAATACTAATAAGGCGAAGAGGGTGCTTTAAGTAAACACTGCTTAAGAACCCTCCTCCTTTCTTTTCCTCCGCTTCTGCTTCCTCCGAGCACTGAGACTCAATTAGTAAGCACATGGAGTCCAACCATAGTAATCCAGAGTAGCTTCTGCTGCCGAGAAACACTATTTCCACTTATATTCACACACTTATTCAGAATCTACATGAAGAAAATATGTGTGCGTAGAGGGGGAATGTAATTGATATTTCCTTCCTAATGTTTAAGCCGCATATTATCTCGAACATTAAGCACAACAGCACATTATCGCAGACAGAAATTGGGGGAAGAGGGGGTCACTGTTCATTTGGCGACTGCTATATAACCATTTTGTCATAATGTTGCAAGTCTCCTGATCTTCCTGTGAAGCCCGATGTCGCCTCGGGGGGGGGGGGGGCGGGGTTCAGCTCCATCGCAGAGGCCTGTAGCAATTATACTTACAGCTGGCCTGCACCTGTGACACGGCTCGCTGATGACAGCTCATCACCAACACACCGCCGCCGTTTAATTGCAGCGTGTCACCTTGATGCTTTCAGCCTGGCTCCAAGTCGAGTGTTTGAACCGGCTCCACAAGCGTGATTTTACCTCATAGCCTTGACATATGTTTTATTCTCATTAAAGCCTTCGAAAATAGATTTTAACTCGACAATAATTCTCCATATTAACTCTATCTTAAGGCTGTAATTATTCAACCCTTGAAGACATAATGATTTACTCCCCTTAAGATGTTAATTGAAATGCATAACAGCATCATTTTAGGGAAATAATATAACAGCTTGAGCCTATTCTGGATATAATTCATTTAAATGTAACTTGATTCAAGTTGATGATCAGCAATTTTCCACTGTTTTGATCATTTCTTACACTCTCTCTCACACATAAGTCTGGGAGGAAAGGCAGACAGACCCAAAGAGACCAGTCTCTGGCCGCCTCATAAAGACAGACCAGTCTGCAGCTCAGGATCACCATGGGGAAGAGTAGGAGGAGGAAACCTTTCCACACAGCATAGCAATCCGGGCAGAGAACAACGAGGAGGCAGTGCAGTGAGCAGAATACAGAAAAAACAGGCCGAATGGAGTTAAAGGTTGGGAACAAAAGCCTTAGGCAGCGTGTTGAGGGCAGAGAGCTGCACAAAATCACCTCTGAGAAGGAGTGGAGGATAGCTGAAGTCACTAAATAACTCTTAGCAATATTGCTGGATTCCTAAGTTAATAGAATAACTTTAACACATTTGTTAGGCGTCCATTCTGTGCAGGATTACATGAGCAGGCGTTTTTCAGTGGTTTTGTGCTGAGTCACGACACAAGCTGTTTACTCCGGAGATCCACACAAATATGTACTGTGCGCCTTATGGTTGTTATACAATCTACGACGTATTGCAAGGATACAATAGTCTGATTAATATGTATAACAACTAGTTTTCCTTCTGAGCAACTCGAGCACTTTAGAACAGCTTTGAGTGACACATTATACAATTGTGCCTTTGCAGTCGTGTATAATATTCATTATTTTGTATTGTTAAGCAGCTAAGTGATTATTTGTTAGGTTCTTGTACCCACTTGAGGTGGTCCTGTATCCATATTTCCTTTGCAATTAGCTTGAAGAAAGCAGCAGCAGTTGATTTCTCTGACCAATCACGGTAAGCCTTGACCTAACTATGTGTTTTGGGTTGATTGGCGACAAATACATTGAAGTGTAACAGATACAAATTGAAAGCTTGGTTCAAAAAAATGTAATGAGGGGTAACAATATTTTTCATAGTAGGAAGTAATATTTGTGAATTTAAATAAAAATGACAATATTGTTTTGTGTAATCAACAATCCAAACTCACATGCTTAAAATCAAGTTGAAGACAGCTTTCTACATGCTCTGATTTCTATTTCTTTCCCCCCCCACACACAGCAAACACTTTTAGGTTAACTTGCACCTACAGTATCCACCTACAGTACACACATGCACACCCTCACAGGTTCTTTGTAGCTTGTGGATTTGCAGTGAGAGGTATCTGACTTGTCTCTCTATATTCCTGCATTGACCCTGAGCAACACATACACACATATACACCCACACAGCTACACACACACACAAACACACACACTGGCCTGAAGACAGAGATGGAGAGCTCTAATTTCCACAGGGCCCACAAAGTCTCTCCATCCCTCTAAACTCAATCTCCTCTCTTTCTCTCACGGAGCTACACACACTTGCAGAATCCCCACCAATACAGGATAGACGAGCATGCACACATTTCAAAATGAAGAATCTCTTTATTTTTCTTGAATCAAAACTTTATTATCATTTAACTCAATGGACAAATCACTCTTACTGGCTTACTCTTATGTTCACTGTCGATTACAGATTACAGATGAGATTTATATTGGGTAAATCACGTGATCCACCTTTCCCATGCTCTACTGGGCTTTGGGGGGGGGGGGCTTAAATAAGAGCCTGGAGATTTGTAAGGAGCTCCATCTCTTTGTGCAACAGTGCAGGATAGACATTGAAAAAGATGGAGATGGTTTGATGTGTAAGTGCACGGATTCATGACCAGGCAAAAACGATTCCGTAACCAAATAGTCCACGGTTTGATTCTTGCTAAATGCACATCCATCAGTCGCTTCCTGTTCCGCTGGTTTTTATTATTTTTTCCTGTGAACTCACCAAACCTTTACCTGCCCACTCCATCATACGTCGCAGTGGATAACAGCATCAGCTGAATCCCCATCTTGTAAAGAGGCCCGGAGACGTCCAGATGGTCTATAGCCGCTCTATCATTCGTCAAAGAGAATGATGCTGAACAATATAAGAAATTAAGCAAATACAGGCAGAAAGATTTCTTTTCTTTTCTTGATATGACGTGCTGGCTGGCACTCAATGTTTTATAGTATAAAACATTACCGTGACAAATTAAGCCACCACTCATTTATCTTAATTACAATTATTGTGTGGACAGCTTGACATAGCATGTGCCGTTCAACTCAAGCACATTACATTTTGACTTACAATAAGTGCATTCGACCAAGAAGATACAAACTTGAAGAAAACAGAGTCATATAAGTACGTTCCAGAGAGCTAAACCATTGTAAGTGCTACTTAACAGGCTATAGATAAGCCAGTCCTTTATTAGTATGCAAGTGCTTTGTTAGTATGTAACTGCTTAGTTAGTATACAAGTGCTTTTTATTTTGTTTTGTTTTCTGTTTTTCCTTTAATTGCTCGAAGTGGAGTCTAAAGAGATGAGTTTTCAGTCTGCGCCCAAAGATGTGTAAGCTTTCTGCTGTCCTGATTTCAATGGGGAGCTCATTCCACCATTTTGGAGCCAGTATTGCAAACCCCACGTGTTTTTGCTGATGGGAACGTGGGTCCCCCTCGCAGTGCGGGTGCAGCGAGCCGTTCGGCTGATTCAGAGCGGAGTGCACGTGCTGGAGTGTACGGTTCAACCATTGTTCAAAAACTAGTCCACTTTACTTTTTCAGGAAATATGCTTGTTCACTTCCTTGCCAAGAGTTACACTTCTGAACTGGAAGTGGACCAGGTGCATGAAGCCAAAAAAGAAAATGGCTGACCATTACATATGTTTGTTTCTTCACATGCACAGCACACACAACTGAGCTCTCTAATTATCAAAGATGTTTGCTGTAACAAGTTACCTAACAACTTTGGCAACATAATATGACATTCATTTACATGCAGAACAGGTAATACTATATGATATTAGGTCATATTCTGATCAAATACAGGCAAATACACTCTACATTGCCTTTTAGTGGATGGTTTAGTTGTGCTTTTACCACAGGAAGTAGAACATGTTGGATTTCTGAAACATCAATTGCTGAACTTGGAGAATGTCGAAGCTTCAGGTGAGCTAGCTACAGCTAAGCTAGCTAACTGCCTGCTTTCACTAGCTTCATATTTAGCCTACAGATGTGAGAGTGGCAAATAAACAAAATGGTTTAGCTTGTTTTGTGACCAGCGTAGACAATATAAATAGCATTTGGGTAGCATAGTCCTTCATAATAAATAGTAAATGGTGCATCAGAAATGTAAATATGTACTTATATATATATATATATATATATATATATATATAAATGTGTTTTAAAAATGTTATTTTGTTACAGGATTTTTTAGTTTACTTCTCAAAAAGAACCTGTGACTGACTGGTGTCTTTATCTCGAAACGTACTAAGTCTAAGTGCAGTTTTACCCAACATTAAAGAAGCAGTGAATCCCTTTCAGGAAGTGAAGAAACACCTCAGATGTTCCTGACACAGAAACACAAAGAAAGAGCGCTCTTTGGTGTCTCGCACCTTGACTCCCAACACTTTGATGCAGGGGAACGGAGCAAAGGTGGCATCTATCCGCCGCCTACCTGCATCTGCTTTCATGCTGCAGTGATGTTTGCCTGTGGAGGGAATGCTGCCAGTGGGGGGGAAAGCACTGTAAGCAATAGCTACTTTTAAGTCTTGAAAATCTGTGCTTTTAATTATCGTAACTGAGGGCTACGACGGAGCTACCACTGGGATGAATCAAGATGCGTGTGTTTTTGATCCTATGTGGATTTACCCAGTGAGCGT